>NC_069366.1:60720000-61035714 GCF_021730395.1 Mercenaria mercenaria | reverse complement strand
ACGATATCGTCTGTGTCCCGGCTCTGTGTAGTAAATTTGACTGCGCAACATCAAGCTGGGATCTATTCTCCTATTCCTTGGACAAGAAAATAGTGTTTACATTGCGAAGCAAGTTGTCTTTAGTTTTTTTGAGCATTGATAGAGTATGGGAATTTTTCAAACATGTTGAAATGGTAACAGAAGTCATTGGATGATCAAAACATGTGCTCAGTTTGTTTTAAAAAACAAAAAATATATTGACAGAGGGTTGTCAGGGGCGGCATGGGAGGGGGAGGGGTGCTGACCCCCGAGTGTCTGTGCCCTCCTCTGCCTGAAAGAATGCCCAGAGAGGCACCTAGCATATTCCCACACCATGCTGGAAAGTTGCCATGTGACCTCAATTGTGTTTATGTTAAAACCTTGAAAAGAAATAAATGTCGGGTTTGGTGCAACCATGACCACATTAAGAACCCTTGGGCAAAAATATAAGTTAAGGCATTATTGGTTCACAATTTGAGGTATAACTAATTCCTTGCTTTAAAAGGGATTCCAATGAAGCTTCACATGTTTGAAGCAAAGATGTTAGCATCGGTTTTTTCAAGCCAGTCCAGGCATTGCATAGTCTAAGCAAAAAGTATACATTAGCATAGAAGTACTTACACAGTTATTAATGGAAACTAAGCTCGTATGTGGGTGTACATCCCAATCTTTATAGGGTCAGTTGAGGCATTGCAAAGTTACTTGTGGTTTGTATATACTGCGTTATTGGTACATTTATCAACATGTTTTATTGTACCCCCCGACAACAAAGTTGTAAGGGGGCGTATACTGGTTTCAGGTTTTGTCTGTCTGTCTGTCTGTCCGTCTGTCCGTAGACGCAATCTTGTGCGCACCATCTCTCCTTATCCCCTTGACAGAATTTAATGAAACTTCACACAAGTGATCAGTACCAACAGTAGATGTGCATGGGGCATGTTAGGTTCTTTTAGAAAAAAAATTTGCAGAGTTATGGGACTTTGTTTTTTTGTTACTATACTATATACATAGACACAATCTTGTGCGCACCATCTCTCCTCATCCCCTCGACACAATTTAATGAAACTTCACACAAGTGATCAGTAACAACAGTAGTTGTGCATGGGGCATGTTAGGTTCTTTCAGAAAAAAAAATTGCAGAGTTATGGGACTTTGTTTTTTTTGTTACTATACTATATACATAGACACAATCTTGTGCGCACCATCTCTCCTCATCCCCTTGACACAATTTAATGAAACTTCACACAAATGATCAGTAACAACAGTAGTTGTGCATGGGGCATGTTAGGTTCTTTCAGCGACAAAAATTGCATAGTTATGGGACTTTGTTTCTTGTTAACATACTATGTACATACAGTCTGCATATGCAATCTTGTGCTACCTAATCTACCAAACCCTTGCACACAATTTAATGAAACTTCACACAAGTGATCAGTACCAACCCTAGTTGTGCATGGTGCATGTTACATTCTTTTAGATAAATATTCTGCATAGTTATGGGACTTTGTTTTTTGTTACGATACTGTATACATACAGTCTATATACATACAGTCCACATAATTATGCAATCTTGTGTGCGTCAAATTGCAATGTACTGTGTCAGTGCATGCGGGGGGTACATTCATCACCTTTAGTGATAGCTCCAGTTGTTACTAAATTTAGAAAAACATGTCATATTGTTACTTATTTTGGCTGTAATAGCATAGCAGAATTTTTCTACATTGATAACTTTATTTCAGAGCTCCACCTTTACCTATTACATGTTACCATGGCAACTGTTATGTAGATTGTTTAGAGGTGATCAGGGACAGTAAGCTGACCAGAGCCCTCAAATTTATTCTTTTCACTGAAGGTAACCATTTGACATCTTCCACAAAAAGAAGTATGGAAACCAATATATTACAAACTTACTTAATGAACAGCATATGAAAACATATCTTGGATCAAAGAAATTCGATAAAATTTCAAAGTAAATTTTTTTCTAACCTGGACAGATACAAGTAGTTTTTATGATTTTTCAGACATAAAGCTTTACCAAAGCAAAATAACAAACAAACAAGGATAAACAGAATTGAGCTGTGCCATGAGAAATCCAACTTAGTGCGTTTGCAACCAGCATGGATCCAGACCAGCCTGCGCATCTGCACAGTCTGGTCAGGATCCATGCTATTCGCTTTCAATGCCTATTGCAATTAGAGAAACCGTTAACTAACAGCATGAATGAATGATTTTTTAAATGTGAATCAAAATGTTCATGGTTCAACCATTAGCGAACAGCATGGATCCTGACCAGATGCACAGGCTGGTCTGGATCCATGCTGGTTGCAAACGCACTATTTTGGTTTTCTCATGGCGCTGCTCAATTGTTTCTGGCCATTTTCTCATGAAATCATGTATCAGCCTGATTGATTTTTTCACACACCAAGATGCCAATTAAGTAAAGTGAAAAGAAAGGGACTTCATTGTTACATTTGATCTTACCTGGTTATCATGAGAGAGAGATACTGTTTTATGCTGAGAGTTTCATATCTGTTTAATTGTATAGCTCTTTGATTAAATGCACATGAATATATTCTTTGTAAAGTAAAAAAATGTCATTTTTTTTTCGGGTTGAATAACACATTTCGTAGAACTCACATTTTTGTGACCCTTAAAACTGAGTTTAGAGTGGGCTTATAGCTTTTTGTTTAGTATTGATTTTTTGTATGTTTAGGTAACGAACCAGGGAAGTTGTTAGATCCAAGAAAGAAGATTGTTGAAAGAATTGTAAACTTTGGTGATTGTCCAAATGTAAGTGTCAAGTTGAAACTTTGGTGATTGTCCAAATAACAAGTGTCAAGCTGAAACTTTGGTAATTGTCCAAATGTAAGAATCAAGTTGAAAATGCTGATGCAGCCATTTTTACACTTCATTGCGATGCATATCCAGAGCAAGACAGACCCCTTCTAAAATCTGTTTGACATACATTTTGCTAAAATCAAAAAATATAGTAACAGTTCCTAAAAAAGCTCTTACGGACAACGCTGATCAATATTGTGCTGAATGTCAGACATACATCTACTTGATATCTCTGGAACTATTTTTCTGGAGTTGTTATAATGGAGAAAATAGGTCAGATTAAACATTATCTGGATAATGTTCCCTTAATGATGCACATTAGTTTTTGTCTCCTGCTGGTAAATTAATGCTAACAGTATATACAATGTTGTTCATGTCTTTGTTTTGTAATGAGTAAACATGTAGTTTTTTGTTAATTAAGGTGTCTCATGAAGATTTGTAGCAAAATGCTGATTGGGTGAACCTTCTACTACTTTAACCTTGTATGTAAACAAATGATAAATTAATGAAATGTACATGAGGTTCTACCAGTTATAATTATAATACTGAGATTTTGTATTTTTACTTTAACCCTTTACCACACAGAACAGAAGCCAAAGTAACCTCTTTTACATAACACTGATAAGTGATAATCAATAATCAATAATCGGTATATGGCTGATAAAGGTGACTGTCTTATCTGAACAGAGGTGTTGGCATTATTTTGTGATTACACACACTTATGTTAAAAATGTCATTATTTTAATATTTTCTGTAAGTTTGACATTATTTTTGTCAATATAAAGTTTATAGCAGTTTAAATTATCTTTCCGATGATACAAAATTTATTGTAGTTTCTCTTTGAGTTTCGAAGATATAAAGTGTTAAAGTACGGGAATATATATTTTTAGGCATAAAATTCTGTTTTGGATTACTTTCACATTGAAATTCATATACAATTTCATTTTGATGCTTGAAAGTTTGATTTATAGTTAATAGACTTATCTTCCGAATCGGAATCGGTAAGTAATTATATAAAAAAAAGACGACCATCAAACTGAATAACACTACAAAAATAACGGATCATAAAATTTCTGAAAGTGCAAAAAGATCGCTGAGATCGAGACTCGTAACCGACTACAGTATTCTTGTGCTAAAAATTAAAAATTTTACGATAATATTACGTAATATTTTGATGATCAAACGTCGGTACATCACGGGTGACTTCCGCAGCAATTAACTCTTGGGGTGTCATAAAATATTTGAAAGCCGCGGTCCTTCTGTTTTGATTAACACTTCCCGTTATGTAAGGCCATAAATTCCAAGCCATCGTGTACACAAATTGTTGTTTAGGGGAAATCCGCATGTATCACGCGTGACCTTCATGACCTAACACATTTAAAAATACTTTGATGTTAAATGGTTGTTATTTTTAGAACGAGGAAAGCCCGCGAACCGGCCAGTTGCAAGCAGTTTTCTCAGTAATTTTCCATGACGTAGCGTCGTGCACATGTAGGAAAAAACCCCGGTGTCTTTCTTTGCAAAGTACTCGATAAATTTAAATAGTAACCACATGATCTTGTACGTAAATAATGATGACGAAATCCCATATTTTGAGTTAGTAAACATCCGGAATTTGTTTCTTTAGGAAAAGAACGAAAATAAAGCGATTGATTATGAGACACGGGATAAAACGATTCTGTTCAAATGGCCGTTAATCGGTATAATACGTTTCTATCGGGGAACCGATAGACTCGGGTCAATACGTTTCTGTTCGGTAATCGATAGATACGGTGATAAACGTATCCGTGTGGGAAAGGGTTAATGTGAGTTTTACATCATGAAAATTGAACGTAGATTTAATGTTTTATGATCTGTACAGGATGTGATAAGTGCCTTAGGCTGCCCGGAGAAAGTATTTTACAAATCAGATGATAAAATGAAGATTCATACCCCTGACGCTCATAGACGGGTTCGGGCTAAATCATCAGACTACTTCTATAACTATTTCACTATGGGAGTCGTACGTATCCTGCTTTTGTATCATTTTTGTCAAGCAGTAAAACCTGCCTTTAGCAACCACTTACTATAAGCAGCCAGTCAGCTCACTTCTCAAATTGACTTATTGCTCTAATTTCAACTCATGTTAAGCAGGCACCTAAAAATGTTAAGTAGACTTTAAAAGAATTTTAGAACACAGCTGTAGGAAAATTGAAAATAATTGGTTGAATATGAAAGTAAAAGTAACACCTTTTATAAACTTTAATTTGCATCAGGAATTTATAAATGCCTTGGAAATTGTAGCTTTGTTAGTTTAATTTGTCACATGATGTAAAATTACTGTGAAATCATTATTTATGGGTAACTTATTTTCTCCTGGATTTTTAGCTCACATGTCACAAAGTGACAGTGTGAGCTTTTGTGATCGCGCAGCGTCCGTCGTCCGTCGTCCGTCCGTCCGTGCGTCCGTGCGTAAACTTTTGCTTGTGACCTCTCTAGAGGTCACATTTTTCATGGGATCTTTATGAAAGTTGGTCAGAATGTTCATCTTGATGATATCTAGGTCAAGTTCGAAACTGGGTCACGTGCAGTCAAAAACTAGGTCAGTAGATCTAAAAATAGAAAAACCTTATGACCGCTCTAGAGGCCATATTTTTCAAAAGATCTTCATGAAAATTGGTCAGAATGTTCATCTTGATGATATCTAGGTCAAGTTCGAAACTGGGTCACGTGCGGTCAAAAACTAGGTCAGTAGGTCTAAAAATAGAAAAACCTTGTGACCGCTCTAGAGGCCATATTTTTCAAAAGATCTTCATGAAAATTGGTCAGAATGTTCATCTTGATGATATCTAGGTCAAGTTCGAAACTGGGTCACGTGCCTTCAAAAACTAGGTCAGTAGGTCAAATAATAGAAAAACCTTGTAACCTCTCTAGAGGCCATATTTTTCATGGGATCTGTATGAAAGTTGGTCTGAATATTCATCTTGATGATATCTAGGTCAAGTTTGAAACTGGGTCAGCTGCGGTCAAAAACTAGGTCATTAGGTCTAAAAATAGAAAAACCTTGTGACCTCTCTAGAGGTCATACTTTTGAATGGATCTTCATGAAAATTGGTCAGAATGTTCACCTTGATGATATCTAGGTCAAGTTTGAAACTGGGTCACGTGCCGTCAATAACTAGGTCAGTAGGTCAAATAATAAAAAAACCTTGTGACCTCTCTAGAAGCCATATTTTTCATGGGAACTATATGAAGGTTGGTCTGAATGTTCATCTTGATGATATCTAGGCCAAGTTCGAAACTGGGTCAACTGTGGTTAAAAACTAGGTCAGTAGGTCTGAAAATAGAAAAACCTTGTGACCTCTCTAGAGGCCATATTTTTCACAAGATCTTCATGAAAACTGGTCAGAATGTTCACGTTGATGATATCTAGTTCAAGTTTGATACTGGGTCATGTGCCTTCAAAAACTAGGTCAGTAGGTCAAATAATAGAAAAACCTTGTGACCTCTCTAGAGGCCATATTTTTCATGGGATCTGTATGAAAGTTGGTCTGAATGTTCATCTTGATGATATCTAGAATAATTTCGAAACTGGGTCAGCTGCGATCAAAAACTAGGTCATTAGGTCTAAAAATAAAAAAAGCTTGTGACCTCTCTAGAGACCATACTTTTGAATGGATCTTCATGAAAATTGGTCAGAATGTTCATCTTGATGATATCTAGGTCAAATTTGAAACTGGGTCACGTGCCGTCAATAACTAGGTCAGTAGGTCAAATAATGAAAAAGCCTTGTGACCTCTCTAGAGGCCATATTTTTCATGGGATCTGTATGAAAGTTGGTCTGAATGTTCATCTTGATGATATCTAGGTCAGGTTCAAAACTGGGTCACATGAGCTCAAAAACTAGGTCACTATGTCAAATAATAGAAAAAAAATGACGTCATACTCAGTTCAAAACTGGGTCATGTTGGGACAGGTGAGCGATTCAGGACCATCATGGTCCTCTTGTTTGATTTCAGGATGAGCAAAATTAAATTTAAAGGAAAAAAATGTAATTCTGTTTAATTTTACAACTACAATTTGAAATCTATCAAGTTACGCTTGAATGAAATAGTCTGTTTATAGTGGAAACTAAGAGTAACATACCCATGAAAATTCACACTAATTTTACATTCAAAAATTCATGTCTAAAAGAAGTAGCCCTTTTGGCAAAATGTTGTTACCATGAAGTTCAATTATTTCACAGTGTGAAAAAAACCTTGCTATATTTCAGGACATTTTATTTGATGCAAACACTCATCAGGTGAAGAAGTTTGTACTTCACACAAATTATCCAGGTCATTATAACTTCAATATGTAAGTACTTTTTGAATCTGCCTTAGCAGCCACCTGTATTTAGCAGCCATTTGCCTTAAGCAGACAATCACAGCCTTAACCATCCAGTTAGCTAACTTCCCAAATTGACTTCTTGTTTTAATTTCACCTTGTCATAAGCATCCAGTTAGCTAACTTTCAAAATTGACTTCTTGTTCTGATTTCACCTTGTCTTAAGCATCCTGTTAGCTAACTTCCAAAATTGACTTCTTGTTTTAATTTCACCTTGTCATAAGCATCCAGTTAGCCAACTTCCCAAATTGACTTCTTGTTTTGATTTCACCTTGTCTTAAGCATCCAGTTAGCCAACTTCCCAAATTGACTTCTTGTTTTGATTTCACCTTGTCTTAAGGATCCAGTTAGCCAACTTCCCAAATTGACTTCTTGTTCTGATTTCACCTTGTCTTAAGCATCCAGTTAGCCAACTTCCCAAATTGACTTCTTGTTCTGATTTCACCTTGTCTTAAGCAACCAGTTAGCCAACTTCCCAAGTTGACTTCTTGTTCTGATTTCACCTTGTCTTAAGCATCCAGTTAGCTAACTTCCAAAATTGACTTCTTGTTCTGATTTCACCTTGTCTTAAGCATCCAGTTAGCCAACTTCCCAAATCGACTTCTTGTTCTGATTTCACCTTGTCTTAAGCATCCAGTTAGCCAACTTCCCAAATCGACTTCTTGTTCTAATTTCACCTTGTCTTAAGCATCCAGTTAGCCAACTTCCAAAATTGACCTCTTGTTCTTATTTCACCTTGTCTTAAGCATCCAGTTAGCTAACTTCCCAAATTGACTTCTTGTTCTGATTTCACCTGGTCATAAGCATCCAGTTAGCTAACTTCCCAAATTGACTTCTTGTTCTGATTTCACCTGGTCATAAGCATCCAGTTAGCTAACTTCCCAAATTGACTTCTTGTTCTAATTTCACCTTGTCATAAGCATCCGGTTAGCTAACTTCCCAAGTTGACTTCTTGTTCTCATTTCACCTTGTCTTAAGCAGTTAGCTAACTTCCCAAGTTGACTTCTTGTTCTCATTTCACCTTGTCTTAAGCATCTAGTTAGCCAACTTCCCAAATTGACTTCTTGTTCTGATTTCAGCTGGTCATAAGCATCCAGTTAGCCAACTTCCCAAATTGACTTCTTGTTCTGATTTCACCTGGTCTTAAGCATCTGGTTAGCTAACTTCCCAAGTTGACTTCTTGTTCTGATTTCACCTGGTCATAAGCATCCAGTTAGCTAACTTCCCAAGTTGGCTTCTTGTTCTGATTTCACCTTGTCTTAAGCATCCGGTTAGCTAACTTCCCAAGTTGACTTCTTGTTCTAATTTCACCTGGTCATAAGCATCTGGTTAGCTAACTTCCCAAGTTGACTTCTTGTTCTAATTTCACCTGGTCATAAGCATCCGGTTAGCTAACTTCCCAAGTTGACTTCTTGTTCTAATTTCACCTGGTCATAAGCATCCGGTTAGCTAACTTCCCAAGTTGACTTCTTGTTCTAATTTCACCTGGTCATAAGCATCCTGTTAGCTAACTTCCCAAGTTGACTTCTTGTTTTAATTTCACCTGGTCATAAGCATCCGGTTAGCAAACTTCCCAAATTGAATTCTTGTTCTGATTTCACCTGGTCATAAGCATCCAGTTAGCTAACTTCCCAGATTGACTTCTTGTTCTGATTTCACCTTGTCTTAAAAAGCCAGATTGTGTCACTGTATTGTATTTCTTGTCCTAAATTGATACGTGACAAAATGCATCTTCTTGGCATCAGTTAAACTGTAAATATGTTTATCTAGATGGATATGACCTTATTATATAAAATTCTGTTGAAATACAGAGATATTGTTTCTAGACAGGAGATCATTATGTGCTAAAAGCATGTATGTTAATTCCTGGCATACATGACTTTTGGCATGTTTTCAGATATAACGCTGAGAAACGGTGTGTCATAAAATGTCAATTTATATACATTTTACTGAGGGAAAAAGTAGTTATGTTTGGATCATTAAAGAAGTCAGTTATGTAGTTAAATTAATAAACAAAAAAATTTATGATGCATTTTAGCTCACCTCATTTTTATGCTTTTAAACTCCTAAAGAAGGTGGTGTATATTGTTTTGCTCATTGTCTGTAAGTCCTGTGTAGACTGTTTTGTTTCCAAACAATAACTAGAGAATGCTTGGCATCACATTGGTCAAACTGAAAAGGATGATTGGCTGTGGTCAAGTAATGATTCCTTTTGTTTTGGTGGTCAGTAGGTCATGGTAACAGAGAACATTTTCTGCTCAATGACTAAACAATGCTTTGGTCTACAAGCATCAGATTTTGTAAGACAATTGCCTCCGGTCA
The DNA here is from genome assembly GCF_021730395.1 of Mercenaria mercenaria. NCBI lineage: Eukaryota > Metazoa > Mollusca > Bivalvia > Venerida > Veneridae > Mercenaria > Mercenaria mercenaria. The sequence goes on along the minus strand of NC_069366.1, from coordinate 61,026,174 downwards.
ACAGATGACCCTTACTGTTTTGGGATATTGTAGGTCAAAGGTCAAGGTCACACAGACTTTGAGAACAAAAGTGGGTTTCTTCTGAATAACTGAAGAACCTTCTGGCATGCAGTAGTTAACCTTCATTGGGGATCAGTATGTTAAAGGTCAAGGTCACAGCGACCTCTTTCAAGTCATGTTTGGCTATCAGTCTTCATGTAATTGTTGACTATAACCATTATGCGACCACCATTATTAGCTCACCTGAGCAATGCTCAGGTGAGTTTTTCTGATCGCTCGATGTCCGGCGTCTGTCTGTCGTCTGTCGTCTGTCTGTCCGTCAACATTTAACTTGTGTATGCGATAGAGGCTGTATTTTTCAACTGATCTTCATGAAAATTGGTCAGAATGATAACCTTGATGAAATCTAGGCCGAGTTCGAAAATGGGTCATCTCGGGTCAAAAACTAGGTCACTAGGTCAAATCAAAGAAAAACCTTGTGTATGCGATAGAGGCTGTATTTTTCAATTAATCTTCATGAATATTGGTCAGAATGATAACCTTGATGAAATCTAGGCCGAGTTCGAAAATGGGTCATCTTGGGTCAAAAACTAGGTCACTAGGTCAAATCAAAGAAAAACCTTGTGTATGTGATAGAGGCTGTATTTTTCAGTTGATCTTCATGAATGTTGGTCAGAATGATTGCCTTGATGAAATCTAGGCCGTGTTGAAAATGGGTCATCTGGGTTCAAAAACTAGGTCACTAGGTCAAATCAAGGAAAAACCTTGTGTATGCGATAGAGGCTGTATTTTTCAATTGATCTTCATGAAATTTTGTCAGATTATTACCTTGATGAAATCTAGGCGAGTTCGAAAATGGGTCACCCGGGGTAAAAAACTAGGTCACTAGGTCAAATCAAGGAAAAACCTTGTGTATGCGATAGAGGCTGTATTTTTCATTTTATCTTCATGAATATTGGTCAAATGATTACCTTGATGAATCTAGCCAAGTTTGAAAGTGGGTTATCTGGGTTAAAAAATAGGTCACTAGGTCAAATCAAAGAAAACCCTTGTGCATGCGTTTAGAGGCTGTATTTTTCAACTGATCTTCATGAAATTTTGTCAGAATGATAGCCTTGATGAAATCTAGACCAAATTTTGAAATAGATCATCTGGGGTCGAAAACTAGGTCACTGGGTCAAATCAAAGAAAAACGTTTTGTATGCGATAGAGGCTGTATATTTTAATCGAGGTTGATGAAATTTAGTCAGAATGATTGCCTTGATCAAATCTAGATCAAATTTGAATATAGGTCATCTTAGCTCAAAAACTAGGTCATTAAGTCAAATTGAAGAAAATGCTTGTTTACACTTAAGAGACCACATTTTTGATCCAATCTTAATGAAAATTGGTCAGAATATTTGTTTCCATGAAATCACTATGTCAAACATGTTTACACTGTTATGGTGTTTTTATCAGGTGAGCGACCTAGGGCCATCTTGGCCCTCTTGTTTTTCAGGTCATTTGGTGAAAGGTCATACAGAATAACATACCCACTTGGTGTATCATTCGTATAAAGCAGTCTATAAAATATGACTTGAAATGGAGATGCTTGGCCTGTGTAAGGGGCTACTGGAACTAAAAGTTGAAATATCTCTATATGACTTTTTTCCTTGAACCAATTGGTGGATCTACATGAAACTTGGTCTGTAGCATCCTTGTAAGGTCCTCTCTGACCAGTTATATGTTTTTAGTTTGCCTGAACATTGTTCAGGGTGAACTATTATTATATGTCAATGGTCCTGTATCAGCCATTTTAAACATCTTCTCCTCTGAAACCCCGCCCTAAGTTTCACTGCATTTACATGCACATATAGGTAAAACTTAAAAGATCTTCTTGTCTAAAACCTCAAGGCCTAGGGCTTATTTGCATATAGTATTATCTATAGAGCCTCTATCAAGATATGATGTAACCATTTGAGTCAGATGAGTGATAAAGGGCAATCTTGGCCCTCTTGTTTGTGCTGAACAAAGATATTAGTGTGTCATAGGTATATTTGAGGTCAAATAGTCAATGTCAGGTGAGCAACATGGGGCCTCTATGGTCCTTTTGCTTAGAAATGTCATTCATATCAAGGATACAACACAAAACCTAGTCTGTTGGCATCATAAATCCACTATTCACTGTGTTAGAATACAAGTTTTCTCATTAAAGATTTTTAAAAAGGAACTGTCTGGTATATTTTTCCTGATTCAGAGACAGAATTTCAGGCAGTTAACATCATTATTAAGTGCAGATAGCTTCATTGTTATCATTTGCTCAATTTATAAACATAATTTTTTTTATCTTTTGTAAGTGTTGTGCATTTGTCATTTATAAGATAGAGAGAAAATGTATTCTCCATATGCTGATAAATACTTCTTAAAGAACAAAAATTCACAAATTGATTATGATCCCAAAAGTTACCCTTTTCCATAACTGTTTTTAGCATTGCTCAGGTGAGTTTTTGTGATCGCTCGATGTCCGGCGTCTGTCGTCTGTCGTCTATCTGTCAACATTTAGCTTGTGTATGCGATAGAGGCTGTATTTTTCAACTGATCTTCATGAAATTTTGTCAGAATGATTACCTTGATGAAATCTAGGCCAAGTTCGAAAAGGGGTCATCTCGAGTCAAAAACTAGGTCACTAGGTCAAATCAAAGGAAAACCTTGTGTATGCGATAGAGGCTGTATTTTTCCATTGATCTTCATGAATTTTGGTCAGAATGATTACCTTGATGAAATCTAGACCAATTTCAGAAATGGGTCATCTGGGTTCAGAAAGTAGGTCACTAGGTCAAATCAAAGAAAAACGTTGTGTATGCAATAGAGGCTGTGTTTTTCAACTGATCTTCATGAAATTTTGTCAGAATGATAAACCTTGATGAAATCTAGGCTGAGTTTGAAAATGGGTCATCTGGGGTAAAAAACTAGGTCAATGGGTCAATCAAAGCAAAACCTTGTGTATGCTACAGAGGCTGTATTTTTCAGTTTGATCTTCATGAAATTTAGTCAGAATGATAACCTTGATGAAATCTAGGCTGAATTTCAATATGGGTCAGAATGATTGTATTGATGAAATCTAGGTCAAGTTTGAATATGGGTCATCTGGGGTCAAAAACTAAGTTACTAGGTCAAATAAAAAAAAAACCTTGTGTGTGCGATAAAGGCTGCATTTTTCAATTGATCTTCATGAAATTTTGTCAGAAAGATTACATTGATAAAATGTAGGCCTAGTAAGAAAATTGGTCATTTGAGATTACAAACTAGGTCACTAGGTCAAATCAAAGGAAAACTCATGTGTATGCGATCGAAACTGTATTTTTCAGTTGGTCTTCGTGAAATTTGGTCGGAGTGATTGCCTTGATGAAATCTAGGTTGAGTTTGAATATGGGTCATCTGGGGCCAAAAACTAGGTCACTAGGCCAAATCAAAGAAAAACCTTGTGTATGCGATAGAAACTGGTTTTTTTTTTCATTTGATCTTCATGAAATTTTGTCAGAATGATTGCCTTGATAAAATCTAAGTCAAGTTTGAATATGGGTCATCAGGAGTCAAAAACTAGATCATTAGGCCATATCTAATAAAATACTTGTTTAAACTCAAAGAGACCACATTTTTGGTCCAATCTTAATAAAAATTGGCCAGAATATTTGTTTCCATGAAATCACTAGGTCAAGCATGTTTACACTGTTATGGTGTGTTTCTAAGGTGAGCGACCTAGGGCCATCTTGGCCCTCTTGTTTATAAAGTTGTAGAAGGAAAGCAGATTTTATATAGATGCTGAAGTGTAAGGTCTTTGATATTCACTTTAGACCCCAGACAGTCTTGGATTATGGCCCTTGAATTAGGCCAGGTTCGATGATGGGCGTATTTTGAGACAGTCTGCCACTCTTGTTGTCATTTTTATGCCCCCGAAGGGAGGCATATTAGTTTTCAACTGTCCATCTGTTTGTTAGTTCGTTCCTCACAACGTTAACTTTTGCATGAAGGCACTTTACTCGCGAACCACTGCACCCAGGACCTTCAAACTTCACGTGCTGATAGTACTTATTGAGTACACGACCCCTGCTGACTTTGGGTTCACCAGGTCAAAGGTAAGGTCACTAGGTCAAACGATAACTTTTTGCATGAAGGCACTTTACTCGCGAACCACTGCACCCAGGACCTTCAAACTTCACATGCTGATAGTACTTATTGAGTACACGACCCCTGCTGACTTTGGGGTCACCAGGTCAAAGGTCAAGGTCACCAGGTCATACGTTAACTTTTTGCATGAAGGCACTTTACTCGCAAACCACTGCACCCAGTACTTTCAAACTTCACACCCAGGACCTTCAAACTTCACGTGCTGATAGTACTTATTGAGTACACGACCCCTGCTGACTTTGGGTTCACCAGGTCAAAGGTAAGGTCACTAGGTCAAACGATAACTTTTTGCATGAGTACACGACCCCTGCTGACTTTGGGGTCACCAGGTCAAAGGTCAAGGTCACCAGGTCATACGTTAACTTTTTGCATGAAGGCACTTTACTCGCGAACCACTGCACCCAGTACTTTCAAACTTCACATGCTGATAGTACTTATTGAGTACACGACCTCTGCTGACTTTGGGGTCAAAGGCTAAGGTCACCAGGTCAAACATTAACTTTTTGCATGGAGGCGCTTTACTCGCGAACCACTGCACCCAGGACCTTCAAGCTTCACTTGCTGATAGTACTTATTGAGTACACAACCCCTACTGACTTTGGGGTCACCAGGTCAAAGGTCAAGGTCACCAGGTCAAACGTTAACTTTTAGCATGAAGGTGCTTTAGTCGTAAACCACTGCACCCAGGACCTTCAAGCTTCACATGCTGATAGTACTTATTGAGTACACGACCCCTACTGACTTTGGGGTCACCAGGTCAAAGGTCAAGGTCAAGGTGCTGCGGGGGCATTTGTCACCATTAGTGACAGCTCTTGTTTTTTTCTATGTAAATCATATTGTTCTGAGGGTTATATTATCATGTTGATGATGTTGTGTTGTGGAAAAAGTTCTTAGTTGCAAATTTTTCCTGATATGTGAACTGTATAATATTGTAGGTATTGCAGATGTGAATTCAAGATTCCAGTGATTATCGAGAGGGAGAAACCACAGCCACTTGCTCAGACAGGAGAAATTGAGGAGGAAGAAATTATAATAACGGCATACTCAAAGGTTCACTTTTTTCCTGATAACAACATTAAAACTCCTGAGGAAAAGCATGATATTGTAAATCATTTTATTTTGTAGTTTTTGGAGGCACCTCCATAGCCAAAATATCACTTGCCTCTCACTGATGTTAGTTTGAGTCTTGCTAGAGGCATAAAGTTATTCATGTGAGGAAGCCATCCAGATAGCTTATGAGAGGTTGTTTGTTCTGCCCAGGTGACAGCCCATGATGAAATAATACACGGAGGGGCACCTAGGGTCCTCCTCCACAATCAAATGCTGGAAAGTCACAATATGACCTAAAAATGTGTCAGTTACATTAAACCCATCAAAGAATTGTAGTTTTAGAAAACAAAAAATGTGGTTAATTTTGTTGTTTTGGCCAGACTGGCTGTTTTGTGTTTAGTGTAACGGATTATGACCTTTCAACATAAAAATGAATTGAGCCGCGCCACAGGAAAACCAGCATAGTAGCTTTGCGACCAGCATGGATCCAGACCAGCCTGCGCATCCGTGCAGTCTGGTCAGGATCTGTGCTGTTCATTAACAGTTTCTCTGATTGCAATAGGCTTTGAAAGCAAACAGCATGGATTCTGGCAAGACTGCGTGGATGCGCAGGCTGGTCTGGATCCATGCTGGTCACAAAGTCACTATGTTTATTTTCTCGTGGTGCAGCTCAATTGGAGTTTTATGTGTTTGCTAGGATCTATTTAATTTTGATGATTGACTCCCTTAAATCCATGCCAATTAGTGATCTACAAATATTGGTGATTTCACAGTATTTCATGGGACATGAGTTTGTAGATTTCAAAGTAAAGAAGATATTAAATTGGAATTTTATTTGTTCACCTTAGCATGAAGTGCATAGGGTGAGCTATTGTGATGGCTCAATGTCTTGAGTCCATCTGCACTTTTCTTCAAATGAAATCTCCTCTGAAACTGCTTGTCAGAATTGCACCAAACTTGGTCAGAAGCATCCTGGCATGGTCCACTATCAAGTTCTGATTGGCCCCTTTTAGGGGTACACCAGAGCTAAAAATAGAAAAAGACTTCTTCTTATGAACTGCTTAATGGATCTGCATCAGAAATGCTTTGTAGCATCACTATAAGGTCGTGTGCCAAGTTTGTCCAAATTGGGGCACTTGGCCTATTTTAATGCTGCTAGAGCTAGAAATAGAAAAAAAGCCTTCTTCTCATGTACTTCTTGATGGATCTTCATTAAACTTTGTCTCTGCATTATTGTAAGGTCTGCTCCCAATTTTTTCAAAGCGGAGTACCAGGTCCTTTTTAGGGCCCCCCTGGAGTTAAAAATAGAAATACCTTCAAACAACTTATTCTCATGAAGGGCTTGATGGATCTTTCACCAAACATGGTCCGTAGCATTATTTATAGTCCTTTTCCAAACTGTACAAATTACGGCATAGGGCCTCCTTGTAAGAAGCAGTAAAGCTAAATATAGAACTACCTTTAAACAAAATCTTCTCATGAATGTCTGGATACAGATAAAATTATAATCAGATCTGCCAGAACACCCTCAGCCAGTTCCAGTGGTCTGTGTGTACTTTTTTCACCAAATTTTAAAGACCTAAGACGCATTTAGTGTTTGAACTGTTTGTCATGTGTCAGAATCAACTTGTGCTGCCTCTGGAACTTTAGACACCTGGAGGGTATTTAGGTCCTGTTCCAGAGTGCACACTCTCTAGCTTGCTTAACTCTGAAATCGAGTGGTCTAGGTCTGTCATGACCCTCTTGGTTTTAGCTAACCTGAGCACGAAGCTGGTGTGATTGTTCTCCATCCGTCCGCACTTCTCTTCAAATGACATCTCTAAACCCGTGTGGTGGAAGCTGATGAAACATGGTCTGGATATTCCTTGGGTAGTCTTCTTCCACAACTGTTCAGACAGTTCTGTTTGGTTGTACATAGGGGGGCCAGAGCTCTCCTATTCAAGCACTTGTTAGATTTTGAAATAATTTCACATAAAAGGTCCTTGGGTAACCCGCTACCAAGATTGATAAAATTATTCAGATTTGTCAAAAAGAACATGGCCGCCATGGAGTGTGGTATTTTTCCCTACATGTATATAGTGGGAGCTTAAAAAATCTTGTATGAAGTTGAAAGACTGGATTTTGAAAATATTTCACACAAATAATCCTTGTGTGACACTTCCAGGACTGTTCAAGTTATTCTGATCCACTTTAAAACATGGCCGCCAGAGAGCATGGTCACTTTCCATATATGTACAGTACAATTTATATTTAGAGGCCACCTAAGGGAAGGCTAAAAAGTGGTCTCTTAACACAAATGGTCTCCTAATACAACATAATTTGTTCTTTAACAGCACAACTGGGAACTGAAAAAGTGGTCTTAATGAAAGTGCTTAATAGAGGTGGTCTCTAGAGCAAGTGTCTGTATATAGTGAAAACTTTAGAAATGGACTTGTGTGAAACTGCTGGTCCGATGTCCAAATTTTATTCTGGTGAATATCGGATGAGTTCTTACTTTACTGATCTCTATTTTCATCATATTAATTTGACATAGAATTAAGAATAACTATTCCTATGATAAGTTTTCTTTTACATTTCTTTTCAAAATGAGATTATTTACTTAATATTTCAGTGGGACGCAGTGCAAAAGTCATTGGTAAGACCAGATAATCGCCCTGTAATTTTGAACAGAGCTTCGTCAACTAATACCAGCAATCCGTTTGGCTCTACATTCTGCTATGGAGTGCAGGATATGATATTTGAAGTAAGTTTTGTGCTAACATGTGCAAGTGTTTTAATCCTGCACTGCATGTAGGATAGAGACTATGAAGTGAAATTTTCAGCATTAAGAAACTAAAGAGGAGTGTAGTGGTGGACTCGGGGTGCTTGGGAGTCCAGATATACCGGTACTTACAATTGCTGGTGTTGAGGTCACTTGTACTAATAATAGGTAATACTTGATTGCATGGAGACTAAGGTTCAGCTGCATATTGGCTTGCTTAGGTCAATCAGAAATAAAAAAAAAATGTGTTTGCTCAGTTAGAAATGAGTCAGGTAGATTTAACCAGGTACACATGTAGATTGCATAGAAACCAAAGTTTTATTGCTGTTTGAATTGCTTGGGTCAAAGTTATTGTTGCTAAAATAGAGAAAAGCTTTCAACGAGTTAACTGTTGTTTGAAATTAGGCTTCAGGAATGAGAATAGGAACAAAAACTGATATCTATTTGATGAATTTATGCCCCCCATTTCCAGTCAGTAACTTGAGAACCACTTAACCCAGAATGTTGAAAGTTCATAGGATGATTGGTCATGCAAAGTAGCTGACCTCTATTGATTTTGGGGTCACTCTGTTAAAGGTCAAGGTCACAGGGGCCTGAACATTCAAAGCCATTTCCAGTCAGTAACTTGAGAACCACTTAACCCAGAATGTTGAAAGTTCATAGGATGATTGGTCATGCAAAGTAGCTGACCTCTATTGATTTTGGGGTCACTCTGTTAAAGGTCAAGGTCACAGGGGCCTGAACATTCAAAACCATTTCCAGTCAGTAACTTGAGAACCACTTAACCCAGAAGGTTGAAAGTTCATAGGATGACTGGACATGCAAAGTAGATGACCTCTATTGATTTTGGGGTCACTCTGTTAAAGGTCAAGGTCACGGGGGCCTGAACATTCAAAACCATTTCCAGTCAGTAACTTTAGAACCACTTGACCCAGAATGTTGAAAGTTCATAGGATGATTGGACATGCAAAGTAGATGACCCCTATTGATTTTGGGGTCACTCTGTTAAAGGTCAAGGTTGCAGTGGACAGAAAATGTAAATCCATTTCTGGTCAATAACTTGAGAAACATTTGACCTAGAACCTTCAAAGTGATAGGACATACAGAGTAGATGACCCCTATTGTTTTTGGGGTCACTCCATCAAAGGTCAAGATCACAGGGAGCTGAACATAGAATACTATTTCCGATCAATTACTTGAGAACCACCTCACCCAGAATGTTGAAATTTAATAGGATAATTGGACATGCAGGGTAGATGACATCTACTGATTTTGGGGTCACTTGATCAGAGGTCTAGGTCACAGGAGCCTGAACATGGAAAATCATTTCCAATTTATAACTTGAGAACCACTGGGTCCAGAATGTTGAAACTTATTGGGATGATTGGACATGCCAAATAGATGATCCCTATTACAGCCAACCATTGGTGTCACTTCGACTTTAGTTTCTGTCCCCTATTGACTCCTTGCCGATATGACTATGCATTGGGGGAGACATGCACTTTTCTACAAAAAGCATCTTCTATTTTTTTCTGCTTGTAGCAAGAGAAAAATAATTTTATGCATTTATCCTACAGCTGTTTGATAAAAGATAATAATTCATTGAATTTGCTTAACATAATGTGTACAATTTTGACCAGGTGGTGAAAAGTTTGGATAATGTGCAGATATATTCTGGATTATTTTTAATTCAAGATTTGTTCTGGTTATAAATATTAGGGAAAAGAAAACATCAAATTAATATATGCTTAATATTACTGTAGAATAATAGTTCTGAGCTTTTCTCAAAATGAGCTTTTGGTCATGTTCAGCTTACAGTTTGCAAAAAGACTGCTATGATAATATTGCAGCAGTGACCACATATAGTAATAATGTTACAATGGTACTTTCAAAACTCTTGAAAGTATTGTAGAAGTGACATCAGATTGTACTAGTATGCCTGGCAATATTGAAATAAGATAGTAAAAAAAAAAATTCAGTAGAACTCAAGAGAAAAAAAAGGTATTTGTCTAGTAACAATATTGCTATAGTACTTTAGAAAGTACAATTATATTGCTGTAGCTGTTTCCCATAGTAACATTATTGCAGTAGTACTTTTGCAAACAGTGGCATCGAATGATAAAAGTAATGCAGCAGTGTTAATTACTATATTGAAAGTATTTTGATTGTGGTGTCAGGAAGTAATTGTATCAGGGTTGCCACTGACCTTGAAAAGTTGTGGATTTTTTTTTCCCCAGGGTCAGTGAATTGTCAGGGAAATCTTGATAATGGTCAGTGATAACTGAAATTTTAGAAAAGTCAGGCGAAATGAAATTCAGGGTCAATGTTTAAAATGTTCAGTGGCTTTGGCAGTCTTCAAGCAGTATTTATAAGTATTTCCAAACACATTTTGGTGTAGTTGTGTGTAAACACAATTTATATGTGTTTGAATCAATTTTGTTTTTATTTTGGAATTTTGATGAAAGTTTGTTACATCTGAAACAAAATGAATACAAAAGGGTGGATTTGTTGGCTGTAGCGGAGGAGGAGGAGGCCAAAAATATATGTTGGTATTGGTCAGTAAAAGTATGGTTTAGTCAGGGAAAACTCTGGGAACTTCATTTTCTGAACTAAGTGGCAATCCTGTTGTATGGCAATAGTAATTACTGAGATTATGGGAAGTATTGCAACAATGATATATGATATTTTCAGTATTGTAGTTGTTCTTTATGCCATTAGTGTTTTCATGTTACAAAATTCCTATTTCAGGTCATGCAGAACCAGCATATAGCATCAGTCGCCATATATCAACAGAAACAAGTTGCTCCTGTTGCCGTCTCTTGACAAATACTGTTGCCTAGGTTACTCACTGCCCTGACCAATGATATCGCAGTCTGCTAGTCACATGATCACATCTCTAAAAAACTGCCAACTAAATTCAATCGGCGTTTTTGTGTCTAAAAGTGTTCTAGACTATCTTCTAGTAACTCATTATTGCTAGCATATATCTAACGTTATCTGTATACACCTTCAGTATAATCGTGGCTATTTAAATGTAAAATGTATGTGTTGTAATTCTAGATAAGAAATGAACATATGACAAATTTGATGAGAGGGCCTATTGAAAAAAAAGTTACGGTAATTTTACAAGAATGTTTGAAATGAAAGAACAAATCCAGTAAAGATGGTTGCAGTTTGATGACAAAATTCCAGAATTGCAGCATGAGACAGTTATAGGATAGCATGTATATTGATATACACATAAGTGCTGGAAATGAATAAATCAATGCGGGAGAGGTGCTTGCAGTGTATTGGCAGTATCCTAGAATCCAGGCATCAGATATATTTGATATATTGAAAACAGCCAATATCTGATAGGAAATCGGGCATATGCTTTCGCGGTGTAGGAAAGGTTTTCACAAACAAGGGACACAAGTTGGCAGAGAGGATTATTTACATTTCAACTGTGTATGATTCACATGTCGGACTGAACATGGAATTTTTCAATTCGTGTTTTTTTTTGCTTTGTTAAAAAAGGTCAGTGAAACCGATGTATATGTTTCAACTCTACTCAAATACAGATCTCATAGCTTTCATCTGTAAGGGGAAAAAAAGTTGTAATACTATTTCATACATGTGTCATATAGGTACCTTGTATATTCTGTCTATGTTGTTATGTAATCAACAGACTTTTCATAATGTTCATTCCATTTGATTTAGAATAGATTGACATTCACACGGAATGGCATTAAGAATTAATAAACATAATAAATGCTGTATAATATAGTGTTTGATATGTATAAAATGTATTGAAAAAAATATGTACATATGTATCAATATGTGAATTTAACATGCATTTTTTTTCAAATTGTCATTTACTGATATTAACATTTTTACATTCTTTGTTTTTAATATATATATAAATGTTTTACTCTAGTAGCATTTTAAAGTCAAAGGATGTTTGGTTTTATTTATTTTACATTGCGAAATACACCTTGACAGCGATTAGAGTGTTGTAAAAAATAGATCGTGTTGGAAAATGTGGTCTTTAATTTTGGTGAGAGAAATATAGACAGTTCTGTTTTTTTACATGTAAATATTTTTGCTCAATAATTTCCATTATCTTAGAAGATTTTATTTCAATTCAGACAAATCCATTCAAATTAGATATTGTGTTTAAAGACATTGGTATAGAATAATTTCATCGACATTTGTATCACTCGAGTCCTGTAATTTATCACAAACATTACTGATTTTATGTTGCTTGTTTATTTATGGGAGTGCACTAGTAACGACAATTGCCATGCAGTCATGTAAATCTTGTATGCTTTTTCGACATTCTTGACATATGTGTGCATACCTGGCTTTCTGTACCTGTCGAGGAATGCTGAAATCATTATATGAGCCGCACCATGACAAAACCAACATAGTGCATTTAAGACCAGCATCCGCACAGTCTGGTCAGGATCTATACTGTTCGCTTTCAAAGCCTATTGCAATTAGAGAAACCATTAGCGAACAGCATGGATCCTGACCAGACTGCACGGATGCGCAGGCTGGTCTAGATCCTTGCTGGTCGCAAATGCTGGTTTTCTCATGGTGTGGCTTATATACAGAAAATGCGTAATTGATAGGAAATTGATGATTGTCATGACAGACCCACTACCTATAAGGAAGGTTCAGAGCATTTATGGACAGAAAGTCCTTCCAGTTATGATGTAAAACATATTTTTCACATCTCATTGATATGCATAGAGAAGGCAAATGGATTGTTTCTAACTTTGATAAGGTCTGCACAATGCTGACCTGATTATACTATAGGTATGCCAGTAATACTTAACAAATAATCAAGGCCTTCGAGTTGTTTATCGTCTTGATTTACCACGGTTCAGAGTTCAGATGCGTAGGAATTGAACCATGAGGGTGTTAGCCCTTGTGGTATAATACTGAAGCATCTGAACGATGAACGATAGTAAATTAGACGATAAATCACTAGAAGGCCTTGTTTGTTTTCATTCTGACATGCTCATTGATATATTTTAATAAACATTATGCTGGACTTCATTTACATGAGGAGTAATGTATCGGACGTCATGCGGCAATTTTACATCATAGTGCACTCTTACCGGTCCGGGCGTCAACCGTTGTTTATCGCAGAATATACAGAGCTTGATTTTCTTCTTTGTTTAACTGGAAATCAAATCGAGCCATGTTAGAATGCTGTAAAATTTGATATTCCACTTTCTATATTTTATTAAATTTAACCACCAACTCAGTAAACTGTTTTAGTGTTTGATGGTTGGATTTTTAATGGGACAATTGTGACATGCTTTTGCGACTTTTCAAATTGTCAGATGAAATTTTTATTGCCAGATTTTGCTTGGTAAAATGTCTCCTTTCTGTTCCAATTAATTTGCTCACTAAAATAGTACATAAAAATCATGGATCTATTTCATTGAAAAAAAGAGCTGAATATCCTTTTAAACTTATCCAGTATGTATGTGGTGATTGCAAAAAATGAAGAAAGAGTGATTCCATAAAAGAGTTAAATTCAAAGATGTACAAGTAAACAATTGATAATGTATAAGGTCAATAACAGCAACAAGTTCTTTTTAAAAATGATCGACTTGCAGCAGCCATATTGTATGAATTCTTTATAAAAAAATCCATATTTGGCTATAAATGTTACATTTCATATCTGTATAATTCATTTGGCATTACTTAAGAAAGGTTAAACCTAAAAAGATATTTTAGGAAAACTTTGGCATTTTTGTGTGAAGAATCTGGGTTATTGTTGTTTTGGATATGTTGCTTGATTCATACTGGAAAAAAAGTAAATTATTGCAGTGTCCTGTGATGCTTTTTGGGTTTCTTAAGAAATGGGAGAATTTTCATTGAAATATTTAGCTTTGAAATAAGGAAAGCAAATTCCTGTTTCAAACAGTTTACTCTATATCTAAATTTGTTGGATTTAAGGAGGTTGAAAAAGGTACAAAAACTTGAACAAAATTGTTCCAGTTATTTACTTTTGGTAACAATTTAGTAAATGGAAGTTGAAGTATGTCTTATTTGTAAGTTAATGAATTGGTGCCATATGAACTTTCAATACATATTTCTTCATAGCTACAAACTCGGCTTTATAATGTTTTTCTTAGTCGCTGTTAAAAACTGAGTTTTGGGACCAGTCTTAATACTCCATACTCTGATTGGTTGCTTCTTGGGACAATCTTGGAATTGACCAATGGAAAAGTGGCATTTTAAGACTGGTCTCTAATATCAGTTTGGTAATTTTGAAGTGGTCTTTAATCTCAATTTTGTAACACTGAAGCAAGATTTACACACAAAAACTCACAAATTAGCATGAAAATTCTTTTACTGCTGATTTTCAGCTACAGTTGTTAAGTTCATTAGACTGCTCTTGTTTAAAGACTTGCAAAACTTTTTTGATCTCTTCAGTTGCTGAATGCAATCAAAATTCATTGAAACAGAAATCCTTGCTTTGTTTTTCTTAGAAGTAAGACTTGAAAACATGAGTCTTTGAATGAAATGTTCAGCATGATTGTGCTAATATATATATATATATATTTATGTATTCTTGCATTTTGTTTAGAAAGGTAATGTGATAAACTGTAAACCTGAAAACAATTTCTTGCTTTTCAAGTTAGCGAAATTCACAAGGACAGTATACTTAGAAACTTTAAATCTTGTCTAGCTATGTAAAATATTTTTAAAATTGCCAAGACATGAACGTTTAGAATCATGTAAAGGTCAATGGAAGGAAAAATGCAAAATTTTACTGTAGCAAACACTGCTAGATTTACAGTACACAGCACTTCTGACAATAGCCCACTGTGGCTTGGTGGGCTCAGTTAAGTGTAGTTGAAGTGTCTGTGTTAGCAAATGAGATCATCTTAGAGATGTATATCTATCTTGACATACATGTTCAAAAGTATTGAGGATACTATAACTTTCTCAATTAAATGTTTTTATAAGTAACAATTGCTTATAATAATGTTTTTTTTTTTAAAATAACAATTTAACCCATACCACGCTGAACACGACTGATTCTGCCTTTGCGACCAGTGTAGACCAAGATCAGCTTGCACATCTGTGCAGTCTGATCATGGTCTGCACTGTTTGCTATTCAGTCAGTAAATTTTCCATAAACACTCCTTCAAATGATAAATGGTACTGCCCTAATTGGAAGATGGACCAGTCCATTATAGAAATATAGCATGGTAAGGGTTAACCAGCTAATAAAAAGGCTGCAGGTCTATGGTATGTTAGATGTTGCGGATGCCAAGTAATATAAAATTATGAAGCATTCTCAGAGGTTTAATGTTTTCCAGTTTTTAAGTTTGCAAATTTGAAAAAAGTTCTTGAAAAATTCATTTACAATCAAGTTCCAGTCTTATCTTTCAGACTTCCTTTAGTCTTTCTGTTTCGGTCTACAGGACATACATTATAACCATAAATCTATCACAGCTGAAAATTAAATACAATGAACAAAGCTCAAAATGAAATAAATGCTGTAAATTATTGGCAGAGAAATGCTGGAGATTTTCACATTTTTTTACAGATTAAGTGTGAGAACTCTAGAAATTGCAAATAGACCATTGTCCCACAAATTTAAAGGTAAAAGTGACTGGAATTTTCCCCAATCTATTATGTAAATAATATGATACTTTTCTGAAACTTGCAGTTAATTCCTTTGTTTTTCTTTCCACACTTCTACATGGTTTGCTGAATGTATATTTTTATCTTGCCATACATTGCTAGTGTTAAATGGTTAAATGTTGTATTACCTCATTGATAATTTTGATTTTAATGCGATTTTATGTTATCCTGAATTAGCAGTCTTTCAATTTTATCTAGTATTTCAATTGATCAATTTAGTTTTTAAAGCCGCTGTCCTGAAAGTAAAGTTTAAGATGTACATGGGCTGATAAATGAAATGTGAGCAAGGGAATTTTAGAGTAGAATATATGTTGTAAATGTAAAAGGACGTTAATATTTGATAAAATTTTGATTAAAGTTTTGAAGTGAAATACATTATTAATACATGTGTGTAAATAACAGATGCTAAATATACTGTTAAGATACTGGTATCTGTTCTGTTCATACAATGGAGATAGTTTATATGATGTGGTGCAAAAGTATGTATGGAGTGAAATTGGCCGGTATGAGAATCACATTTTGTCACCTTAGCGCAAAAAGTGGATAACTGCGTTGACATATAGAAGACACTTATCCACTTAGTCAGCAGAGGTGATGCATTTTGGGTAAATATGGAACAAACATTCTTTAAACTGCTTTTCTAGATCGGTACTTTTTATTGAATTAACTAGAGTTATATAGATGTTTCCATATTTTCTTTATGTACATTATTTGTTAAAGTAAAAACTGAAAACTATTTACTGTGATTTTTAGCTTTTATCATGCATACTGTTATTTATTTTGGATTTATTCAAACCATTTTCAATCCTGTATGTGAAAAAAAAATAAGAATAAATCTATGCATAAAACTCAAAATGTTATGTTGTTTACATGAATACAACTTTGTCACTTGTCACTGATAAAAAGAATTAATTTAGATCCAAATGAGTTTTTATCATAAGATGTTTAACTATATGCAGACTGACTGATGGAGTGGTTTGGTTGTTTGGCTTATACAGGCGTTATAAATAGTTTTGTGCCCCCCCCCCCCCCCCCGCCTACCACACCCCCAATTTCCCATTATTTTTGTCCATCTGAATTTGCATATTTAAAAAAAGTATTTGACCCAGAGTCGTCAAACCACCAGGATTGTTACTCAGCATAGAAAGTTGTGTACCAGGGTTTTTAGTCCCCTACTGGTGGAACACCGGAGGGGACTGAAGGAATGGCGTTAGTCTGTTCATCTGTCTGTCCATCTGCAAATCTGGTTCCTGCAATTACTCAAAACGTAGTCAAGCTAGGTTCATAAAACTTGGTAAGTGAATAGAGGGCAATATGTAGATTATGCACATATATGACTTGTTGGTGTGAGAGTCCACAGACTTATTGCAACAATTGAGGCAAAAAGAAGTTGATACTTTTTAAATTAGCGATCGCCCTGTGTCCGTCGTCCGTCGTCATCATTCTGACTGTTAGCACGCTAAGGTCACAATTTTGGCTCAATCTTAATGAAACTTAGTCAGAGTGTTATCCTCAATAAAATCTTGGACGAGTTCGATAATGGGTCATCTGGGGTCAAAAACTAGGTCACCAAATCGAATCAAAGGTAAAGCTTGTTAACACTCTAGAGGCCACGTTTATGATCATATCTTCATGAAACTTGGTCAGAATGTTAATCTTGATGATCTGTAGGTCAAATTCGAATCAGGATCATGTAGGTTCAAAAACTAGGTCAACAGGTCAAATCAAAGGAAAAGCTAGTTAACACTCTAGAGGCCACATTTATGACCAAATGTTAATGAAACTTGGTCAGAATGATCGTTAGGTCAAATATAAATCTTGGTCATGTGGGTTCAAAAAGTAGGTCAACAGGTCAAATCAAAGGAAAAGCTTATTAACACTCTAGAGGCCACATTTATGACCATATCTTCATGAAACTTGGTCAGAATGTTAATCTTGATGATCTTTAGGTCAGGCTGAAATCTGGGTCAGTTGGGTCAAAAACTAGGTCAACAGGTCAAATCAAAGGAAAAGTTTTTTTAACACTAGAGGCCACATTTATGACAATATCTTCCTGAAACTTGGTCAGCATGTTAATCTTGATCTATAGGTCAAGGTCGAATCTGGGTCATGTGGAATGCGACCCTACTTTCTTGTTTTTTAAGATACAGCCTTGAAATTTGGATGACATGTACAGTTTTGCACACCGATCTTAAAACTGACTTTCAGTGACCTTGAATGTAACTTACTGACCTACCTTCTTGTTTTTTAAGATACAATCTTGAAATTTGGATGACATGTACAGTTTAGCACACCGATCTTAAAACTGACTTTCAGTGACCATAAATGTGACCTGCTGACCTACTTTCTTGTTTTTTAAGATACAGCCTTGAAATTTGTATGACATGTACGGCTTTGCATACCGATCTTAAAACTGACTTTCAATAACCATAAATGTGACCTGCTGACCTACTTTCTTAATATTTTAGTATCCGTTTGACATTTGAAACATGTAGCTCATATTACTCAGGTGAGGGATCCAGGGACATCGTGACCCTCTTGTTTAGAAAGAATATTTCATGTCCTCCATGAAAACCCATTTTTTAAGTGTCAAAGCTGTGCGTATCTATATTTTGTTCACATATGATTGTGGTAGGTTAGGTAAAACTCAATTATAGAAATATTAGGGGGGAGGAGTAGGTTAAAGTTTACATCTACCTTTTTTCACTGTTTGATTATAGTACTTTTCTGATTGTCAGTAAATGTATATATGTCAAACAATGTCAGTAATAAGAAATTCATCAGAAAGGAATGAAGGTCAAACTTGATATTCAAGGTCAAGTGCCAAATTTATGTAAAAATCACAAAAAGTGCCATAGTTGACTTTATTTTTATTCGTCAAATATCGTTGTTTTCATATTAAGTCATTGATCTTATTTATGTGAAGTGGTCAGTTTTGATCCTAGAGGCATGATCTGAACAAATTTGGTGGAGCAACACTACACAAAGCTACATGCCAACTATCTTGGCTAAATGGTATGCGGTTTTATGCAGTAAGATTTTTAAAGATTTTCCTATAAAAGTCTATGTAATACCAGCGAACCTCAGGACAGGGCTGGAATAGGACCACTACACCATGCTACATTCAATTTTGTACTTAGATATTAAAGGGTTTTTTTAAATATAAAAGTTTTTTTTTTTTTGGTGTTAGGGGTGTGGGTTTAGAAATAACAAACAACTTGTGTTAGAAGAGGTAATTGGTAAAGATTATTTATTCAACAAACATCTCCAGAAAACTTGCCTTCAAGTGCAGACGTGGGGTTTGCAAGAGACGTAGACGATGAAATCGAAAATGACAAAACAGCATTCCTTTTATCCAGAGCCCCAGTAGGGACCTTGGTATTTTCTCTCACAGGGTTTACTTTAATGGCGACGAGGTAAATTGGGAAGCGCGGGCTACAGTGACCAGTTTATGTAGAGCATGCGGTATTTGCATAGGCCATACTCTGTTGGAAGCTGAACAGTTGAAGCCCCGCTCTGCAATTTCACTGTAAAGGAAAGCTACGTGGCCGGTTGTATAGAGCATGCGGTATTTGCAGAGGCTATACTCTGTTGGAAGCTGAACAGTTGATGCCCCGCTCTGCAATTTCAATGTAAAGGAAAGCTACGTGACCAGTTGTATAGAACATGCGGTATTTGCAGAGGCTACACTCCGTTGGGAACTGAACAGTTGATGCCCCGCTCTGCAATTCCACTGTAAAGGAAAGCTACGTGGCCAATTAAATAGAGCATGCGGTATTTGCAGAGGCTATACTCTGTTGGGAACTGAACAGTTGATGCCCCGCTCTATGGTTCCATGATAAGGTTTAAGCCTTCAGAATTAAAGTGAGGAGTGTAGTGATTCGAGGCTTAAGCCCGGTTAGTTCAGTTGGTTCTTAGTAGAGCATTTGAATTGCAAGCAGGGGTCATAGGTTCGAATCCTACACTGGGTAGATGATTTTCTCTCCAAAATCCAACAATGTAAACCCGGGGAGAGAAAATACCAAGGTTCCTACTGGGGCTCAAACCCCGAACCTCGTTATCTGTAGGCGGACACTCTAACCTCGTCGCTAAAGGGTTAACCCGACAGCAAGGCTGTTGGAAGTGGTATATAAACCTACTATCACTACACTTCTCCCCCTTTACTTTTCAGAGCTCCCTAGCTCTCCAGAATGACACTCCATGCCCACCGCACGAGTCCGTCAAACATCCTCTTTGCCATTAAAGTAAACCCTGTGCAGCAAAATCGAGCCTCTCTTTCATTAAGTAGTTGAACAACCAAAGAATACTTTTTAGCTCAATTATTCAAAGAAAAGAGACAACTATTGGACTTGTCCATTCGTGAGCGTCCGTGTCCACGTCGGATACCCGATTTGGTTAATTTTTTGTATGTAAACTGGTTTCTCAGTAACCACTAGTATAAATGAATTGAAACTTTACACTCTTATTCAGTGGGATAAACTTACTTACATTGCACGGGTTCAATAACTCTTTTTTTTCTTTTTACAAAAGTATGCCCCTTTTTCTACTAAGCAATATCTGGTTTAGTTTTTGTATGTAGTATCCACTAATGGGAATGGATTGAAATTTACAAACTTATTCACTGGAATGAATTGACTTGCACTACATGGGTTCCAGAACTATTGAGAGAATTATTTGTTTTACTTATTTTTCCATTTAAATATGAAAAGTGTTTGTAATGGGGTACATGAGGTAAACTACCTTAATTATAGACCTTTATATTTGCGTATTTCTCTTAGGTGTATTGGTCAAGAAATTGGGAAAGTGTTTTTGCCGAGGCGGCCTATGTTCGATTCCCAACTCAGGCTTGTTTGTTTTCTTTATTTGGCATTTTAAGATAGATTTAATTCAGAAACAAAAACTGATGTTCTAATGTTCATGATATGACCAAACTTCAATTTTACAGAAATACCATTTCTAGCCAAAATCTGGAGGTCAGTGCCTGTAATGTATTGGGAAACTTATCGCTCAGTTAAGATGGTATAGATGTCTTTACAGAGAGCTATTTCCTTAGCAACAGGAGACAATTTTCGCGCATGCGCATTCTATGTAGGGCAAAAAGACATGACCGCACAATGTAAATTACGTTAGAGTTATATTGTATTTCAATCCTAATAAAGATAAGAACGACCCGGCCTCTTACAGACCAATATCATTAACATCAACATTTACAAAATTGATGCAAAAAATGATTGAGCCACGTCTATGCTCATTCTTAGAAAACCTCACATCCTATCAATCTGGATGCAGGACCGATCACTCCTATGAAGATAACCTAGCTAGATTTGAACCGGTTTTTAAAAGAACACAAATAGAGGGCAAAAAATAATTAGCACTATTCTTGGATCTATGCAATGCATTTGATAAATTATGGAACGTGTGTGTGTGTGGGGGGGGGGGGGGGGGGGGGGGAGGGGCTCTGAAATATCTTAAGCCGATAAATATTAGGGGTAGAATGCTTAGATGGATTAACGATTTCCTACAGAATAGACTCATAAAGGTCAAATTTAACTTTTTCTGAAATAATAGAAACGGTAAACGGCTGTCCTCAAGGTAGTGTATTAAGTCCAATAATCTTTTGTCTCTTAATGAATACCTTTGATGAATGCATCAAGAAATTTAATACAACAAATACCACTACTCATGCTAACATTTCCCAATTTGTATATGATTCCGGTACTTGGGTAATCTCGGGGGAAAGCTACTGAGGCAGTTAAAAAAGCAGAATTAGTTCTGTTCTTGATGCAATCAATCAATGGAGTAAGGACTGGGGCTTTATTGTCAACCCGTTAAAACACAAGAGTCTTACTTTCCGAAGTTATCCTTTAACAATCACTAGCTAGAATACAAAACCACAGCTAAATTCTTGGGTATGATATTTGATAAATTCCTAACATGGGACGCGCGTATTCAAAATCTAATTGCCCGCTGTCAAAAAGATTTAAATGTTATGCGAGCGATTAAAAGAAAACAATGGGGCACTGATAAATCATGTTTAAAACAGATCTACCAAGCACTAATTCTTAGTAAAATCCACTATGGCAGCATTATATACAACTCAGCAACTGACACCAGGTTACAAAAACTACAGGTTATACAAAACAAGAGGGTCATGATGACCCTGGATCGCTCACCAGAGTAATATGTTTCAAATGTCAAACTGATGATTTTTAGAAAATTTTCCAATGTACAATCAAGTAACCCCTAGGGCGGGGCCAATTTTACCCCGGGGGTCATGATTTGAACAAAGTTTGTAGAAGTCGACTAGGCAATGTTACATATCGAATATCTAAGATGTAGGCCTTCTGGTTTATTTTAAGCAAATTTATGAAGATTTCCCTATGTACAATAAAGTAACCCCTGGGGCTGGGTCAGTTTGACCCTGGGGGGGTCAAGTTTTGAACAAATTTTGTAGAGGTCCACTAGGCAATGATACATGTCGAATATCTAAGCTCTAGGCCTTCTGGTTTATTTTTAGAAAATATTGAAGACTTTTCTATATACAATCAAGTAACCCCATGGGGCGGGGCCAATTTGACCCCAGGGGTCATGATTTGAAGAAATTTTGTAGTCTACTAGGCAATGCTACATGTCAAATATCTAAGACCTAGGCCTTCTGGTTTATTTTTAGAAATTTTTTGAAGATTTTCCTATGTAAAATCAAGTGACCCCTGGGGCGGGGTCAATTTTGACCCTGGGGTCATGATTTGAATAAATGTTGTAAAGGTCCACTAGGCAATGCTACATGTGAAATATCTAAGCTCTAGGCCTTCTGGTTTATTTTAAGAAATTTTTTGAAGATTTTCATATGTAAAATGAAGCGACCCCTAGGGCAGGGTCAATTTTGACCCTGGGGGTCATGATTTGAACAACTTTAGTAGAGGTCCACTAGGCAATGCTACATGTCAAATATCTAAGCTCTAGGTCTTCTGCTTTTTGAGAAGAAGATTTTTTAAAGTTTTCCTATGTAAAATCAAGTGACCCCTGGGGCGGGGTCAATTTTGACCCCGGGGATCTGATTTGAACGGTGACGTCGTTTTTTCTATTATTTGGCATAGTAACCTAGTTTTTGAGCTCATGTGACCCAGTTTTAAACTTGACCTAGATATCATATAGATAAAAATTCTGACCAATTTTCATGAAGATCCATTGAAAAATATGGCCTTTAGAGAGGTCACAAAGTTTTTCTATTATTTGACCTAATGACCTAGTTTTTGAAGGCACATGACCCAGTTTTGAATCTGATCTAGATATCATCAAGGTGAACATTCTCACCATTTTTCATGAAGACCTCGTGAAAAATATGGCTTCTAGAGAGGTCACAAGATTTTTCTATTTTTAGACCTACTGACCTAGTTTTTGACCGCACATGACCCAGTTTCGAAGTTTACCTAGATATCATTAAGGTAAACATTCAGACCAGTTTTCATGAAGATCCATTGAAAAAAATGGCCTCTAGAGAGGTCAAAAGAGTTTTCTATTTTCAGACGTACTGACCTAGTTTTTGACCGCAGTTGACCCAGTTTCAAAGTTAATCTAGATATCATCAAGATGAACATTCAGACCAACTTTCATACAGATCCCATGAAAAATATGACCTGTAGAGAGGTCACAAGTTTTTTTTTTATTATTTGACCTACTGACAAAGTTATTAACCGCACATAACCCAGTTTCAAACTTGACCTAGATATCATCAAGGTAAACATTCTGACCAATTTTCATGAAGATCCATTCAAAAGTATGGCCTCAAGAGAGGTCATAAGGTTTTTCTATTTTTAGACCTACTGACCTAGTTTTTGACTGCAGTTGACCCAGTTTCGAACTTGACCTAGATATCATTAAGATGAACATTCAGACCAACTTTCATAAAGATCTCATGAAAAGTATGGCCTCTAGAGAGGTCACAAAGTTTTTTTTATTATTTAACCTACTGACCTAGTTTCAGATGGCACGTGACCCAGTTTCAAACTTGACCTAGATATCATAAAGGTGAACATTCTGACTAACTTTCATGAAGATCCATTGAAAAGTATGGCCTCTAGAGAGGTCACAAGGTTTTTCTATTTCTAGACCTACTGACCTAGTGTTGGACCGCACATGACCCAGTTTCGAACTCGTCGACCTAGATATCATCATGATGAACATTCTGACCAAGATCCCATGAAAAATTTGACCTCTAGAGTGGTCACAAGCAAAAGTTTACGGACGGACGCACGCACGGACGGACGGACGACGGACGCTGCGCGATCACAAAAGCTCACCTTGTCACTTTGTGACATGTGAGCTAAAAAAACCTATCATGAAACAGTACAAAATGTCACACCCATCCCCATAGATACAAGTCTCACAAAAATATCAATAAAACTGATGGTAAACAGAGAAGTCAAATTACCGCAAACTTGCACATTTTACGACATTACTCTGACTGCATGCAATTCTATACTGATGGCAGTAAAGATCCTTAAAATAATATAGCTAGTTTTGGCAGAGTAGCCTACCAGAGTACAGGTCACAAAAACAAGAAATAACACTCAAAACAAACGGTCAAGTATCCATCTACACATTGTGAATTAACGGCCACTGGAATAGCCCTTGGAATAATATATAGGAAAAAGTACACTAGAGTGTTAACAGTCCAGGGTTTCCATTCTCATCCATCAGATGTTCGTCAAAATCCCGAGACGGGCAACCACGGTAGACCTCTGGTATGCGAGAATGAGGGTTTCCATTGGGCACATTTTTTTTCCGCCACTTAAATTTTTTAAAGAAAAAGGTGCGAGCGGCAGAGGATCAATAATGTCGAAAAAATTAGAATTAATATAATATCACACAATTAGTTCAGTTTTTAGCTCATCTGATTTTTTGGGGAAAAAAATGATGAGTTATTGTCATCACTTGATCGGCGTCGGCGTTGCCTGGTTAAGTTTTATGTTTAGGTCAGCTAAACTATCAAAGCTATTGCTTTGAAACTTGGAACACTTGTTCACCATCATAAGCTGACCCTGTACAGCAAGAAAAATAACTCCATCCTGCTTTTTGCAAGATTTATGGCCCCTTTTGGACTTAGAAAATATCAGATTTCTTGGTTAAGTTTTATGTTAGGTCAACTTTTCTCATAAACTATCAAAGCTATTGCTTTGAAACTTGCAACACTTGTTCACCATCATAAGCTGACCCTGTACATCAAGAAACATAACTCCATCCTGCTTTTTTCAAGAATTATTGCCCCTTTTGGACTTAGAAAATCAGTTTTCTTGTTTAAGTTTTATGTTTAGGTCAGCTTTTCTCCTAAACTATCAAAGCTATTGCTTTAAAACTTGCAACACTTGTTCACCATCATAAGCTGACCCTGTACAGCAAGAAACATAACTCCATCCTGCTTTTTTCAAGATTTATGGCCCCTTTTTGACTTAGAAAATATCATTTTGGACTTAGAAAATCAGTTTTCTTGGTTGAGTATTATGTTTAAGTCAGCTTTTTTTCATAAACTATCAGAGCTATTGCTTTAAAACTTGCAACACTTTTTCACCATCATTTGAGGACGCTGTACATCAAGAAACATAACTCTGTCCTGCTTTTGCAAGAATGATGGCCCTTTTTAGACTTAGAAAATCATGGGTAGGACAATATTTCTATTATACAAAAAAATCAGATGAGCGTTAGCACCCACAATGCTCTTTGTCACAAATTGACATACGGGCCTTATTTTATCTGTAGTGTAAATGCAGGTATTGCATCATCTTTTTGTAAATTTTTGAGTTATTGAGGTAAATGTCAGATTTCACGCATGAAATACCTCTCATATTTTTCTGTATTTCATAACTTAAATTTCCATGTAAATTTCATTAAATTCTGTTCAGTAATAAGAAAGTTGATATTTTATAAACTTCAGTAATTCATGTTTTTATCCCCAAAACCACTATAATGGGCCTCAAATTGTCAATTTAAATCCGCGCCAAAGTAGTTAGATTTCCCGGCTATATCGTGAATCCCGTGGAAATGAGTTTACGCATAGGTCGTGAATCCCATGAAATTCAGTATTTGGCGGGACATTATCCTTTAAATAGACTGGACTTGATATGCCTTGCGCACACCACCTTCCGACATTATAGACGAATCTATGTCTGATTAATTTTTCTTCCTAGAAATTTATGCTCGATCGAGGTAAGAAATTTATTTGTTAGATTTTTGTATGATTTTTGCATTACGATTTTTATTTGGTAAATTTTTGTGCATTCTACAGAATTCTGTAACATTTACTTTTCGGCATATGATTTTTGCTAGTTTCGGTATATCAGGATAATTTATTAAATTTTTCAGACTTTTGTAAATTATTTCGAAAGAGGAATCTAAAATGTTTCATTTATATAAGATGTTAAATTTGTACTGAAATTTGTAACATGATAATTGTAAAGTACTTTGTTTCAAAAACTTACGTCAAACATTTCGTTGTTATGGAACGCCATTACTGCATTGTATTGTTATGTATAAATCTATATGACAAGTCTAGTACCATGTATATATTATTGTAATATGAAATTGTGTGCCAGTCTATAGCACATCTAATTAATGTCCGTTTTAGTGCACGGCATTAGATATTATATGGATGCCAACATGATATAACGTTTGATTTATATTGAATTTTGTTAATTTGTAGTTGTAAATAATGGCTGCAGTTTATCATTTCCATTACTATAATGTTTCATCATATACTTTTCATATCATTTCATACTTTAACTTTAGTCTTTTAAGTAAGTAATTTTTGTAATAATGGAAGTAATTAGTGACGTATTTTAATAATGTGACGTATGAACTTAGTAGCACATATATTTTGTATAAGTAGCACGTATTATTTATGGGAGCCTACGGAGGTATGGTGTACCCAAAGGAGCAGTTTTATGCCCTGACTTATTTGTTTTGCTATGGTGCTTACCATATGTTATATATTTTAGCTTCTTCCGCCAGACGATTTTACCTGGTGATGTCATAACCCGGAAGTACAATGCCCGAGGTTCACTTGTCTTCACTCGCCTGGATTTGATATTCCCAGCGCAGAGCTTACGTCCCATGGTTGTGCCGTAAACCGCAAAGACGCTGATTTTTGTTATCCTCTGAAGTCAGCTCAGGGATGCAATCACCTACCATCATAGGGAGCCAATACGGAATCAACGTATTCACAGTTTAAAGGGACTTTATTTCAAGATACGTTTTGATATTGTTTGTGCTACTTAAAGTTCGCAATTAAATTAAAGAACTGTACCACGTCACATTAGAATGGAACTATACGAACTTTGTATCTGGTGATACTGAACTTTTATTTTTTTTTCTTATAATCAGTTTTTTTTTCATATCATCTATTCATTGTAAATAATCATCTTATGTAAATAAATTTGTAAATATTGTAAAGGGTGTTGATTTGTACATTCCACAAATAACTCAACAAGCAGATGCATACACATTAACATTGATTTATCATGTAAAGATAAGTAGTCAGTTCAAAATTATATACTTTTTTTTTCAATCTCTTTTTCATTTCATACTTTAACTATGCAATTTGCTCTTGAACCAGTCTATCCTAATATCACATTGAGTCAAAAATAGGTTTTAATCTTAATTCTCAACCATTTTCAAAACAAATCTATAAAACTATCCCTATATATAGTTTGCCAATTTTGAATTATTTTTAAAGCGGTGTGACGACCATACAAGAAGATCTACATACAACTAGACAACATAATTTTAAAAGATATAACCTGAGAAGACGTAATTATATTAAATGAACAGAACTGAGAAGACGAAACCTTATACCATCAACAAGAGGGCCATGAAGGCCCTGTATCGCTCACCTGACCTACATACCTAAAGATCATTAAGATTAACATTCTGACCAAGTTTCATTAAGATTGGGCCAAAAATGTGACCTCTAGAGTGTTAACAAGCTGTTCCTTTGATTTGACCTGATGACCTAGTTTTTGATCCCAGATGACCCAATATCGAACTCGTCCAAGATTTTATTGAGGGTAACATTCTGACCAAGTTTCATTAAGATTGGGCCAAAAATATGACCTCTAGAGTGTTAACAAGCTTTTCCTTTGATTTGACCTGATGACCTAGTTTTTGATCCCAGATGACCCAATATCGAACTCGTCCAAGATTTTATTGAGGGTAACATTCTGACCAAGTTTCATTAAGATTGGGCCAAAAATATGACCTCTAGAGTGTTAACAAGCTTTTCCTTTGATTTGACCTGATGACCTAGTTTTTGATCCCAGATGACCCAATATCGAACTCGTCCAAGATTTTATTGAGGGTAACATTCTGACCAAGTTTCATTAAGATTGGGCCAAAAATGTGACCTCTAGAGTGTTAACAGTCAAATTGTTGACGACGGACGGACGGACGGACGACGACGGACGACGGACACAGGGCGATCACTAAAGCTCACCTTTGAGCACTTCGTGCTCAGGTGGGCTAAAAACTATATGAATGCTCGCCCACATAATTCGCACATACTTTACTACACAATGATTGGCTCGGGGGCAAATAGGTCACACTTCCAATTAAACAGGCTCTGGTGTCATAAAAGATGCCTTTTACTTTGTCAAGTACGTTTGTTTTTTCTGTTCATTTTTCATTAGTGTTTAACAATATGTTTTTCAAATGTTCATTACATAGCAAAATTATTTTTGACAAGTTAAATATGATTAAATGCAATCAATTGATTAATTACTTAAATTTTCACCCCATTGAATGTAATAAAAAAAACGTATTTCACATCTATTTATAATAACTGAAAATGAAATTGTCAAGTTTGTAAGCACTTTTTAAAATTATAATTTTTTCCTGCTTTCTATTTTTTAAGATAATAGTAGTTTCATGTACCTGTATGTTATGCTCGCCTAACATCCACTTTTTTGGTTTATTTATATTTGTTTTTAGTCTCAATTTCTTTAATGTAAAATATAAAGACGGAAATATAGTGTTGATCATATTTTCATATATTATGCAAAATAAAAGAATAAATAACGTAGTGTCCTGTATTTTACATGATTGAAAAACAGAATTAAACCAAGTTGTTACTCTGTATGTAACCTGATACATATATAAGACGACTGTATTTGCTGTTGTTGTTTACCGGTACTTAAAATTGGTGTAAAATAAATCACCCTTCCCACTACGTTTTTACAGTAGATATCTAATCCTTGTTTTTTATGATCGGTACCTCCCGTGATACGATAAGCGGAGATAGCCGAACCATAACGATCTGCAACACTCGCTAAAAATATCCGATAGTGATCGATATTTAGCTAGACGGTCGAAGGGAGACAATAATGTATAGCGTTGATTTCGATAAACAAGGAAAGATAGTTGAATCGATTTTTGCCCAATTCTTCAGTATGTATGGAGTTATCCGGTGGCGAGGATAAACAAAGCATAAACACACACACAAAAACTCGCTACACATATTTGGTTATATTTACTGTAAATATAGTAGATCAGAAATATTAAAGAAAAAGGTATTGTCAGTGTGCATCAAACTGAAAGACAGGTCTTATAAAATTGCCAACGGTCAACTTCCTACACCCCACTCTAAATCCACAATTAAATAGAACCTGATCTTACTTCCCTATGAGCTGGAGATTTGTTGCATACCATGGATGATATAAGGCATGGTCTCGAAAGTCTGGAAAGCATCCCCTTCAAACTAATGGCAATATGTCCCCAACCATGCTGAATATCAACCGACCAAAACCTATTATTTTCACTAAAACTCATTAAAAAAACAAACAAACAAACAAAAAACAAACAAAAAAAAAAACAACAACAAAAAAAAAAAAACACGACAACTGAACAAAAAGAAGAAAAGTCCGGCTAAATTAGTCACAAGAATCACTAGTGGCGAGGATAAACACACACACACACACACACACACACACACACACACACACACACACACACACTAAGATAAGATAAGATAAGATAAGATAAGATAAGATAATATCTATTTTAATAACGTCGGTTACAGATAAAAGTTACAACATAAGCTTTAAGCTTGTATCCAACATAAACATATTATCCTATAACATACAAACAAACTCTCTGCAGGGTAACCCAAGTAAAGAAAAAAGATGGCAACAAGTCCCAAACACGTGGCGTACCTTCCGACTAACACACATCAGATTGACTGAGTGCTCCGAGTAATGTGATTAATATTTCTAAACATAAATGTAAACAGGTAAGGCAGATGTTCAGTCAGTTGAAGGACAAGTCTAGAAAGTGCAGTAGTAATACCCTGTCCCAAGTAAATAAAACCCCACTTATGAACTGGATACTGACTGAGCATTATAGATGATATGAAACTCCCACCGTGGACTGTTTGCTCCACATAATGAACAATAAAAGACATGCATGACATAAACCCGGTAGAATATCATCTCGCCAAACCTATACTGTATATATCTTATATCTTAAAATCATAAATCATAATAAGAAGACACACGGAACTTAGCAATAATGAGAACCAATCAAATTAAGGCAGCGATTTTTTCAGCCAATCAAATGAAAGCTACAGAAAAATTTAGAACGTAGGTCACAACGAAAGTTTAGACCATTTTTGAAACAAAAGAAGAAAATGCATACTTCATATGAAAAGATAAAAATAACTAGAAAATGCTTTTGTAAAAAAGCGCATGTCTCCCCCAATGCAAAGTCCTATAGGCAAGAAGTCAATAGGGGTCAGGAGCGAAAGTCAAAGAGACACTGATGGTTGGCTGCAATAGGGATCATCTACTTGGCATGTCCAGTCATCCCGCTAAATTTCAACACTCTTAGCCTAGTGGTTCTCAAGTCACTGTTCAGGCTCCTGTGACCTTGACCTTTGATCAAATGACCTCAAAATAAATAGGGGTCATCTACTCTGCATGTCCAATCATCCTATTAAGTTTCAACATTGTAGGTCAAGTGATTCTCAAGTTATATCCAAATGATTTTACATGAACAGGCCCCTGTGACCTTGACCTTTAATAGACTGACCCCAAAATCAATAGGGGTCATCTACTCTGCATGTTCAATCATCCTATGAAGTTTCAACATTCTGGGTCAAGTGGTTCTCAAGTTATTGACCGGAAATGGTTTTCAATGTTCAGGCCCCTGTGACCTTGACCTTTCACAGAGTGACCCCAAAATCGTTACGGGTCATCTACTCTACATGACCAATCATCCTATTAAGTTTCAACATTCTGGGTCAAGTGGTTCTCAAGTTACTGACCGGAAATGGTTTTCAATGTTCAGGCCCCTGTGACCTTGACCTTTAATGGAGTGACCCCAAAATCAATAGGGGTCATCTACTTTGCATGTACAATCATCCTATGAAGTTTCAACATTCTAGGTCAAGTGGTTCTCTAGTTATTGATCGGAAATGGTTTTCAGTGTTCAGGCCCTGTGGCCCTTGACCTTTGATCTGAGTGACGCCAAAATCAATAGGGGTATCATTACTCTTCATGACCAATCATCCTATGAAGTTTTCAACATTCTGGGTCAATGTGGTGCTCTAGTTATGATTTGGAAATGGTTTTCAATGTTCAGGCCTGTGACCTTGACCTTTGACCGGACGTGACCCCAAAATCAATAGGGGTAATCTACTCTTATGATCATTATCTAAGATGTTCAACATTCTGGGTTAAGTGGTTCTCATAGTTTTGATCGGAAATGGTTTTCAATGTTCCAGGCCCGTAGACTTGACCTTTGACGGATGTCGACCCAAGATCAATAGGGGTCAATATATCTTCATGACAATCATCTATGAAGTTTCAACCATTCTGGGTAAGTGGTTCTCTAGTTATTTGATCGGAATGGTTTTCAATCTTCAGGGCCCCTGTGACCATGACCTTTGACGGAAAATGACCCAAAAACAAAGAGGGGCGTATACTCTAGCAGCCCTACAACCCTATGAAGTATGAAGATCTCGGTCAAATGGGTTCACAGTTATTGCTCGGAAATGAAGTGTGACGTACGGACGGACGGACGGACGGAAGGACGGGCGGACGGACGGACAGGGCAAAAACAATATGTCTCCTAGGGGAGACATAAATACAATAGTATTAAGCATCATTTTTTATTAGATAAATACACTGGTATTGCAAAAACCAAAGATGGAGCCCTACAAATACGAAATATGCAATAAATGAAACACAGTTTTCCGTTAAGGTTTTTTCTTATAGACAAGTAACAAAAAGAAGAAAAGTAATAGGCAGTATAGTTAGAATGCAAGAGCTACAACATGTTTATAGTTCATAACTATTTGAAAATAGCTGACATTACAAAAATCATAACAGAAAATAAATATGAAGAAAATGAGAACAATTATTAAATCTAATACGTTAAAACAGGCTCCTATTTGCCTAAATGGGCAAAATAAAATCAAGCAAATATTTGTTTCAAGCTAAGTTATCGTGTTGTCCTCACTTTTTTTTTATAAAACACATATACATAATTGTAAATACATTTTGATGCTTTCCAAGTAAATTATTTAAAAAAATCTCTCTAAAACTTTTTAGAACTTTTTGGCAAATCTTTGGATATCTTCTTCTCATTTGGCATACAATTTAGACCATTTTCCAAATGCAAAATTCAGTGGCCCCCGAAAGGGATGTTTTGTTTGAGTGGTCTACAGGCGACGTAGGCCCACCCTCACCTGCTGAGGACTGCAACAGATGGT
The DNA here is from genome assembly GCF_021730395.1 of Mercenaria mercenaria. Lineage (NCBI taxonomy): Eukaryota > Metazoa > Mollusca > Bivalvia > Venerida > Veneridae > Mercenaria > Mercenaria mercenaria. The sequence continues at coordinate 60,993,784 of NC_069366.1, read as the reverse complement.
TAAACAAACGACTCAGCCCAAGCCTCTTAAGGGAAGATACGCTCAACGTGCTTCAATTAATGAATAATCAATAACATCTGAAGTTATACAAGGTTTCATTTTGCATTTCTATGTAAAGAAAAATATTATTGATCAAGCCAATAATAGAATAAATCAGAAACTAATTTTCACAATTAATAAAATAATGAGAAAAACTTTCTTAAAGAGATATGCAAGTTTTTTTTTTCAAAAATTCTGTCGGGAACTGGGATAATTCTGAAAAAATGTGACTTTCACTATCTAAAGCAGGCCAGAAATTACTGTAGATAACATTTATTTAAATTTGAAAACAGTTGTGCATTTTCAAAAGATACCCAAACAATAGCATGAAAAAAGTCAACTTTGGCAACAAATGAAAATGAAATTGAGTTATAGATGGAACACAATAATTTTTATATTAATTTTTTCTGGGGGTCAGCACAAGAACTCATGAAGTTTTTCCTATACTTGTGTTTTTATTATCATATTATTTTTAATATTATTACTGTATCTTTAATCATTCCTTAGGTAATATAATAATACATAATAATAATAATAAAATTATTTATATTATTATAACATTAGAGTAATAGTTATTAAAATCCTAATATAATATCTAACTAATGATACTATTATTATCATTCACCAATCACTGACGAAAAAATAATTTCTTTCAACTCAACTGCACACAATCTTCATGGTCAGTTGGAAAGTCCCTGCGGTGCTAATTGCCCTCTAATCAGTTACTGTTACATTAATTGCTGATAAGCAGCAGATAAAGATGCGAGTCGAGGGGGGGGGGGGGGGTGGGGGGCACTTATATATTAGTGAATCTAGGCCTTTAAAAACCAGGGTGAAGACTGGTTGAAACAGAACAGTCCGAAGACCATGGCGATGAGATTTCAACGACAGGACTGGTGTGGCATCGACGGTACAATCTCGGTTCCTTGGCATAGCTCCGCTGGGGACTCCAGAAGCTCGATCAACAAAGAGTAGGTTACCTTCTTCTACTCCTGCTATATTGTTACGCTATTAACGCGTGTCGGTCCGGCCGAAGTGCTTGCCTTTACCTAGTTGACTCTAAAACTCAGACTCCGAAAGTCGTTTAGGTCTCAATTGGCCGCTGTACTTTAAAACTTTATTTTTACCAAAGCAGATATAAAAATAAGAGATTAGCAACCTTAAAGGCATTAGAGCAAATCTCGCCTACATCAAGTGACAACTGAATTAGATCTCGTTTCCGGCAGTGTGAAAGTTTCTCACGCGCCATTTTGTATGCGAAAGCAAATTATTAATCGGTTAAATTTAATTATACCGTATTGAACACGCTTTTTCGCTGGTAAGAATCGTCGTACTTTGTGTTAAAAAAACTAATTACAACATTTAAACTAATGTTCTATTGTTTTAGTAACATACCAACTTTTAGTTAACATCTCTAAACCGATAAAGCGGGGCGATCTAAACAATTATAAAAAATCAATAAAACCTTTAATCAATATCCATCGCATACGGGAGCCATTGTTGATTTCCGTATAATCGTTGTTGTTGTAGTAAACACTGTGGCAAAAATCGATATTAACAGCTTTGGTCATTATCTGATGCATTTACAGGCGGGCGAACAAAATCGAAAAAATTATATAATTACTTTATAAATTGTCAAATAAAAGTAATATTTAAGAAGATGACATATGTTATCGGAAATATTTAGAAAATCGTTACATTTTATACATCGAACACATGATTTACTTTCTTTTAATTCATGAAACATCATGCTAACATATAACTATTTAACAGAAAAGAAACATTTTCGAACAGAAACTGTCTGTAAATAAAAAAATATTCATGAATAAGAACCATGTTATCTAAAATATTAAAAAAAGGTATATTACTTCCTCGATACGCGGCTTTTCTTTACACTATTATGACATTAGCGTATGGCTTTTGTTCTAAAATATTTTCAAAATTCTAAATCACTAACGCTTTTCGATTTGTATGTAAAAGTGTTAGTAAAAAACAGCAAATTCTCAGGTATTTCGTAACATAAAGTTTGTCAGTATTAAGTTTTGAAGCCTTCATAAGAATATAGCTTTTTTTTCAAGATATCTAAAAAAGTATTTTTTTTTGTCGAACGGATATGGAGACCAGTCGCTTTTAAAGAAAAGAAAGGTATCGAAATACGACTTATACCTTTAAAAGGATATACTTACCTTACCATTCTGGACACGATTGGTTCTTCTTTGCGATTCGGTGTAGATCATGATCAGTCTGCACGGATGCGCGCAGACTGGTAATTCATCTGCACTGTCTGCCATTCAGCCAGTAACCTTTTTGTATGCACCCTTTTCATAGTACTTTGTCCACATTGAAGACTGACAAGTTTATTATTGTAATTTAGCATGGTAAGGATTATATCTTGGGCATCTTCTTGTATATTTATTGTGCCTAAATAGAAATAATATATTTGGTGATTGAATGGTACTGCTGACAAAATACTACTACCATAGTATACTTTTACCTATAAATATTATCGTTACAGAAAAAAAATCAAACCTATAAATAACAATAACTTAATCAATATCTTCAATTTTAGACAGCAGACTTAACTAAATTATTTATTATAGAATAAATAAAGTTTTTCGTGAAGAAATTTGAGCCAGATCTATTACTCAGTTAATGTTTACGGAACAAAACTTATTAACGACGTGAAATCTATATTGTACTCTTCATACGATTCATGAAATAAAGTGTAAAATGTAAAAAACAAAGTTCTGAAAGAAAAGGAAAAGATATTAAAGACAGAAGAAAAGTGAAATAAATATATTAAAACGCAAAACCATTAAAACCATAAAAATACCTACCCTTGTAGTAAGTGGTTGTAACATTATTTTTATGACCCGGCTTGATTGCTCTCAAACAACACTGAACGGGATACTGTTAACCCTAGGCTATATTGTAATACACAATAAAGTCAAAGGGTAATTTTAAATATTTGTTACAATTAAATTATTTTATGCTTGATGTGATTGTGTGCAATTTGGGGACTAAAAACAAATAATAGACATCGCAATTTTTTAAAGCGAAATGACTTAAGAATGTACCCAAAAAACATGCATTAATTTAAGAAAGAATACAGAATATTATATAACAAACAAAGAAGTATAAAATAATTTTATAGCTACTTTGATACAAAGGGAGATCGGAAAGAAGCAGAATTATCAGTTCATCAAGGCTATCTTCAAATTTAAAGTTTGTCATATTATGATAATAGAAAATGATTTTTTTTTTTGTTTCAAAATTATTTAAGAATCCCAATGAAGAAAAAAAAGATGACCCCGCGTTGGAGATCGGACCGGACCGCCCGCAGCAATAAAAAAGTCACAAGCGGCATAAATAATATAGGTGATATAGGTATTGGAAATTAATTATCGTATATTTCTAAAAATGCTTTGAAACTCAATTACTGACAGTACTATATTTTTACGGGAATAACACATGGAGAATTTGTTTGCTTTAAGTATCTTTTTTTTCGATGATAAATTAAAGCATTTGTATATTTTAAAATGCGAATGTAAACACTTAATCCTCCATAGCGTTATTTTAAACGACAGCAGATCTAGGTTTCGGCGTTTCTGAGTTTAAACATTTAAATTTTTTAATTTGGTCTTATTACAATCTCAGGTTTTTTGTTCAATGTGAAGTTGCCTACAATCATTTAGGCTTTGAGCTAATAACAACTTGAACCGGACAAAGTCAGGCTAGCAGACAGACAATATTTTCCTTAACAGCTTCGAGTACTTACGGAATAACGGCGGAAAACGGGATTTTTTAAAGAAATGTTCACTGTTCACAACTAAAATGCAAAAAGGACCAAACAAACCTTATCAAAATTTATAAACATAAAAAAAAATTCCCCCACATACCGAAAATGAATAATTTTTCTACAATTTTTAGGGGTATCGAATTTTTGATTATTTGCGGAAAATATCTCATTTTATCTGTTATATTTGGAAAAAAGTCATTTTTTTTAACCCGTTTCCTACAGAGTCTATATGCAAATGAGGTGGGTCTATTTCAAGTAAACAAAGGACCCCCAACCACATATTTAATTTTTTAAATAATATTCATACATCTCCGCAGGAATAAAGTAAATTTAATATAGTGGGGTATCGAATTTTTTGATTTCCAAATAGAACTTTTTTTATTTAAGTTAAGTGATTTTTTCCTTCTTTGTTCATATAGGCCAAATTTATCGATTTTCGATAGATCGATGTTACTAAAAGTTGGTAATGGCTAACATGTATTTTAAATGTAGTTTTAAAGGTACAAATTGTAACTCTATGCTCGCCGATGTTTGTTTTTACTAAGATAACGCCGATTCACGCTCTGACACGAGATCACACGAGATAACAGCCAGTGTGATCTGTGTATTTTATACTTCTTTGCTTATAATCATAAACTGGCAACAAAATTCATTATCTTTGAACAAAAACTATCGGGAAATTGCAGAGAGGTAACCAATACCCTACACTCAACCAAAATCACACTTTAAGAACATGAAAGGGGACATGTTCGCGGTCTATACTCTACATGGCATTTCTATGCCTCAATGTGTCTGAAAGGGCGGATGAACCGTTTTTAAACTTAAACACTAACTGATTGACTGACTGACTGACTGATTGATTGCATTTCAATATTTTCCATCAATAATGAGTCTGTTTTATAATAAATATCCACCGCAAGACAAAGGAAAATATATGTAGATCTTTGTCACCCACCAGTGATATACTTCTTTAACTAATGGCATTATCATGATGATTTTGGATTCATTAATGAACTGGCAATAAACTATTTTGCAGCAATTTTGATCTCGACAAATTGAGGTTAAGAAAAATGAAAAAAAAAGAGGATATTTTCCATCAATTAATTTTTTTGTTTGATTTCCTAACTTGATCTCACAGAACTTACCACCTGTCGCAATTAGCGTATACATGATTTTTGTAATAATTATAATTAAAAGTCGGAGTTGAGAATAAAACGTTGAGTTAACAAAGTACAGCCTTTGATTTGTATGCAATTATACCCCAAATGTGGATTGATTTCATTCCGTATAAAAACTAATTAATAATAATCATTCATCTTTTCAAAAATGCTGTTTTTATTTCTATTGATCTTGGAATTTTAAAGTTTTTATTGACAACATCAAAGAGGTTCGGGATGGTGTATGCACGGTCAAATGTAACTAGAGGGGGCGGGGTAGCGCAGGTGTTCTACACTTCCATTCTTCATCGGTTGCTATACGACGTTCTAGTTCCTTAGTGGAATTCAAGTTCATAATTATTCTTTTAATTAACGGGTAATGACTTCTGCGCACGATACATTTTCAAAATGAAAATGATCCAGCATGTAAACATAAGAGATAAAAAAATAGAAATTTATATTAGGTATTTTCCGTCAGTATGTAGTTACGAATTTAGATTTTTATAAAGTTTTACACTTTTATTGTTCTAAAAGGAAATGCTCATTAAAGCTTCAAAATATATTCTTACTAGATGTCACGAGAAATGTTTATTTTTGATTCACAAAACAGCTCCGCCACGTGATATAGTGATATATTAATCCAGTGGGCGTTCTTATTATGACATTGATGACCAAAGGGCATTAGAGTATGTCACATCAAAGCCATCCTATATGCTTCAGTAACTTTTATGATCCGCTCTAATAAGGGGACATTTTGGGGTCTTGATTACTTAGGCGACCATGTCATTTGCAAATTGACTGCGTAAACCGAAACTAGACTTGTCTTAGCGCTAATAAAGACCCTTAGGTCATGCGTTGAAATATATATTGTACATTCGTCGGCTTGAATTATGATAAACATCGCATAAAAAGTGTGAAACCTTAATAATAATAATAAGAAGAATCTTTATTATGCAATAAATCAAACAAGATCCATCAGCGTATCTTCAATATACATACAAAGTAATAAATATAACATGTATGGCAAGATAGCAGATATGTAAATACAAGTTTAACAATTGTTTCAGTAATTCATAGGAATCAGTTACTACACAGTTTTCGGAGAGACAAGAAGTGTAGTAGTAGGCGTAGAGACTGCGTACATGATATATGGGATTCCCAACGAATGGAGTATGTATATATTATTTTTGTCTTTAAAAGAATCTAGAACTTTATGAGATTATCAAAACTATTTCTAGCCATGTATTGAAGATCAACTGTTGCACTGCATTTGTTAACAATCTCTTTGACAATCCATGAAAAAGAGGAGAGAAAGATTGGATCTCTTAACTCCCCGTATGTAAAACTACACTTAGAGCCTTTCTCTGAAAACATGCAATGAGTAACCTATTTTTTTTCACTCATCTTTGATATCGAACCCTGCTTCGATCAGATCGTTCTTGACTACTATCATAAACACTTTCAGTTACTATTACCAAGATCAGAATACTGTGCAATGTTCAGTATGTGCCATTCCAGTGATACACTTGGCTAGTTGAAGATTGTTGCATTTAAAACATACCCCACCCACTCGATTTATAATGGGAAATAGCACCCAACCTTGCTGGCAGGTCAGCAGGCAAGATTTTATTGTTTGGGAATTTAACAGCACAGACTGATCAGCTGGCATCATTTTATTTAGATGATCAGGGTCTACACCAGTTGGAAAGGGTAGGTAATTTAAGCACTCTTGAAAGAAAAATTTGTAACACATAGAGTATAAATTCGCTACCAAAACTATATGGCAGACCATTCGTTCATTGTATTTGTTTAATACAAAATATTTACATCCGTCTTAATCTTTCCTACAGGAAATTATGATGGTCATTTCGTATATGAACAGCAAAATGAAAGGCGTGTAATTTACGTCAACGCTGCTTATTGATAACGGACCGCTGCTTTGACGATGTCCGCATATAGTCAGAGACCTTAGATGACGTCGTAGTTGTTCCGTCTTGTTAACCGAATTGCCGGGAAGCTGACTTTAATGTTAAATGCAACAAAATGTGTGCAATTCAAAATAAAATCTTGTTCACAACTGGAAAGGAAAAATATGTAAAGAAATGATTTTTTCGGTGTTCATGCGAAATGATCGACAGAATAGGATCGGCAAATTTAACATGAATCGCTAGCTTTGAGAATTCTATATAGGTACTGTAATCATAACTTAAGGCATAATCACGTAAGGAACTGTATACCAGTTTAATAGTGACCCTCTCTTAACCTGTATAAACTTTCTTTTCAGGAAACTTTAAATATCACAGTGTTTTTGATCGATTTGAGATTTAAAATAATTACAAATTTTCTGACGTTTTTTCCCCATATTTATTCAGCGGGTACTGTACCTGAATAAACAATAATGTGTTTTTGTGCTCTGAATCCTGGAACGAGTTTACCTCTAAATAAATGTACAAAGTCATATTTTCCTATTGGTATAAAACATAATACACTTCTAGATAAAAAACAAAACAAACAAACAACAACAAAAAAAAAAAAAGCGTATACAGTGTTATGCTAAAAATACCAAGTATTTCTGTCTGACGTTCAAATACGTATATACGAAGAAGCGTACGTTAGTTTCTTGACGTATATTTATTCTTTATCATAGTCTCATCTGTGTACAAACAATACATGCACATAAAATAATCAGAACATTAAAAACAACAGTACACAGTCATTCAAAACATTAGAATTATAAGAGACTTTATTATATAACACTATGTCTAACATTTACATGTACATATAATTACAACGATAAAACCAAGATGTTGTTGCTAATCACTTCTATGTCTAACATTTACATGTACATATAATTACAACGATAAAACCAAGATGTTGTTGCTAATCACTTCTAAAAAAAAAGTAATAAAAGTATGACCTACAATTGCAATGAAGCACAATACAACTTCCGAAAAGACAGCACACTCGACTTCTTTCCGTGCTTGACTCTGAACTGAACCATTGCCATTGAAAGGGATAATGTCTATCCTTGTGTAGACTTTGACCTTTGACATTAAATGATTATTTTAAGTCTCACCTCCAAAGTAATTGATAATAACATATATAATAGATTCTATTAAGAACATTAACCAATACAATCCAAGTTAAAAGGTGCATACCTCCATTAAAATTCATACAGAATTATAGAAATGAAGACTTAGATAGTAAATAACTACCTAATCTATATTTGATAGTAACCTAGACATCTGCCTTTAGAAAGAAAGAAAGAAAAACAGTTATGGGATGGTAAACAACAACTTAATTTTCAGAAGCTTTGGTAACAGCGATAAAAATAAGTTGACTATATCAAAAACACTAACCAAAACAAATTCTAAGTTTAAAGGAAACTTAACTCTGCCAAAGTACAAATCAGAGTTATGGGGATTGTCCACGTACGATTTTGCTCCAAGTTCTGATCTATCTCGTACTTAATTTTGGGATGAATATACGTGGTTTAAAATTCATAACAATATTTGTGATTAATTTTCAGATGAAGGATAAACCTCCCATAGATCTTTCTCCGGCAGATAGGTTACGGTGGAATAAAAATAAAAAGAAAGAAAAACAAAACAAAAAGCAGACAAGCTGTCATTAAACATAGAAGACACCAACAAATAAGAAATAAAAGTATCTACAGAAACTAAACAAAATTCAGCAAAAGAAAGACATCAGACAATTAACAAAGGAAAGAGTACGGAAAATTTGAACAAAACAATCCTCTGAAAGAGAAGGCAGAATAATAGCCACTAAGCCATTTAAAAAAACAGCATTGAATGCAAAAGAGCAGGGCCGTGAAATGTGTAAAAGATACTATTAAAATTTATACACCTGAAAAAAGGATCTGAAATTATATATGCTTTAATATCGTCAAACAGCTCTAACTCCTTAAAAAAAACAAGAAGGCGAATGATAAAAGGTAAAGGTTAAAAAAAATCGTGAAAAGGTCGCAGGTGCTGTTTTGTCTGACGTACAAAGTTCATTGTTTATTAACGGAATGCAGAACAAAAAGTCGTCTCATGTTTAGTAGGCAACAGTATTGAAACAAATAAACTATAAACTGCCCTAGCTAATCAGTCCAGTTTAAACAGGCAACTGGTGAACAAAGCTTTGAAACTTAATTAAAAGGTAATTAGTGGCGATGCTGTAAATGTACCGTACACGTGCAAGACAAGAAAAGACAAATTGAGCGAAGGCATCCGTAATAAAATAGTGGAATACTGGGTCAAAAACAGTCAATCTCTCAAAGATAAAAGAGAGGTTATTAGAGAACGCATACATAGAAAATCCAAAACAAAACACATCTTAACATCAACACAATTAAGTATCTATATAAATTCCTGCTATTAAAATAGGTCAACTGCTATTAAAATAGGTCAACGACTCTTTGAATCTCTTAAACCATACTACATTAAATCTGCAAAAAAAGAGAGAAAAAAAAACAAAAACAACAACAACAACAACAACAAAAAATAAAACAACAAAATAGAAATAGAATTACCCACGGTGGGGAAACCAAGAATGCAACGTCATCAAAAAGCAGCGCAAATGAGCTGGCCACACACAAATTTACGTCGATTCAGGTAAGAAAAGTCTTGTAACTTTTTTATTACTGCAGCTTTCGACTCGAGATAAAGAGCACCGTACCCGGCCTGGAGTATACTATTCTGCGGTAGTGTTCCATATTGTACGTATAGCTTGGTTTTTGCTCGAAAACGCGAACAGTTGGCAAAGAGGGTATGAGCTGTACCACACTTTTGTCTAAGAAAGTGAGTTTTGACCGCATTTTCGTGAAATGAGGACAGATTTGAAGCTCATTTAAGGAGGTAGGTTACCTTGTTACAAGGGTAAATTCAAATTAATTGAAACGCTGCATTATTTTTTGTTTCGTGTAATATGAAGTTTTAACTGCTACAATCTCAATTTCGTTTGTCTCTGTCCCTTCAAGTTCATTTTTTATCCAGGTTTGAAGAACATGACCCTCCAAAGGTATTTCATATTGAAAGAAGAAGGAAAATATGGATATTTAACACTTTTCAGTATATTTTAGTTTCATTGATATCCGTAGAAGTCTGCATAACTGATAATTTTACTAGTATGCACGTTAGCTTCCTAATATAAGCTTAAAATGTATATGTCGCGGGGCTCGTGTTTCCATGGTAATGCATTTTCTCTCATTTTTAAACTACTATGTATAAAAATGTGGGTTTTCGACGGCTTCAGTGCCATTTTGTTAATGACCAACATGGAATATTTGGGTAATATTATTAGCAAAATACAAAGCACTTTACATGGTACCCTATTTTTCTTAAAGTTTAAGTAACCATGGCAACAGAGATGTTTAAAATAGCTTATACCTTGCTTTTTGTCGTGATTTCTTATAAAAAATATTGAATAAGATTATCTTTCTAGTTGATGTAGCTTTAAAACATATTATTTCTAACGTAAGTAATATTTTCTTGTTATTTGCATTTATTCAAACAAATTTCACAGCTTAGAATACTTACAGCAGTACCGTTCGTCTGGCATTTTTCATGGAAAAATCGCTAAGCATGCTGCTGTTATTCTCATAGATATTGTTGAAATGAAAATAAAAAGCCGAAGCTGTGTTTCTTAAATAGACCAGTGTCAACGCTTTTGAATTTTACATTTAGACACATAGGTCACGGGCTTTGTTCCCATGGTAACATCAATTCAATTCAAGAAACCACAATTTTCTACTGAAATTTGAACAACTTTAGATCTTACTTTTAGTGTATAAGTAACAAATTATCAACGGAACCTGAAAAATAGGTATTACGAATCAAACTGCTAGATTTTTTATTTGAAAATGGCCGTAACAAGTAACCTTTCACCCAACTATATTCCAAATAACATTGGTTACCATCATTCATTTTCTTACATTCCGCATAATATTTCGATATAACTACATAATAGAAGCAAAATATTGATTATTATTCAGAGCAAAAGACTAATAAAAATATTTTAGCAAATAATGGTTATTTGAAAAAAGTTAAAATAAAGAAAATGCACAGAATTACGTACTTTCAAGATAAAAGCTATTAATTTTGCGCGGTAACTGACACGTAACGTCATGACGTCAATGACGTCATTTTAAGGCAACATTGTTTTGAAGCGTTTCTGCGGCAATTTATTCATTATTTCTGCATTATTAAACCAAAAAGCATCAGATCGAAGACAGGTTCATGATTTGTTTTCAGAAGAATGAATATACAAACACATTTAGTTTGTCGTAAACGTCGTCGTAAATCGTCACGTTAGCTTCCGGTTGGACATGCGCACATACAAATATGAAGGTAACCTACCTCCTTAATATCAGTGACTAGCATAATAGTCAACCATTGCTTAATTTTGCTATTTTCAAGGATATCTGACGATATTTTATTCAAAACAAACACCGTTATTAAAATGAGAACATCCACACTGACGACTTTGTTGGAGAACATCCACACTATTATATAAGGAGTGATCGTGTTTGTAAACAAATCCATTGTATTTTCTATTTTTAGAACTGATAAGACAAAGACCGGGTGGGCCGACGCCGAGTGTCCATGTTTTTTGTAAACAGTGATGTTTTTCTAACGGCTTAAACTTTCTTAAAACACAAATAATATCAATAATTTTTTAATCAATGGAAAGTGTATAAAACAAGCAATTTATTGATTACTTTTGATTATAAATTCGAAATTAAATGGATTAATTATGAACGCTTAACTTACAGTGTTTTTTCAAAATGTTTGGAGGATCGCTCCGCCGCTATTAAAATCCTATGTCATTTAAAACGGATATTCATTTTTAAAAGATATTTAAATGGGAAAATATGAAAATCCTAAGCATTCCAAAACTTTTTTAATTTTTAAAATCCATAAATGAGCGAAAAAGTTATTAAAAATTAAAAATTCAGATCCCATACACAAACGGTGTAAAAACATTTGTTTTACCCACCACCAGATAAACAGGTATTTATGCGTGACGTCATGGCGATCTCTCCTAATAGATGATTATGTTTTATGGGAAACTTTGTCTTATATTACTGAAGAAAGTCTGTGTCCGCCTTATTAACTAATGATAAAATAGTTAAGAATGTCCTGTTTAAAACGTGATTGTACAAAATGTGGTGTAAGTAAGATTAAGTTGATGGCACAAGAATTGGATGATGGTACAAGTTTTGTAACCTGGAACAGGTATGAGTATGTTTTCACAGGTAAGAAAGACAGAAACGGTAAAGATATAAAAAAGCAACAGTTTGTAAAAAAAACTTCCACAATTAAAGAAATATGGGATTACATCAAAAACTCACTTTCTATTTTCCCATTACACAATTTTTGTGTCATTGGCAGAAACAACAACTACATAGTATTGTAGATAATTTACCGGAAGGGCACGTTGTCAGCCAGCAGTTACAGCAATTAAATGCTACTACTGCCAGTACTTAATTAGCAATTGATCACCGACAATTACAGCATGTACTACTAGTAGTTAACTGCTACTACAGCAAGCAATGCAATTACAGCATTCCAAAATGCTGTTATACCAGTTTGACGTTACTGGCATCGGGCATTTAGTACATCAGTGTCCTACATGTAATACTGCCAGCAGAAATTGTGTCACTAAAATCAGTTTATCAGTTTCCTGTAGATTTACTGCCTCGAAATTTATTTGTATAGTTAAATATTCCACTCAGTGCAGTTTCATATGTTTCCTATATGATATAAATATCTTCTGAATAAGGAATTTGTGAGGTTTTATTAGCTTCGCCACATAATGGAACGTCAAACATTACGCTTGGCGACGCCACGTTCTAAGCGTTGACGACAAAAAGCTTGTGTGCTAAAGACTTTATTTCGCATCAAATTTTCGTCATTTTCAATCAATTAAATATTTACTCGTAGTTCATAAAAAGAGTAGATATAATACCGCTCGCTTTAGATATCTTTTCTGATATATTCTTTTCGATCTAAGCTAGAATGAACACATTGAAGAAAAATGTATAATATATTATTATAGAGAGAAAATATAAGGCTAAGATTTTGTCAGCATTCGACCGTATTCATATTTAAGCGCCAAAATAAAAACTTCCATTTAGGAAATATCTAGGTCACGTATCGGTAGAATGGCTCCACATTCAAGGCAGTACAGTATAATATCTAGGTCACGTATCGGTAGAATGGCTCCACATGCAAGGCAGTACAGTATTATATCTAGGTCACGTATCGGTAGAATTGCTCCACATGCAAGACAGTACAGTATAACATGTAGGTCATGTATCGGTAGAATGGCTCCGCATTCAATGCAGTACGGTATAATATTTAGGTCACGTATCGGTAGAATGACTCTTCATGCAAGGCAGCACAGTATAATATCTAGGTCACGTATCGGTAGAATGACTCCACATGCAAGGCAGTGCAGTTTAATATTTTGGTCATGTATCGGTAAAATGGCTCAACATTCAAGGCAGTAAAGTATAATATCTAGGTCACGCAACCGTGAGATGACTCTGCATGCAAGGCAGTACCGTATAATATGTAGGTCATATATCGGTAAAATGGCTCCACATGCAAGGCAGAACAGTATAATTTCTAGGTCACGTATCGGTAAAATGACTCCACATGCAAGGCAATACAGTTTAATATGTAGGTCAGGTACCGGTGAAATGACTCTGCATGCAAGGCAGTACCGTATAATATTTAGGTCACGTCTCGGTAAAATGGTTCTACATGCAAGGCAGAACAGTATAATATTTAGGTCACGCATCGGCAGAATGGCTCCACGTGAAAAAGGCAGTACAGTATAATATTTATGTCACGTATCGGTAAAATAGTTCTACATGCAAGGCAGAACAGTATAATTTCTAGGTCACGTATCGGTAGAATGGCTCAACATGAAAGGCAGTAAAGTATAATATCTGGGTCAAGTATCGGTAGAATGACACTACATGCAAGACAGTACAGTATCATATCTAGGTCACGTATCGGTAGAATGACTATACATGCAAGGCAGAACAGTATAATATTTAGGTCACGCATCGGTAGAATGACCCCACGTGAAAAAGGCAGTACAGTATGATATTTATGTCACGTATCGGTAGAATGACTCTACATGCAAGGCAGTACAGTATCATACCTAGGTCACGTATCGGTAGAATGACTCCACATTCAAGGCAATAAGTGTAATATTTAGGTCACAAATCGGTAGAATGGCTCCATATTCAAGGCAGTACAGTATAATATTTTGGCAACGTATCGGTAGAATGACTCTACATTCAAGGCAGAACAATATAATATCTAGGTCACGTATCGGTAGAATGGCTCCGCATTCAAGTCAGTACGGTATATTTTTAGGTCACGTATCGGTACAATGACTTTACATGCAAGGCATAACAAATATAATATCTAGGTCACGTATCGGTAGAATGACTCTACATGCAAGACAGAACAGTATAATATCTAGGTCACGGTATCGGTAGAATGGCTCCACATTCAAGGTAGTACAGTATAATATTTAGGGTACGTATCGGTAGAATGACTGTACATGCAAGGTAGTACAGTATAAGTATTTTTGTCACGTATCGGTAGAATGACTCTACATGCAAGGCAGAACAGTATAATATCTAGGTCACGTATCGGTAGAATGACTCCACATGCAAGGCAGAACAGTATAATATCTAGGTCACGTATCGGTAGAATTGCTCCACATTCAAGGTAGTACAGTATAATATTTAGGTAACGTATCGGTAGAATGTCTCTACATGCAAGGTAGTACAATATAATAGTTAGGTCACGTATCGGTTGAATGACTCTACATGCAACGCAGAACAGAATAATATCTAGGTCACTTATCGGTAGAATGACTCCACATGCAAGGCAGAACAGTTTAATATCTAGGTCACGTATCGGTAGAATAAGTCCACATTCAAGGTAGAACAGTATAATATTTAGGAAACATATCGGTACAATGACTCTACAAGCAAGGTAGTACAGTATAATATTTAGGTCACGTATCAGTAGAATGACTCTACATGCAAGGCAGAACAGTATAATATCTAGGTCACGTATCGGTAGAATGACTCCATATGCAAGGCAGAACAGTTTAATATCTAGGTCATGTATCGGGAGAATGATTCCACATGCAAGGCAGAACAGTATAATTTCTAGGTCACGTAGTGGTAGAATGGCTTCACATGCAAGGCAGTACAGTATAATATTTAGGTCACGTATAGGTAGAATGGCTCCACATGCAGTGCAGTACAGTATAATATTTAGGCCACCTATCGGTAGAATGACTCTACATGCAAGGCAGTACAGTATAATATCTAGGTCACGTATCTGTAGAATGACTTCACATGCAAGGCAGAACAGTATACTATCTAGGTCACGTATCAGTAGAATGGCTCCACATTCAAGGCTGTACTGTGTAATATTTAGGTCACGTATCGGGAGAACGACTCCACATGCAAGGCAGAACAGTATAATTTATAGGTCACGTATCGGTAGAACGACTCCACATGCAAGGCAGAAAAGTATAATTTCTAGGTCACGTATCGGTAGAATGGCTCCACATGCAAGGCAGAACAGTATAATATCTAGGTCACGTATCGGTATAAGGACTCCACAAGCAAGGCAAAACAGTATAATATTTAGGTCAATTATCGGTAGAATTGCTCCACATTCAAGGTAGTGCAGTATAATATTTAGGTTACGTATCGGTAGAATGACTCAACATGCAAGGTTGTATAGTATAATATTTAGGTCACGAATCGGTAGAATGACTCCACATGCATGGCAGAACAGTGTAATATCTAGGTCACGTATCGGTAGAATTGCTCCACATTCAAGGTAGTACAGCATTATATTTAGGTTACGTATAATATCTAGGTCACGTATCAGTAGAATGACTCCACATGCAAGGCAGAACTGTATAATATCTAGGTTACGCATCAGGAGAATGGCTCCACATGCAAGGCAGTACAGTATAATATCTAGGTCACCTATCGGTAGAATGGCTTCACATGCAAGGCAGTACCGTATAATAGTTAGGTCACGTATCCGTAGAATGGCTTCGCATGCAAGGCAGAACAGTATAATATCTATGTCACGTATCGGCAGAATGGCTCCGCATGCAAGGAAGTACAGTATAATATCTAGGTCACGTATTGGTAGAATGATTCTACATGCAAGGCTGTACAGTATAATATCTTGGTCACGTATCGGTAGAATGACTCTACATGCCAGGCAGTACAGTATAATATCTAGTTCACGTATCGGTGGAATGACTCCACATTCAAGGTAGTACAGTGTAATATCTAGGTCACGTTTCGGTAGAATGGCTACACATGCAAGGCAGTACAGTATAATATTAAGGTCACGTATCGGTAGAATGGCTCCACTTGCAAGGCAGTATAGTATAATATCTAGGTCACGTATTGGTAGAATGGCTTCGCATGCAAAGCAGTAGAGTATAATATCTAGGTCACATATCGGTAGAATAACTCCACATGCAAGGCAAAACAGTATAATATTTTGGTGACGTATCCGTAGAATTGCTCCACATTCAAGTTAGTGCAGTATAATAGTTAGGTTACTTAACGGTAGAATGACTCAACATGCAAGATAGTACAGTATAATATTTAGGCCATGTATCGGTAGAATGACTCCACATGGAAGGCAGAACACTATAATATCTAGGTCACGTATCAGTAGAATTGCTCCGCATTCAATGTAGTACAGTATATTATTTAGGTTACGTATAATATCTAGGTCATGTATCGGTAGAATGACTCCACATGCAAGGCAGAACAGTATAATATCTAGGTCACATATCGGGAGAATGACTCCACATGCAAGGCAGAACAATATAATTTCTATGTCACGTATCGGTAGAATGGCTCCAAATGCTAGGCTGTACAGTATAATTTTTATGTCACGTATCGGTAGGATGACTCCACATGCAAGGCAGAACAGTATAGTATCTAGGTCACGTATCGGTAGAACGACTCCACATGCAAGGTAGAACAGTATAATTTCTAGGTCACGTATCGGTAAAATGGCTGCACATGCAAGGCAGTACGGTATAATACTTAGGTCACGTATCGGTAGAATGGCTCCACATGCAAGGCAGAACAGTATAATATCTAGATCATGTATCGGTAGAATGATTCCACATGCATGGCCGTACAGTATTATATCTAGGTCACGTATCGGTTGAATAACTGCACATACAAGGCAGTACAGTATAATATCTAGGTCACGTATTATTAGACTGGCTCCACATGCAAGACAGTACCGTATAATATTTAGGTCACGTATCGGTAGAATGGCTCCGCATGCAAGGCAGTACAATATATCTAGGTCAAATATCGGTAGAATGGCTCCGCATGCTAGGCAGAACAGTATAATATCTAGGTCACGTACCGGGAGAATGGCTCCGCATGCAAGGCAGTACACTATAATATCTAGGTCACGTATCGGTAAAATGAATCCACATGCAAGGCTGTACAGTATAATATTTAGGTCACGTATCAGTAGAATGACTCCTCATGCAAGGCAGTAGAGTATAATATCTAGGTCACGCATCTGTAGAATGGCTCCACATGCAATGCAGTACAGTATAATATGTAGGTCACGTATCGGTAGAGTGGCTCAACATGCAAGGCAGTACAGTATAATCGGTAGAATGGCTCCACATGGAAGGCAGACAGTATAATATCTAGGTCACGTATCGTAGAATTGCTCCGCATTCAATGTAGTACAGTATATTATTTTAGGTAACGTATAATTCTAGGTCATGTATCGTAGAATGACTCCACATGCAAGGCAGAACAGTATAATATCTAGGTCACGTATCGGAGAATGACTCCACATGCAAGGCAGAACAGTATATAATTTTTAGTCACGTATCGGTAGAATGGCTCCAAATGCTAGGCTGTACGTATAATTTTTAGTCACGTATCGGTAGATGACTCCACATGCAAGGCAGAACAGTATAGTATCTAGGTCACGTATCGGTAGAACGACTCCACATGCAAGGTAGAACAGTATAATTTCTAGGTCACGTATCGGTAAATGGCTCACATGCAAGGCAGTACGGTATAATACTAGGTCACGTATCGGTAGAATGGCTCCACATGCAAGGCAGAACAGTATAATATCTAGTCATGTATCGGTAGAATGTCCACATGCATGGCGTACAGTATTATATCTAGGTCACGTATCGGTTGAATACTGCACATCAAGGCAGTACAGTATAATATCTAGGTCACGTATTATTAGACTGGCTCCACATGCAAGACAGTACCGTATAATATTTAGGTCACGTATCGGTAGAATGGCTCCGCATGCAAGGCAGTACAATATATCTAGGTCAAATATCGTAGAATGCTCCGCATGCTAGGCTGAACAGTATAATATCTAGGTCACGTACCGGGAGACTGGCTCCGCATGCAAGGCAGTACACTATATATCTAGGTCACGTATCGGTAAAATGAACCACATGCAAGGCTGTACAGTATAATATTTAGGTCACGTATCAGTAGAATGACTCCTCATGCAAGGCAGTAGAGTATAATATCTAGGTCACGCATCTGTAGAATGGCTCCACATGCAATGCAGTACAGTATAATATGTAGGTCACGTATCGGTAGAGTGGCTCAACATGCAAGGCAGTACAGTATAATATTTAGGTCACGTATCGGTAGAATGGCTCCACATGCAAGACAGTTCAGTATAATATCTAGGTCTCGTATTGGTAGAATGGCTCCGCATGCAAGGCAGTACAGTATAATATCTAGGTCACGTATCGGTAGAATGGCTCCACATGCAAGGCAGTACAGTATAATATTTAGGTCACGTATCAGTAGAATGTCTTCGCATGCATGGCAGTGCAGTATATTATCTAGGTCACGTATCGGTAGAATGGCTCCACATGCAAGGCATAACAGTATACTATCTAGGTCACGTATCGGGTTAAGGGTAACAGAGAAATGGCCCGTATACTTTTAAAACTTTCCATCCCTCCTGAGTGTGAGGACAAGATGATATTTCGGTATGTTTTAATAAATATTCATGCTCAAGTTTAAATAAATCCGAAGGCTAACAAAGCTAGGGTACTGACAAGCTGCCCGGAGGGATACAGACGGCTGATCGGACATATTTTGGGGTTTCAACACTGACAACCTTAAATTTTATAATACACTTTCTCGTTATTGCCTACACACATTCTAACTGAAATACTGCTTGAAAATCGTGTTAAACCAACAAAAACAAGGAACTCATATATTGTAGACTTTTTTTATTATCACAGAAAAAAGGCGAAAAGCATAAAGTAAAGATAAACAGCAAATATACATTTCTAAACGTTTAGAACATCTTTTCTCTCATTTTAAAACGATGATACATGACAGCACATGCAAAGTTAGAAATTTTTGTGTTCTTTCGTTTTGTACACCTCAGTCATTAGTATCTCTCAGTCCTGTTACTAGCATAATTTATGTAACATATCGGCGAAACTATCGTCCAGTTCATCAACCCCCTCTGATTTTAACAGAAGTGATGATTTCTGTCTGGCTGTCTCTGTATCCAACTAAATTCTGCTTACCGTGACCACTTTAAAACAAATTAATTAAGTACAAGCACTTTAGAATAGTACACTACAGACTTTGTTCTAACAAAATAACTATAATATGAAAACGTTCCCCAATGATAATGTAACAGACACCAGAACTATTTGAATGCGTATGGATATACAAACACAATGTACATTTTTATAAAAGTAAGTAACACTGAGCACACTATAGAGAAAATGCTCGTGACATATCAAAGGTAATTAAAAGTGATTAGTATTACAACTATAATCTAGACGTTGCAAAGCAGAAGGTATATGAATAAAACTTACACGCCCTTAAATATGAACGTCCTTTTAAATAGCAACAGCAGATGATAAGTGAAAAAGTGGGGCACGAGCAAGTTTTGTTAATGTTTGTACTAATGGTCCGTAGTGATTTTTCAATTTCATTAAGCTTCAACCTTTACTTTCCCAGACCCAGAAAGGAAGTGAAGTTCTTTCGAGTTGAATTTGAAGGTCAGCGTAAAGTCACCCTTTTGTTTTGTCTTCAAGGTGAACTTCTTCTCAAACTTCCCTGCGGCTGGAACACTAGAATATAAGATTTGACTTGGTACATCGTATATCAATGGTCGTAATATATATATATATATATATATATATATATATATATATATATATATATATATATATAGAGAGAGAGAGAGAGAGAGAGAGAGAGAGAGAGAGAGAGAACTTATACGAACTAAATCACCATCACAATATACCAGACCAATTACGGCAAAACGCCTAGCAGTACAAACAAACACGCACATTCCACAACTATTCCACTAACCCAATAAGATCAGTTTCGACGCTGCTTTATATAATAGCCCAAATTGTACTACACATTCGTACTGGTTCAACATTTTCATGTATATACATTGAAAATATATATGTGCCGTTCCATGAGAAAACTGTATTAGTGACAAACAATCAAAATTAAAATAACATAAGATTCATAAAGAAATTTTTTTTTATCTTTCGAATCTGAAACTTTTAAGAAATCATCATTGCTATTTCAAGAGCTACAATCCTTTTAATTAAGTCACCGAAGGCATTCTGAGATGTGACGTTAAGGTATTAGATCACTAATAGAGAACCTCCTCAATTCCTATAAAAAAACGGCACGGTAAAAGTTGTTTAAAAATTGCAAAATAGTGCAAAACACGGTTACCTTTCAGAATATACCAAGCAAAGGCCATTTTGTAAACATTACTATTAGTGATCTAATACCTTAAGAACGTCATGAAAACAGGAAGACGTCGTCGTGCATGGCGCGCATTTTTCAAGTCATTAATGCAACAACGTATGCGTATCACTTACCTAGCATCATACATTTGAATATTTAGGAACATTTTAAAAAGATATAAATCTTCTCAAGCTTATTACATCATGAAATGTATATAATACATGAAGTATCAAATTTTTAAATGATATTTTAACATATAAATGGTATACTTTGACTGCGGTTGTCCAGTAACGGCCTTGAACCCGTTACCCTCGTAGCCGGCTGTACAACAGGTGAGCTCATCTAGAAGTGGGTTAGTGAAAGTGACAGTGGCCACAAATTCTTCCCCTCTCTTTGCAGTAGCTGGCATCTGAAGGAAAATGAAAGCATGAATATATTATAAAATCCTTTAACGTTCTCATTATTTTACATTTTCATATCAATACATATTTAAAAACTCATGTAGAATTCTAGTATTTTCTCAAACTTTTTAAAAAATTGTAGCGCTATCAAAAGGGTTATTTAAGAGGTTAAAATTCAATGAAATTGCATTTATTACTTTTCAGCTTAAACGCTCATAACTAAGATTATATGGATGAACCACCGATTTTTCAGCTACGTTTGGCTCCTTTGACTGATATAACTTGAATAAACACCAATCGAATATGGATTCTGGAATACTTGCAAGTACACGAAGCGAGTTTCATAATCGGTGTTGGCTACAGACCTTTATGTTGAGAGTAGGTTTCATAATCGGTGTGGGCTACAGACCTCTATATTGAGTGTAGGTGCACCCAACTCAATATCGTGCTCTTTCACGCAGTTCTGCATGTTTCTGGACCTCGTTTTCTTCACTAAAGCGAAGGCCTGTATGTTCATATTACGCCCACTGTCTATTTTTGGAAGGTATTCTGTGCTCTTTAGTGTACATTTGAACTCGTACTCTACAATGAAAAAGCCGTCTTGGTGAATAGCAAATCTTAAGTTAGCTTTACAAATATATCATCAAAACACAGAAATATTTAGTACTGAAACAAACAACATCTTTACTACTCCCGCACGATAATCGGCAGCATGTTTATATTGTTGTTTGAATGTTCTGATTCTCATGCATCGTTGAACTCAAAAAGGTTGTCAATGATAGAAGTCAAGTGCATACTGTAATATTATTAGTTACACTGCTTGTTGGTGACAGGATACGGAATATACGCTGTCGAGGAAATCCATATCAGGCGAGAGCGAAGCCTGATATGGATTTTCGAGACAGCGTATATCCCGTATCCTGTCACCAACAAGCTGTGTAACGATTTTATCTTGCCGACTACCTTTTACTTACCTACTATAATCTAATATTTTGTAAATTAACAAAGCGGCAGCCATTTTTTTAGTCAAAATTCATATCTGAAATGTACTAGCAGGATATGGAATATATCCTGTCTCCACGTGACGTCTATTGACCAATAGAAATGCAAGAAACTTGTAGGAGGCTAGATAAACAAAAATATTTTCTGTATTGAAACGTTTTTAATGAAGGAAATGATAATGATCTAATATGTTATCGTTTGAGTTATCACGCGGGATTTAATACCAAAAATCTACCCCGCACGACTGGATCATAGTACTAAAAATATTCTCAAAAAGTTGTCCCGTTATAAAAAAATGTAACTTGTAAAGAAATAAAAATAAACATTGGCTGAAAACTACGTTCCGCCTAAATATGTAAAATTTCAGTACTGGGACATAAATGCAAATGGCAAAGATAGAAGACATGTAAAAGTTCTTTGAAAATGGTGAGTTTAAAAAAAACCCCGTTGAACTGTCAGGAAGTGTGACCCCTTTATTCAGTCCTTTTCCAGAATTAAGTGTATATTTCAGAACGTTGACACTTGTTTTGTACAGTAATATTTATGTTTTATTTGCTGTTCAATTTTTATTTCTATTATTTCTATTCCTATTATTTGGTGCCGTTTTATTTTTTACACTCAAAATATGGGGCTAACCTTTAAGTATAATAGGGTTATTGTAACAGTAGCTCGATCTGGGATGCTGTATTCGGCTCGAGTGGAAATTTGTCAGATCGGATCTCACGAGGCGTGCAAGCGTCAAGTGTTGATCCGACCTTGCAAAATGCACGAGAGCAGAACCCAGAATCCCAGATCCAGCTACTGTTATAATGACACTTTTCATATATATATCTACCTTTTTGTTTGTTGTTTTGTTATTGAACGAAATCTTCAACGTTTATCGATATTATAATGGAACTAAGTGAAGTTTTTATATGCGCAATTTATAGAACCGTGTCAGCATTTTTAACTTATACTCTATAATAACGCAAAAATGGTTTAGGTAAATAGCATTTTATGCAGAGTTTTGAACTCATTCTCTATAACAAAAATAAAATGATATAGGTAAATAGCAATGTTAACGTAATTTTGATCTACCACCCTTTTCACGGAAAACGGTTTGGACAAACAGCAATTTTAAACGTAGTTTTAAACTCCTACTTTTTAACGGAGGAAATAGTTACGGTAAATGGCATATTTTTAAGCGTAGTTTTGAACCTACCTTTTAACAGAAAAACGGTTCCGTTATATAGCATACGCTTTATGAAGAGAGGGAATCGTTTGGGGTAAATTTCATATGCATTTAGTGTGTTTGTAAAACTTAAATAAATGAAACGATTTATATGAATATACAGCTTAGGGTTTGTATGGAATAAAACAGAAGCAAATGTTTTCTGTGAAAACCTAAATATTCATTTAATGACAAGTAATACCGTGCTTTGGTCAACCATTGTCGTCTGCAGCGGCGAGGTGTAAATGCGTTCTTTACAATGCCAGGCCACGGAAGAGTCACCCTTACTTAATCTTTATAGCGTTCAAAGAGGATTTTGCATGAAAAACGCTGAATTTGTTGCTAACTTTAGATGTTCTGCGCCACCACAATGACAACAGACAAACGAAAATGAATAAAAGTAAACAGGGCATTATTGGTGCCCTATTGAGCTTTATATGTTTTGAAAATATACTGAATGTCGTGACAACAAGTACGCCTTAATCTCATTTAACATACTTATGTAGAAGTGTTTTAATTGGGTTTTGCGTTGTAATAAAACTTGCCTTTATTCGGAACCAGTTCTGTGTCTTCCTTGATTTCGTGGATCTTGATGGCTTGCATGGAACAGTGCCCATTGTAATTTTTAGGAAACACTCTAAAAACAACACCAGAAAGTTCCCTCTTATATTCACTTTTGTTGACCGCGGTAAGCTTGATATCCATATCTTCCCCGAGGTTAACATTGGCTTCATGCATAAGTTTAAATTCAACATCCTGTAAAAGTGAATTAATACGTTATAACAATTATTTTCTTCTCTGCTACTGCATTCGCTCCGTTGAACAAGCGATTACTAAATGTGCTATTAAAACCCTGTTAAGAAAACACCTTTATTTTTATAAGCTTAACTGACACCGCACCTTAAAACTTTCGTTTTTTTTTTTCATTTTTAACATGGTTCGATTGTATTGACAGTTAAACTAAGAAGAATATCAAGCTTTGTATATTCAATAAATGATCTACGCCATGAGAGAACCAACATAGTGCGTTTGCGACCAGCATGGATCCAGACCAGCCTGCACATCCGCGCAGTCTGGTCAGAATACATGCTGTTCGCTTTCAAAGCCTATTGCAATCAGAAAAACCGTTAGCGAACAGTACTGATCCTGACCAGACTGCGTGGATGCGCAGGCTGGTCTGGATCCATGCTGGTCGCAAACCCACTATGTTGGTTTTCTCATGGTGCGGCTGAAATAATAAATATGTTCCTACATTTTATCAGTTAATAAAATAATATGCGTATTTCAATTCTATACTGAAACGTGATTTGTGAGATTAATCTTGAAATCAACAAATGACAGAGCAAACTTTTGAGAAATATTTTCAACGGCTTCTGTTTCTTAGATAAACAAATACGTATATTCAAGGACTTACATCCTTGGAACCTGCGATGCTTTTTATATTTTAACAAGGAAAACAAGAATGAAAAAATCAACAATTATTCGTCAATTAAAGCGTTGCAAATGCGAGTTTTGTTTTTACATCTTTTTCTCCTCCACCACCATATGCATCCTTAGGTCTCTTAGCACCGCATGCTGCACGCAGAACTGCTTTCCTGCTGTCTTCCGTACCTGCAAGAAATCGGGATGTTTCCATGCACTATTATCGGTTCAATATGATTATATTGTATTATTATTGCTATATATGTATATAAATATGGTAACAAGCGCAAACAATACTATTGCCAGGGCTCCAGGTAAGATTTTAGGGTAAAGGGTATTTTACCCCCTAGATTTGTTTTCAAAGAGTATTTTACTCCTAGATATTTTTCCAAAAGGGTATTTTAAAATTTCTAAATGGTATTTCAGTCTTCGAAATCGTTTAACGGGTAATAATATTAACTGTTTGTATAATTTTCCGGAATTCATGTGCTCCGCTGACGTGCTTTTGTCGACCAATGCTGTTTTCCTGAATATTTGTTCAGCCTTCATTCAGATAGTTTTAACAGTTTGTTTACTGCATACACTACATCTTACACTACATCTTAATTTCAGTTACTGACCACTGCGGTCTATCAACAGCCAGTGATATTTTGACTGCAAGTGATGTTGTTGTTTTATTTTTCAAATTACGAGACGCCATTTTTTTGTTGTAAGAATAAGGTCAGTAATTCGGTCGAAAATGTGCTTCCGTGGTCGAAAGAAGTCCATAATAAACAGATCCTAATTTTCCCATTTTTTTGCGCAAATTCGTGGTGAACGTACGAGTGCTTTAATCACCATTTTTCACTACTAGAATACATTCTGCATGAAATGAGATGGTTTTCATGTTCATACACCCCACATGGCAAGTTTTGCAGACCGAAACCGGAAGTAGGTGTTTATTGCGCGGACGAGAGCAAATATGCGCCATTTTTAGGGTAGCAGACCACAACTGACTGGCATTTCACTAGGAACTACATAACCCCCTATTTTCTTTTCATTTTATCGTTAAGTTGTGATAGAACTTTCATGAAAAATAGGTGTAGGAAAAAGTGATGTTCTCTAAAGATAAGTAAAGACGACCTGAAGTTGTCGTTTTTTATATGAAACAAAGAAGGATTTGAATGACTGACCTTTAACCTATAAGAGCTGAAATAAGACTTTCTCGAAACACATCGCAATTAGTCTTAATAGTCATAGATCGGTTGTATATGATATAAAAGGGTGTTTCCAATGCAAAATAATAGTGAAATTTAAATTTTTTTGAATTTTGACCATATTTTGTGTAGATGCGCCTATTCAGCAGCGGTTTCTGGGATTAAAAAGCCAATATTTTGTCTCCAGAATGTCAGAAAATGCACAAAATGCATCCTTCTGGGTCTTATTCATGATGGAATGAATGATATTTCAGAATCCAAGTGAAAAATAATGCAAACGAGTGAAACTTTTACCAAAATATACAATAAAAGGACCAAAGGGCCAAAATTTAGCCCAGTAAATAAATTGGTAGGGGGTGACCTATTAGATGTCTATATTTCTCTTAAATCTCGAAATTTCACAATGAAACTGGCAATATGTTTGGTATTACATCTTTCTTGAAAACAGAGATGAAAATTGTGTGAAATTTGATAAAAACATTTCTACTCAATTACAAAAAAAGATGTGCTTGATTTACGATAAAACTGGATTACGCACTTAAATCGAGTAAAATAAGTATCCCGTTTTTTTCAATGCGCACCAGATCGCGTAGGTTTGATTTTAAACGCGTTTTTCGTAAATTTTAAAACGTATTTACGCAAATACGCATCTTATTTGGAGCTCTGCAGTATTGCCCAGCAATAAACGTCTCCTACCGGAAGTGGCATTTTTCATATACGCTGCCATAGGAACCGCATTTTAGCTTAAAGTTACAATTGCACGCACTGAACTGGAAATTTACATAACGCTGCCTTGTTATCACATCTACTGAAATACTTAACTTAGATAACTCTTGGTTGAGTTCGTTCGAATTATGAACTCTTTTTTGTCGCAGAAAATTTGATTTAGTTTTGCATGCAACTAACTATCAATCGGTACCTCAGTAACAAATATATGTATTTGGAATGAAACTTCGCACAATGGTTTCCAAGCATCACGCCTTCTGACATACTTTTGTCAGATAAGAGTTAGTTAAATTTAAGTTTTACGACTCACAAAATTGGCTTGAAGTTTTGCACGCAACTATCAGGCTGTGTCTCAGTAACAGTTATATGTATTGGACTGAAACTTCTTAGGATGTATCCCACTCATCAAGACCTACTGCAATAATAATCAAGTTACATAACTCTTCGTCTGAATTCAACTTAAAGTATGGCCGTTTTTCGTCTTAGAAAATTTATGCCAAAGTTTTGCGTACAACTATCTATCAAGTTGTATCTAAGTAACAACAACATGCATGGATTGAAACTTCCCACACCGCTTATTCTGATTTAACAAAATTAGATAACTCTTCGTTGAATTTACATCAAATTATGTACCTTTTTGGACTAAAAGGTTCTGTTGAAATTGGCTTGTTGTTTAAAAGGAGATGATTTGTCGGCAGGCAGACGACAGACGACTGATATTGCGTGTTGGAAAAGGCTCGTCTTTAGCTCTATGTGCACAGGTAGGCTAAAATGATGTTTAGTACAAAAGCTACATTAACTTTAACAACCAAGTTTATACACTGATTAAACTGCTGTTCCGAATATATTATTGATGACCACGTTAAGTTACATCACCGACAGGTCGCTGTGATGACAAAAAACAAAACTTTTCTATTTCTTTTTACCGGAATAATATTGAACTGACCTTCAGCAAATTTGTAGATTCCAGTTACATCTTCCCTTGGGCTGCCAAAGATACCACTGTCTCCAACTGCTTTTGTACTTATACTCTTTCCAACCCTTAAATAAAAATTGTCACTCATCGATATCTTGAAATATTTAAAAAGATTCGTAAAATGTGTTCAAATGTGTCAAAACAGTTTTCTAAAGTCATAAAGTCTAAATAAAATAAAATGTTATTTACAAGTAAATTGGTAGGCATATCAAGATAGGTACAACAGAAGGTCTCGTGACTAGTACGAGGTTTGTCAATGCAGTTTTCATAATTATCTTCATGCTCAATGATGTTATTGACGAAATTTTGAAAACAAGTTACATGTAACAAAAACAACAACAACAGCAAAGAGCTTCGGAGTGTAGAGCATATGATATTATGCCCAAAGTAAAGTGCCTATCGGGTTTAACTTAAGATCCACTGACCACAAAATCAATAGGTTTACTGCACATGCGCAACGTGTTCATGACAAATATGAGGGCCGTTGGTCGGAGGTCAAGGTCACCAGCAAAATATTGAGCGGAAACACGTTTTAATTATTGTTTCTTTTTTTATTTCATTTTTACATTCAGCTACAGTGCCCTAAAAGTCAAATATGGATTATCGCCTACCAACTGACAATGTCCCTACAAAATTTGAGCGTCGCACAGCAGATCGTCTTCAAGTATTGAGGAGAAACGATTTTTGTTCCAGCTCTAGGGTAAATTCGGGTAACTGAGCCACCTGGGTAACTGAGCCACTCACCGATTATACCTGAATTTTTCCGATAACGGTTGTTTTTCCTATGTAATAAGTTGCCATTTACTTTCTGAGAGGAAAACAAAGTTTTGCAGGAGGGGGAATTAAAATTTGTAATTATCATCACTGAAAGAGGTCATAAATAAATGATCGTAGTGTGGTAAGAACCATGTAAAATACTCTTGTTAGAATTGCGGAATATACCTGCTATACAAATTTGCAAATTAGAAGGTTAAGTACAAGAAATGTAAACAAACCGTTTCAAATGATGCGGATAAATATTCCATTTTGCAAATAAGATTTAAGCAATCGTTTTAAATACCCGGACTCTTATCCAGTATAGTGCGGATCTTCGCCCAAAAACAAAATATCGTGAACATTCTTGCAAATGTTAATGTGTTAATGGTGTACTAAAACAGGTTTACAGAGGCTTTTAAAAACAAACAATTGTGCATACGGAAAAAATACATCGTTTATATTATTGAAAATGAGGGAGATGGCATATCAAGGTCAAAATTGTTAGTTTTGGTCTAATTTCTCTTACCCACTATTGTTACACTTTAAAGCATAGCGCACGTTTGTGTGAATTATGAAAATTAGGCCTACTTCGAATATATTAAGGGGACGCATACTTTTAAATTAGAAAAAAGTGGGTGGTGTATGATAACATTTAACTGCAAATTTTACTGTTTCAACTGTTATAAGTACACAACGGATTGCTCACTAAAATAAAAATGAGAAAAACTGAAACAAGAAAGTTATTGTTGAATTACATATGACTTATTGTGTACATTCAAAGTCAACAATTAACGTGTTTTTTTTTGTGCGAAAATAATAGTGCTTTACCTTGTCCAAACATTTATCAATATCCTACAGATTCTAACTTAAAGAAAAAAAAATGAATTAAGTTCACTGTCTTTCTTTTCATTTTGCATATGTAAGCTAAAACACATTATTTAGTTTGTTTGCAAAGTAGTGCATAAGAAAAGATATGGTGGTAAAGGAATGCCACATTCCAAAACTAAAATAGATATTCCCCTTAATACATTAAACATTTATCGTTCCAGAAGTAGAGTGGCTTACAATAAGGGCCTAGAAATGGTTCTGTTATTAATTTTCAACTTAGTATTCATGAACTATAATGCACTTAAATATCAAAACACATTCAACAAACTTTTGAAAATGTATTGTCTTAAAAATCCCTAAAATAAGGTATGAAATTTGGTTGAGAGGTCCAATCAATGTGTATATGTGCAAAAGTAACATTCTAATCTTATTCACAAAATTTACTAATACACAACAGGAATGCCAATGATCAAAACTGGACGAATATATAGTTATCCTCACTTTAATGTCATTTATAATTTGCCCTTGAATTCTCTACCATACTTTTCATAACTCTGTTTGCACGAGTTGCACGAGAATGCTGTCATTCACGTAAAAAAACGGGGTCAGACAAATTATAAATGCAATATCATCTAAACGTCATAAATGGATTATGCAGTTCAAGAAAAACTTTATCTCATAACGTAATGAACAAGTATTAGCAATTAGGAGTGACCTGTCGCTTTTATTTTTAGATTTGGATTTTCCAGACTGTTCCATTTATTAAATAAGGGTTTGAAAGCTATTTGACGTTTAAAAAAATCTATAAGTATATTTCAAATAATAAACAGATTGAAACTGCATCGGTAGCTTAGTTGGTACAATTGAGGAATCTTGTTAGTGAATTAACTTTTGCGATTAGGAGGCTGTGGGTTCGAATCCCAAACAGGGCGATTTGTTTTATGATTGAATTTCTT
This sequence comes from Mercenaria mercenaria, assembly GCF_021730395.1. Lineage (NCBI taxonomy): Eukaryota > Metazoa > Mollusca > Bivalvia > Venerida > Veneridae > Mercenaria > Mercenaria mercenaria. The sequence goes on along the minus strand of NC_069366.1, from coordinate 60,963,472 downwards.
TTATTTACATTTTTCATGATTTTTTTTTAAATTTCATTTTATTTCATCATTTCAATTTCATTTTTAATTTCATTCGTACAAGTTCAATACATTCAATACATTTCAAACACACGCGTCCAATGGAGCATCTTCACGCTCGCTAGCGGTGTCGGTTTCCTCCGAATCAGTGTCATCAGCTAGTTGAATGACAAAATTGTCAAGAGCTATGTCAACCATGTTGAATAATTCACAATGAAGAAGATATTAGAAAAACCTATGATATATGCGATAATAGCAAAATGATAAAAGTAATGCGATTCAAATACATGTTTAACATTATCATCATTTTAAAATGTATGTTAGCAAAATATAAAATGATAAAATATAAAATGAAAAGAAAAAAATTGATCTCCGTTGGAATTCGAACTCACAAAAGGTAGATTCTAGAGCCGTCACGCTTACCACTGCACCACGGTGTCTAATTGTCGAAGAAGGCAGTCATTTAAATATTTATTATAAAAATAAGTTATAAAAAGGTAGGGTACCCCTTTACTGAAGTGGTTTATTCCAGTAACCTTTCAAATCTATTAATAAAAGCGACAGGTCACTCCTAAATGCTAATACAATGTTGTAACAACAACTATACTTACACTGACCTATGTAGCAGTCGATTATAAGTGTCTTTATTGATTATTTTATGTTTTGTAACTGTTGTCAAAAAGTATAACGGAAGTGCCTCACAACTGAAGCGGAAACCAGTTTGATGCGCAAAGTAGTCCACTGTAAGTAATATTTTTTTTTTTATAAATGTCCGTAGAAATTAATAATTTTCTGATATTAAAAACGAATTTCTGAATAGGATTCGTTATTTGATAAGAAATTATAATCATCGACATGTTTTTGTTGTTGTTTTTTTTTAATCATACACGTGCTGACACCTAAGTTGTCTCCCGTTGTTTATTAGAGTTACCGTTCGTCCGGCGCAGTAATACGTTTTGCAGTGAATCGCCGTGAACGGTCGTGGGAAAATAAAAAACCATGTAAATAAACTAAAACTAACCACCTTTTCAAGATCAAATTTAAGTGATCGACGTTATACATGTAACCCACCAGACCTGTGTAGCATCTTACAAATCTGTTCTATTCATTGTGTAGAATGTCATGTTATGCCCTTGCAATGCTAATCCCACTCTGATTTTCTTGTTTACATTTTTTATCAATGAGAAAGATGGCGTCCATCCCGAGTTGAAATGACGTGGCGTTAAATTTTTACATATTTAAGCAAACCAGGTGCGTTAGAAAGAAAATCTCATCCCTTCAACATTATTTGTAACACTGGTATTGAAAAAAAACCTGTTTTTCCATATAAATACAAAAGCTTAATATTTTGTGTTGAATGTACTTTCACAAAGACCTCTGTTTTCCTATTGCATTCATAGTACCACATCCTTATCCACAAAGTACTGAATATTACAGGTGTCCATCAGTATTATATCAGTTTAGGAATATGTTTTTTTATCTTCCCACCATCAATTTCTTGAATATGCACCCCTTCCTCATTTCTGTATGAACTGTGAATGTAGCAATATGCGTCCCCTTAAACATGGTTGATGGATGTATTGCCTTATAAAGTGGAGCAAATGGGCGTATTTGTTCTAGAATGAGCAAACGCACATTAGTGGTGACATATATGACAGTATTTATTAATTTATTACGGATTAGCCAAAATACTTAACATATCTTAAGAAGTGGCTCAGTTACCCTGTCACTGTCAGGTAACTGAGCCGTACAACGTTCAGTAACTTCCTCTGGCGGTTGTCGGCGCTATCTGAGATGACAGACATACAGTAGTTGCATTTCAACACGGCTATAAGATATGATGATATCTTTAATGAAATTAGTTAACATTAAATTATCTGTTGTTAATCAATTTCGACAGTGCGTAAATGTTTAGCTCACCTGAGCATGAAGTGAGCTAATGTGACCGGTTGTTGTCCGGCATCCGGAGTCGTCAGTCAACATTTGCCTTGTTAACACTAGAGGCCACAGTTGTAACCAGATCTTTATGAAACTTGGTCAAAATGTTTGCCTTGATAATTTCTATGTCGAGTTTAAAACTGGTTCATGTGGGTTCAAAAACTGTCAGTAAGCCTCAATTTTCATTAAGGTTGGACAAAAAATGTGGTCTCTTGAATTTAAACAAGTATTTTCGTAGATATGATCTAGTGACCTAGTTTTTGATCCAGATAATCCATATTCAAACGTGACCTAGATTTTATCAAGGCAATCATTCTGACCAAATTTCATGAAGATCAATTGAAAAATACAGTCTCTATCGCATACACAAGGTTTTTCTTTGATTTGACCTAGTGACCTAGTTATGACCTCAGTTGACCCATATTCAAATTCGACCTAAATTTTATCAAGGCAATCATTCTGACATAACTTTATGACGATCAATTGAAAAATACAGCCTCTATCGCATACACAAGGTTTTTCTTTGATTTGACCTAGTGACCTAGTTTTTTAACCCAAATAGTCCATATTCAAATCTGACCTAGATTTTATCAAGGCAATTATTTCGACCAAATTTCATGAAGATCAATTGAAAAATACAGCATTTATCGCATACACAAGGTTTTCTTTGATTTGACCATGTGACCTAGTTTTTGATCCCAGGTCACCTATACTCAAACTTGACCTAGATTCAATCAAGACAATCATTCTGACAAAATTTCATGAAGATCAATTGAAAAATACAGCCTCTATCGCATAAACAAGGTTTTTCTTTGATTAACCTGGTGACCTACTTTTTGACCCCAGATAAAAGACAACCATTCTGACCAAATTTCATGAAAATTAATTGAAAAATACAGCCTCTATCGCATACACAGATTTTTTCTATAATTTGACCTAGCGGTATAGTTTTTGACCTCAGATAACCCATATTCAAATTCGCCCTAGATTTTATCAAGGCAATCATTCCGGCCAAACTTCATGAAGATCAATTGAAAAATACAGCCTCTATCGCATACACAATGTTTTTTCTTTGATTTGACCTAGTGACCTAGTTTTTGACCCCAGATAATCCATTTTCAAACTTTTCCTAGATTTTATTGAGGCAATCATTCTGACAAAATTTCATGGAAATAAGTCGAAAAATACAGCATCTATCGCATACACAAGAATTTTCTTTGATTTAACCTAGTGACCTAGTTTTTGACCCCAGTCAACCCATTTTCGAAGTTGGCCTAGATCTTGTTAAGGTTATCATTCTGACAAAATTTCATGAATATCAATTGAAAAGTATAGCCTCTATCGCATACACAGTCTAAATATGAACAGACAGACAGACGACAGACGCAGGACATCGAGCGATCACAAAGACTCACCTGAGCAATGCTCAGGTGCGCTAAAAACAACAATAAGCATCCTGCTTTTTACTTAAGCAGCGGTCTTACTTCTCTGCTTTCATGTCTATTTTTATACAGCTGCCATCGGGCAGTACTTCCCAGTGGATCTCGTCGGCGTTCACCTCGGAGAAAATGAAATCACAGTCGTAATCTATCGTTACTTCGCCGTTCTTGATGGCGTTTAGGGGACAGGGTCCGCACGTGAACACACCTGCAATAGTGAAAAGGAGTATTCTAAACAAGTTGTAAAACTGAGCAAATTCGTACGGATGCAATCCTAAATATAGCAATTTTTTAAACCTTAAACTGTGTTTGAGAATCTGAGCAGGAATTCTATAGCAAAATCCACATGTAAAGAACACAGCCTCCTATACAGCAGTCCACACAGTCGCCGATACAGCATTCCACACAGCCGCCGATACAGCACTCCGCCGAGACAGCACTCCACACAGCCACCGATACAGAACTCCACACAGTCGCCGATACAGCACGCCACATAGCCGACGATACAGCACTCCGCCGATACAACACTCCACACAGCCACCGATACAGTACTCCACACAGTCGCCGATACAGCACGCCACATAGCCGCCGATACAGCACTCCGCAGAGACAGCACTCCACACAGCCACCGATACAGTACTCCACACAGTCGCCGATACAGCACGCCACATAGCCGCCGATACAGCACTCCGCCGAGACAGCACTCCACACAATCGCCGATATAGCACGCCACATAGCCGCCGATACAGCACTCCGCCGAGACAGCTGTCCACGCAGTCGCCGATACAGCACGCCACACAACCACCGATACAGCACTCCGCCGAGACAGCACTCCACACAGCCACCGATACAGTACTCCACACAGTCGCCGATACAGCACGCCACACAACCGCCGATATAGCACTCCGTCGAGACAGAACTCCACACAACCACCGAGACAGCACTCCGCCGAGAAAGCACTCCACACAACCGCCGAGACAGCACTCCACCGAGACAGCACTCTACACAACCGCCGGGGCAACACTCCGCCGAGACAGCACTCCACACAACCGCCGAGACAGCACTCCACACAGCCCAGCCGCTCAGACAGCACTCCACACAGCCGCCGATACAGCACTCCATACAGCCGCCGAACCAACACTCCACCGAGACAGCACTTCACAAAGCCACCGATACAGCACGCCACGAAGCCACCGATACAGCACTCCACATGGAACAGGAATAGTAGATAGGAATAAATGGATACACGCGCAATAGTAAAAAACAAACACAAACAAACACGACAGGGTAACACTTTGAAACAGTCAGTGGCAAGACCAACACTGGGTTTAAACTGGTTTCCGGGTGACACATCTCACCATATTCCTATATTACATGACAGTGTAAATAAAAGTGACTCCGTTACACATGTAAAGAATCACAGTTAGCATCAGTAAGCAGCCTGAGAAATATTGCATTGCTATATATTGGAATTACAAACTTGTCCACTTCTTCGTCTTATGAATAAACGAAATGATAGCATAGCATATCTAACAGACTATAGAAGTATTCAATTTTTCGGTGCAATTTTATCCTAAGTTACTTGCTCAACTAGCGAAATAGTTACGGCCAGATTTACAAAAAGGACGCGCGAATTTTTACAAATGTTCGCTGAAACGAGTATTTTAAGACTCTGACGTTTGACCAACATATTGAATACTCGGCCACATTTAGGTGTACCTCAGGTTAAAACAGAAATAGTATTAGAAGTTTTTCAGACAGTAGCAGAATTAAAATTTTTACGACATCCGAACCTCTTTGCATTGCATTTACTTATACTTTTTGACGATGGGTGATCTCAATTATCATGAGAAATAGTGCAAAAGAATATGAGATGAATTTTCCAATGAAGACCTAAAGAAGAATGACGAAGGTATCTGCCATGTTTAAGAAGACGCCTGTTGTAATTTGGTGTTGATATAAAAAATTCAGAATATGACTTTAAAAATTGTTCAACCTAAATGTTGTACTAATATTAAAGTATGATATGATACTATTCAGAGAACAAAATGCACAGCAGATGTACATAATGAATGTTGAACGTAATCTCTGACAGATTTGATGTACATGGAAACTTATAAAAGCCGCCATACTGTATCAAAACAATACTAAACATTGTAAGAATAAAAACGAGGAAGACGTCCAACAAGAAAAACACAACAAAAATTGATCAGTGTGGTAAAAGAAGATACTTTCTACCTGCTATGTTGTTAAAATGTCTCAAAATAAGGCAGAAGTCTTTAGTAGCGCCACTTAAGGTGTTTTTATTTCTTACCAAGTGTTTGTACATACAAGGCATGTGATGCGAAAAATGGAGAACAAATGTGGTACATTTAGTTTACTCTTTTAACATGTAATTTTAATTACACACGTGTGAGAGTTGTTGCACTTTTCATTACCTCTCATTAACAGACTCGATCAAACAAAGTTTGCTATTACTTTACTTGGTTTTACACGTCTAAAGGACCTTATATGCATTTATTAATTATCATCAAGTTGTTTATTCGTTGGTAAAAGGTGTACATATACAGACAAACCTGTGTTTAAGACCACCTTTGAACAGAGACCATCTGGCACTAAAGACCACACGTTTTGTTTCCCATTTTAACATTAACAATGTATTTTAACCTTTAAGTAAAGACCACCTCCTTATAAAGACCACATGTTTGTTCTCCCAAGGGTGGTCAGGTTTGACTGTATATCTATATAAAGGGGTAACTATAAACTGACCCTTGCTCCTCTCTTGTGGAGTCGCATCAATTGCCTGCCAGCCGTCATAATCGCAGGTATCACCTTTAATTGCTTTGATGTCAGGTCTTGTCATATATACATCATTCCACACATGATAATTCCTTCAAGATAAAAGAACGATATATATTAGAATCAGGTCTTGTCATATATACTTCCTTCCACACATGATACTTCCTTCAAGATTAAAAACGATATATATTAGAATCAGGTCTTGTCATATATACTTCATTCCACACATGAAAATTCCTTCAAGATTAAAAACGATGTATATTAGAATTAAGTCTTGTCATATATACTTCATTCCACATATGATAATTATTCCTTCTAGATTAAAAACGATACATATTAGAATCAGGTCTTGTCATATATACTTCATTCCACACATGATAATTCCTTCAAGATTAAAAACGATATATATTAGAATCAGGTCTTGTCATATATACTTCATTCCACACATGATAACTCCTTCAAGATTAACAAAACCTATCACAGGAGACAGCGCGCTCGACTATTTCGATGCCGGATAGTGAAACTGGGCACATCTGATGAATCTGGAGCTGTCGCTGGAGTGTTTAAAGACTCCAATGGTGGATGAAGATATTGCACAACAGCTTGAGTCTGTGTCAAAAATATTAAGTTATAAGAGAGATAAAGATAAAAGTGTATCAAAACACTAAATAAGTATAATTCTATGCAAAAGGGGGCATAATTCATAAAATATTGGTGCAAGAGTTATACACCTTGTATCATTTGATATGTGTGATGATATGGAGCAACTACTTAAAGTTTGAATCAAATCCATTAAGAAATTACTAAGATATAGTGAAAATGCGTCAAAATTAACCTTAAATTGTAAGTAAAAGTGTGTGTGTGGTGGTGGGGGGGGGGGGGGGGGGGCAAAATTCATGAAACATTGGTGCCAGAGTTATGCACCTTGTGTCATATGATGTGGGTGATAAGGTGGAACAACTATTTTAAATCTGAATCAAATTCATTCAGTAATAACTGAGATAGAGTGAAAGTGCACCAAAACTTTAACCTGAAATTCTAAGTAAAAAGGGGAGATAATTCATAAAATATTGATGCAAGAGTTATGGCTCTTGTATCATATGATTGAGTGATGATGTTGAACAACTATTTTAAGTTTGAATCAAATCCATTTAGTAATAACTGAGATAGAATAAAGGTGCATCAAAACTTTAACTTGCAATTCTAAGTAAAAATGGGGGATAATTCATGAAACATTGGTGCCAGAGTTATGCACCTTGTGTCATATGATGTGGGTGATAAGGTGGAACAACTATCTTAAGTCTGAATCAAATCCATTCAGAAATAACTGAGATAGAGTGAAAGTGCACCAACACTTTAACCTGAAATTCTAAGTAAAAAGGGGAGAAAATTCATCAAATATTGGTGCAAGAGTTATGGCTCTTGTATCATATGATGTGAGTGATGATGTTGAACAACTATCTTAAGTTTGAATCAAATCCATTTAGTAATAACTGAGATAGAATAAAGGTGCATCAAAACTTTAACCTGAAATTCTAAGTAAAAACGGGGGATAATTCATGAAAAACTGGTGCCAGAGTTATGCACCTTGTGTCATATGATGTGGGTGATAAGGTGGAACAACTATTTTATGTTTGAATCAAATCCATTTAGTAATAACTTAGATAGCGTAAAAGTGCACCAAAACTTTAACATGAAATTCTAAGTAAAAAGGGGAGATACTTTATCAAATATTGGTGCAAGAATTATGACTCTTGTGTCATACGATGTGAGTGATGATGTTGAACAACTATTTTAAGTTTGAATCAAATCCATTTAGTAATAATTAGGACAGAGTGGAAGTGCGTCAAAAGTTTAACCTGCAATTCTAAGTAAAAAGGGGGATAATTAATGAAATATTGGTGTGAGAATTATGGCCCTTGTACCATATGATGAGGGTGATGATGAGGATTAACTATTTTAAGTTTCAAACAAATCCATCAAGTAATTACAGAGACAATGAGAAAATAGAGAAAGTGTAAAAAAAACTTTAACCAAGCGGAAGGACGCCGACGCCGGGTTGAGTAGGATAGCTCTCCATATACGTCGTATAGTCGAGCTAAAAACGATATATATTAGAATTATTTTTTTTAGCTTACATGATATCGTGGCGAATTGTTATAAATCTTTTTCTTATCTTTCTGTTTTGCAATAATCTAGATTAAAATATTGAACCAAACAGTAACTATATTAATTTACAGTATTATTTGAGATTTTATTTCATTTGATTTTATAGCTAGAAAAGTCTCCCATTGAGATTTTCTCTTCGAGTACGTTTCCACGGGAAGTTCCATGTGAAGTTTTCATAGGAAGCTTTCACGTTTTCTTTTACAGTTTCCATTGACATTACCACTATATTTTCCAATAAATGAGGACTTACTAAAAAGCTTCTTTTACTGATATTTTATGCAAATATTGACTTTACTACAAAGAAAAAACGTAAAAATAATGAAACTTATAGACACTTGATGTGTATAATTTCATTCAGAAACAGCTGGCTTCTTAATTATTATTAATAATGTCGCCATCTTTTTCGAGTATTTATGGACTGTTAGACTTCAAATATTTAACATTCAGGTTCCCGATTAAAAATTGATTTAAATTTTTTTATGAATAGTTAACCAGTCGTTTTGGTAAACGTAGTGAGGCTAACCGTCGTTATAATCAAGGCACTGATTCAATCAATCGTTATGGTGAATGCATTGATTCAAATATCGTTATGGCGAAGCATTGATGCATCCAGTTATTATGGTGAATGCGTTGATTCAACCAGTCGTTACTGTGAACATCTTGATGCAATCAGTCTTTATGGCGAATGCCTTGATTCAACCAGTAGTTAGTGTGAAAGCCTTGACGCAACAAGTTGTTATGGTGAATGCACTGATTCAACCAGTCATTATGGTGAATGCACCGATGCATTCAGTTGTTATGGTGAATGCTTTGATTCAACCAGTCGTTGCTGTGAACGCCTTAATGCAATCAGTCATAATGGTGTACGCATTGATGCATTTTGTCGTTATAGTGAACGCCTTGAGTCAACCAGTCGTTGCTGTGAACGCCTTAATGCAATCAGTCGTAATGTTGCGCATTGATGCATTCAGTCGTTATGGTGAACGCCTCTATTCAACCAGTCATTATGATAAACGCCTTCATTCAACCTATCGTTATGGTGAATGCCTTGATTCAACCAGTCTTTAATGTGAATGCATTGATGCAGCCAGTGGTTATGGTGAACGCCTTGATGCAACCAGTCGTTATGGTGAACGCCTTGATTCAACCAGTCATTATGATCAACGCTTCGATTCAACCTGTCGTTATGGTGAATGCCTTGATTCAGCCAGTTTTTAATGTGAACGCATTGATGCAGCCAGTGGTTATGGTAAACGCATTGATGAAACAAGTCGTTATGGTGAATGCACTGATTCAACCAGTCGTTATGGTGAACGCATTTATGCAACCAGTCATTATGATGAATGCCTTGGTTCAACCAGTCATTATAATGAATGCCCTGATGCAACCAGCCGATATGGTGAACACACTGATTCAACCGGTCGTTATGGTGAACGCACTAATTCCACCAGTCGTTATGGTGAGCGCACTAATTCAACCAGTCGTTATGGTGAATGCCTTGATGAAACCAGTCGATATGGTGAACACACTGATTCAACCGGTCGTTACGGTAGTAGTATAGGCTGTTGATCTGGTACCGGTACCGGATCACCAAACTGCTTGTTGCTATCAGATCACCATCCATCCCATTCGTTGCTAGGGACAGCCATCCAGAGTACCAGATCACCATCCACCGGTACCGGATCACCATCCAGGGTACCAGATCACTATCCACCGGTACCGGACCACCATCCAGGTACCAGATCACCATTTAGGGTACCAGATCACCATTTAGGGTACTATAATTATTAATACCAGTAGACAATAAGAGAAAAGGTACTTTCTTTCTTAAAAGAAATGTAGTGGCCCTGAAAAGGGCCGTTGTGTTTCTGAGTAGCATCTCTACTAAGTGGTGCTATCATCCGGGGCCCTTTCGACATAGAGGTGAACCCTAACCACCCTGACGCCGACCCATGTATCTCTCCTCCATTCTCTGTCTTTCTGCCCGTCTCCACTGTTCTCTATCTCTTAAGGATCGGATGATCCTTAACACCTCATTCGTTCTTCGTTGGGTGTCCCTCCATCACTCTTCTTCTCTCCTTAGCGTATTGAGAATGCTGTTTTGAAGAACAGCAGCTCTGGCTTCGAGTTGTTGCAGCTCCTCAATTTGCTCGGCAATGGACTCCATTGTGAACGAATGATGAACTGTAGGCCAATGTACTTGCTTATATAGGGATCGCGCGGACCGGATAGAGAATCAATATATTAGCCACTGAGATTTGATCTTACATGGAGGACCAACATCTACATGGTTAAGTTGAAAAAGACCAGGACTACCGGTCCTTTCAGGGATGGGGTTATGGCACCTTTACTAAAAAAAAAAAAAATAACAAAACAAGAATATTTTGTGTACACATTTTTTATTGAACAAGTAACTGTATTAACAAAGAACATTAAGGGTACAAATAATCATGGTCTAACACATACAATTTAAACAAAGCTAAAGCAAGTTTTTCAATCTGATCTGCTGTACAACACTGACAATGTTCAGGTTTAGCTAGTGATCTAGCTTTTGCATACAAGTGTCCATAGAATTGTTTAAACCAAGTTCCTACATCTTTGTCACTGAGATGCCAATATCTTGGCTCTAAACGAAATTTGATAGTCAATATAGTCTCTAAATCATATCATCTGGCTAAAGCGTCCAAAGCAAAATGCAGTTAACACCACACATGGCACAGCTTCCACTCTGAAGTCGTATGTTGTTCCTAGTCCAGCTTCGGCTATTGTTGTCCAAGAAGGGTCGAATAGCTTCCTCTAAGGGTGGTAATCCATAAGAGTCAAAGTAGATGGCTGTATTTTCTCTGAAGTAAATAGCCACTCAATGTTCTCCAGGTTTATCAGAGTCATGTGTGTTCACTATGTAAGCTTTCACATGACAGGGTGTCTGCTTCGGTAGATGATCCTTAGGACACACTTCTCCATTGAGTGTTCTCAATAAAAACGATTCATCCAAGATGTATTGAAGTTCATGGGTATTCATGATTCCAGGCGTCTTTTACTCGATCTGCCCATATACTCATCCAGCTTTCCCGTGGATCTGACTGATGACGGGCTAACTTGTCCCTTATATCTACCCACATATGCAGGGCTTGTACTTTCTCACTGCCATGCACGTCCATGAGCTCTAGTTTTGGATATCATTTTTCCATGACATTGTAGAGATTCAGTTGATTGAGAGCTTTTTCAATGTACAACACCACCCATTCGTCCGTAGATGTGAACAAACACAGTTGATGCTGTAACTGACTGGGATGATCCACAATACATCCATAACAGTTCTTATGCACTTCATCGAAGATGAGTGTTTGAAGTTCTTCCACAACACATTCGTTTAAGGTGTCTCGCATATTCTTCAGTTTTCTTTTAAATATCGGTTCGTGATATTTCACTTTCTCAGCATCTTCTCTGAGTTGTCTGGCATAGGCATGACCATCCATGTTTAATAATCTGTGACGACTTCTCTCAATCCGTTGATTTCAATTTGATTGTCGAATTCTTCGTACACTATCACGTTCACGACGCTAGGAAGTTGTTGTGCAAACTGAATATCTATCCTCAGGTTCCTCGTTTTATAGGGTGAAGTTGACCTTCCTCGCAACCTTGATCTGCGGTGAGATCAAATCCCCAGAGAGTGTAGCCACTTTTATATTCTGTCATAGTCAATCCAATCGACCTGTTGAGTCCGAGAGCTCCTGTTGCCTGGTAGAGTGACATGTAGGATCGGATACATTCTCCATTTTCAAAATCTGGTTGGAAGGCTTTGTTGTGAATGGTTTTCCCGTCGATACTGACTTCTAGTTTAGACAAATGGAAATGTCTGAAACCAAATTGGTTGGTGCGGTTTTCCATTCATATCTGCATTTCTCACCATACCAATGATGAGTCGTTTTGGAAGTTGTCCAAGAAACCAGTGATCATCAATTTTAGATCTCTTTCCATCGGGGATCGTGAATGTTTTCACTACAGCGCGTCGTATCGGAATCTTCATGTTATGCTGGCTAATGGCCTGATTCAAATCATTGGCCACTACAGGAAGCAATTCAACCGCCCTCACGTTGAATCCCACTTGCTGGATATCAACTTTTCCTTCGGCTGTGCCCATGAGATAGAAGTTGGCGGAGGCTCTATTCAACTTGAGGCGTATTTCAATTCCATTGGGGAAGTATTTCTCTTGTAGGAATAAATCCAGATGTAATCTTCCAATGAGTTCACAGGATTTGCTTTCGGCAATACGAGTTCTACGACCTTTCAAATCTACTATTAGCTGCACCTCGTGTATTATCCTGCATATGACCGGATGTATCTTTATCCCAGAGTTCAAACGCCAGCAGTTGTGTGTTTTTACATTCTTTGTTGTAGGACAGGAGATTTTCAATGTAGGCTCTGTACGGATAGGTGTGTGTGTTGGTCGAAATCAGTTTATTGTTCAAATACAGATCAATGCTACTGAACATACTGTGGAAAAAGTTATTGACCACAGAAGTTTCAGTGTTAGCCTCCAGGTCTGTTCCATCAGCCTTAGTCACTTTGAATTTGATGTACAAATAGGACTGATTCAAATCTGTCCATTGTTCCGTTTGTGGAGGAATAATAAATTCGATAGGCGCTGAATTATTCAGAGCCGAAATCGGGTAATGTTCCGTCCATTGTCCATCTTGCATGGCTGACATGGTTGGATGTACAGCAGAAACATCAAGTTCTGTTTTGCTACACTCGCAAGAACCGTGTTGCATCATATTTTTCTGTCGAAAATATCAAGAGGTCTAGATTTTCTTTGTGAACGTTTTTTTCCACGACCACGTTGTGGTAACACCACCACCCTTCTCCCACGATGTCTGAATGAGAACTGACGACGAGGTATTGGTTTTGAACCTTTTATAGTTTTGATCAAAGATTCTCCCAAGGATAAAGCTGTTGCTTCAGCGCCCTTTTTCCACGAGACTTTAACACCTTTGTTGGATTTCTTCCTAAAATAATATCCTTGACTGCACCCAGACCTTCATGTTTGAGGGCCCTAATTGCTGATTTAACCATGGGTTTCACAAATGGAGATGTTGTTTTGATAGCTGATTTAAAGATAGACCCAAGTCCATGACCGTACTGGCGAGGAACACCACGATACACGGGATACAGTGTAATCATAAGTTTAGTCGTGATTTCTTTCGAAAATGCAACTTCACCATAGATTTGCCACCAACAAACTGAACGGTTTGTCCAGTGTCACCCCTTATATTTATACCTATTTCATCAAAACTGGATCTGGAGATGGGGACATAATGCAAATTGACAAATTCTTCGTGAACATGATTTGAATCTCTCTTGCTCGGTTCAAATGGAACCACACGAAGAATTGGTGCCTAAATATCTCCCAGAAAAGTAAAATCTGCCAGATCAGTATAAATGAATAAATGATTAGTGCCAACATTCAAATCCACACCGTAAGGAAAAGGATTTTCATCCCCTGGATAAACATCTCCCAGATGTTGACTTTTCCCCCTAGCTTAAGTAATAAACAAGGATGAAAATGTATACCCACATGCTGTGTATTGGAATTGAATTTGATACGTCTCCTTGGTTTGTCAATTTCAGTAATGAGATGCTCTGGAGAAGAATATACCCCAGATTTGATGCAGCAATGAAACGTGTACTAATCATTGATTTTCTTACACTTAGCGGAAGGTAATTTACTAAATTCTTTGCCTAGTTTGGCATGGGTTGTAACAACTTGAAAATGAGATTCCTCTTCTGTCACATTGACAATTTGAGAAGGAATGATGAGCTCGACCAAAGCCATTTCATAATCATCTTTATTGCCTCTGAATGGGTTTGGGTAATTTTGTCCTGAATTCACTCTGGGTATTGTTAGAAAACATGCCCATTGAGCTGTCACTGAGCACTGTTATGTAAAACGAATTCATCGCTGGTGACCAACAGCTAGATTTTGCAACGTAGGTTGTTTTATGAATTTCAAACCTGGGGTAGGTAAAATGTAACCAAGTGTGCTACTGAGCAGAATAAACCAAATCCTATCTTCTGATTTCAGAGAGAGTTGAATGATGGAAACCACCAACACAAAATAAATGGCAAAAATCTGTGACATGTAAGTGAGACGATTTTTTTGGCTCACGTGTTTTACAAAGCGTCGTAGTATAGTCTGCCACCTCCACGCTAGCCGAATCTGACTGAGACATCCTGTCAAAATGTAGAGTCTTTTATACCAAATGACTTTCTGGAATCCAACTGTCAAATTTCTTTGGATAACCTTCCCAGTGAACTTTAATTTCTTTGATCTTTTTTCCACCCACGTTCTTTGTGCGACGAGCAAGGACTGATTCAATTTCGTAAATATCTTTGTCTTTTATAGTCTGAATTTCAGGCAAATAAAAGGAGCCTTCAATTTTCCCCCACCCAAATCTTCTAACTGAACAGTTGGTGACAAAGAACGGCGAATGTGAATAACCTTGAATAATTCTTTTGTCCAGTTTGGGAGATACCCTTTGTCAAACGTTCGTTTTGTTTTGTTGATGCGAACTAAATCACCCACTTTGACCGAGATTTGTTTTGATTTTGTTTTTGATCCATACAAGTGTTGTGATACTTCAGGTTCTGTTTTTTCAGTGACCGATGCAGGTGTTGTTTGAATACTCCGATGAAAACTATGATTGTAGGCATGAACCAAATCATCTAAAATATCAATGTAACGTCGCGTTTTTTCATGTGTGAAATACTTCCACATGCGACTTTTCAAACTTCTTTGAAATCTTTCAACAATGCTTGCTTTAGTTTCACGATTATCTGTAGTGAAAAAATGAATATGTTTGGACTTTATAAACTTCTGAAAGTCTTAATTTTTGAATTCAGACCTTTAACCCGCCCCCTTAGCTCAGTAGGTAGAGCGTCGGTCTACAGATCGCGGGGTCGCGAGTTCGATTCTCGGGCGGGGCGTATGTTCTCCGTGACTATTTGATAAACGACATTGTGTCTGAAATCATTAGTCCTCCACCTCTGATTCATGTGGGGAAGTTGGCAGTTACTTGCAGAGAACAGGTTTGTACTGGTACAGAATCCAGGAACACTGGTTAGGTTAACTGCCCGCCGTTTCATGACTGAAATACTGTTGAAAAACGGCGTTAAACCCAAAACAAACAAACAAACTTTGTCAGTTTGCAAGGACTTTGGGAATCGACCGGAAGTTTTCAAAATAGACTCAAACGCTTGAATCAAAGTTTGACCTGTTTTATTATAAATTGGAACAACCCAAGCGTAATTTGAAAACACATCAATGACACACAACAAATAACGAAACTGATCATTGTCTTTCATTAACCTCTGTAAATGTGCTAAATCCGCTTGCCACTGATGATCAATGCCTCCCACCTTTGTTTGACGTCTTTTAAATTTTCGACGAATAGGTTTATGCAACGTGTAGGTTTTCTACTCCTGCAACCATGATCTGACTTGATCTAAAGATAAAGATTTGATCCGTTTTCGAGCTGACCGATACAGTTTTTGTACGCCCGAAAATCCTGCAGGATGTTTTGGATCGTAGTAAATTTTATAAAGCACTACTTCTCTTTTACTGTCCATGTTAATACGCCTCCCACGACTGGGTCGTCGAAGCTCTGGGTTCACGTTTTATAGACTTAGGTGGTGTAGGTGGTTAGTAGGAATTGCTCTCAAAAATCATCCACATCCTCTTCATCCTCGAACCCGTCTCTCTGCATTCATAACCAGCGCTGTCTGTTGCCAACATATTCCTGAGGGACATTAGATTCTCTCAGACCTCGAGAAAATTCTTGCCATCCACTTGGATTGGACCCTTTACGTTGTCTTAGAACATCATTGACTAAATCAATCATATTAGATCCGGGAATAGGTTTTCCATTGACTTCTTGACTTCTAAATTTCCCTGAGCATTCCAACTCATGCTCGGATGGTTTTCCAACATTTGCAGAAGTTCGGCTTTACGACGCATGGTTACTGGCACGCTATCAATAATACGATCATGCAAAGTCTCGGGCTTTTTCTCTGTTTGTACAGTTTGCTCCTGCTGTTGCTGAAATTTTGATGACGGATGCACTGCCTTTTTATGAGCCAGTTGAAATTTCTGTGATGTTTGACCGTATAATTGAGCTTTTTCACTTCCAGACAAATCCTCTCGATGAAGTACAGATCCCATGTCTTTCTGCAGCTCTGATGTTTGTGTGATGTTAGGGTTTGGTGCAATCTGACTAAAGTACATATCCTATTACGCTACGCACAGGATCTGAGAACGACCTATTCATTGCCTCGTTCTGACGACCCTTTCGCTAGCCAATCAGAGCCTAGCTTACAACATCTTGCAAATCTACCTGTAGCCTTGACTTTTGATATTTACAATTTTTATGTCATAATGTACCAGATAGCCGGTTAGCTCAGTCGGTAAGCCACTTGCTTTGTAAGCGAGGGGTCCCGGGTTCGAGCCCTGGAATGACTGCACATTTTTCTTACTCTTTGACATTCGAACAAGTCGTCTGATTGGATAAAATAAAAATAGCAATACTGGAAATCCAAAATATAAAGAAGACGAATGTGAATGGGTCGTTCTCAGATCTTCGTTTAGAAGATCAAGTACTTTAGTCAGATTGGGGTTTGGTGGTAATCTTGGACGTTGCTGTTGCTCTGCTTTCCAGCGATTCATCTCTTCCAGCATTTTAGTATTTTAAACGGAACAATGGCCATCTTATTCATATTTTATCTATCAATTTTCCAAGACTGTTGTTGAGCACAGGTGCTAGCGCAAAAGCAAACAGTGGTAAAAATTCTTCTTTCTGATTTAATATTTGTTTTTTTTTCTTCTGGATGGGAATCTTTTTGTTTGCCAAGTCCCGAAGTTGTTGACGCTTTGGATGCAACTAGCGCTTCTGAGCTTCTGATAGAGATACATTCCCTTTTAAAATATTTTGACAGCATTTTCCCACACAGTTGATTAGATCTTTAGGCGCTTCCTTGATTAGATTTTTCCTAAACTGAGGGTGTGCCTTGCCTAAAGCTAACATCATTGCTCCATGTTTTTTGATCAACGGTGTTTTACGTTTTGCCATTCTTATGCATGCCATCTTCGTGACTGTCCCAACAACAAAATGATGTTGTTTCGGTGAATACTTAGGCTTATATGGACGACAGGGCATCAAAGGCTGTCTTTGCAGCATCACTGATCGAATCTGATCTAAGTGTAGATACTTGTCGATTCAGTGGTGAAAATCGGGCTAACATTCCACTCGGATACCCTGTAAATGAGGAAGAAGGTGAGCTTGCCCAAGATGGAGTTCCAGACGAAGTACTGGACAAAAACGATCTTGGGGATGAGTTTCGGGACGGAGACGAGAACGAAGTTTCTCCCAGCGTTAATTTGCTTGCAGTCCATTTACCGTTTGGAGTCAAATAGGTTAAACCATCATGTTGATTCACCGCCACCTTATCAAATCTTGACTTAGGAGTATTAAGAACAGAGGATGGGGTGGTACTCCTAGATCTCGATTGCATGGGACTTGGTGTTTGAAATCCAGACATGATACTGATGGGTGAGAGAGGTGATCTGACTGGTGTTGTCTGATTAATCACATCAGAGACACAACTAAGCGGTCTCATTGGCGAGCCTTGTCTTGGTGAAGATTTTCGTCTGACAGTCACAAACCGATCATCAAGTTTCCTCATGGGTGGTGGAAGTGTCCCTGTGGTCTTGTCAGATGATTTCTTGACTTGCATTTTGACTTTCAACGGTCATTTGTGTTTCTTGGTTGGTGTTTTAACAGATATCTTTTTGACAGATCTCTTTTTGCCTTTCTTGACTGCTGGCTATTTGACAGTTCTCTTTTTACCTTTCTTGGCTGGTGGCGTTTTGACAGATCTTTTCTTGACAGCCTTGTCAAATTTTCTCAAAGTCTTTTGTCCGTCCCAACGAAGTAGACTTCGAAACATAACACCTCCAAGAAATCCACGGACTTCTGGTTTCAGTATCAATTTACGTTTGGTTTCGGGATCCGAATTGGCGTCTGCTAACTGTTGAATCTCTTGTTGATTTCTGTTCATGAAATTCAAAATCTGTTAGGCAGTTGAATCATTTTCTGTATGATGGTCTTGGCTGCCATTTGATCATTTTATGCAGACCCGCTTGTAATAACTGTTGTCTATTTTGAATATTTTTCTCCTGACTGAGCGATTCCAAGGCTCTGATGACAGCTTTTGGTGTGTAATCCATGACGAATTATCTTGAAGTGAATACCTTCTTACTATGTCTATTTCTTTCATACTAGCCCCACGTACACAACAGGTCCTCAATTTCCTCCAGTGACCCAACGATGAAAGATATCTGTTCTCAGTCTATAGGACTCGGGAGTTCTTGGATGAAAATCAATCACTAAATATCCGTGAGGAACTGGTGAAATGGTATCTCGATAGGCCTGGAATAAATGTGGCAATTGAATTTGACTTGCCAATACTTTGATTTGTCCTTTATCTCTAGTATTTTGAAACAGAATCATGTAATGCGCATTCAGACTATTCTGCTTGCTTTTGATTGTTGAAACATGTTCTGTGTGATATAAATCACACTGGCAATACGATGATGTTTTTCTGGTAAACCAAAGTTTAAAACAATGTTGACAAAAACAATGTTGACAACAAAAACAATAGTTAACAATTATTTAACAAATAAATGTCTTCTATCTTGTCATTTATATACCACTCCAATTTAATGTTTTCAATGTCACAGTTATGAAGTTCACACAACCAGTTAAAACTGTCAAGATCTTTCATCATACGCACAGTCATCAATATCATAAGTGCCATTTTTTCCTGTTTGCTTGATGCTTTATCCATTAATCTCAACCAGTTGATGACATGAGCGATTGTTTCTCCAGGTTTAAAGATTTTCTTCTCTTTACTGTCTGACATGTTATAATCTGTACTGGTCATTCAGCAACAGCAATTCTGATGCTACCATATAATGCATCCACAAAAGTGACTTGATCTTTGGTAAATGTTCCAATATTTGATTCACTTGGTGAAGGAGATCTTTTTTTTTCACCTTCCGTGAAGTTGTTCAAACCCTGTATAACTGCTCCGTGCCGAAGTGCTAGTGGTAATAGTCCCGACTCGTCAACAAATAAATATTTCTTGACAATCTGTACGATACTATGCATGACCTGGTGATATCTGAATTCTTTATTTACCGTGGCTTGACAAAACAACCATTTCATCACACACTGATATAATGTACTTGCGAGCATGCTTTGGCATCAACGCTATGTCCAATGTTTTATCATGATGTTTAGGAGTAATGTCACCCCCATGCAATTCCATCAACTCTTTGAGTTTGAGAGACAACACAGCTGCCTTGTTTGACATAATGTTTACGAATGATGCTTTGTCTGTTTTGGTTACTATTTACCATTGTCAATCTGCATGGTGATCACATAACATAGTCAGAAAGTTGACGTAAACTCTATCATCTCCATCCATCATTTTGGGTTCCGTCGTGATGTTACACTCACAAAAGGAATTTGGTTGCAAACTGTGTTCACACCACTCGAGTTCGATGTCAGAATGATATTTACTCATGTATTTTCGGAGCATGTACATCCATGTAGAGAAACTCATATCCAAGTCTGTCCTTACTTTTGTTATGTCCTTGTACTTGACGTAGAGACACTTCTTTGCTTGCAGAAAATCACACAATGCAATTTCTATATCTACCAAAACATTCTCTGGCAAATTCTCCCACATGTCAAAATACGAATCACCAGTGTGGACGGTGGAAAAGTGTACTTTTAAATCCGTCCTGTTTCTAATAGGCTGTGAATAATTCTTCAAAAGTGTCTGCCGAAAAGCCAAGATGTACTTTACTGTAATGTGTTTCATACGCCAATACTTTGTGATGTACTGGACACACTTCCTTGAGTTCATCAGTGAAGGAATTCATCATGTTTTCGAATACTCCCGAGCTATTCTCCATCTTGAAGCCAAGAATATAACACAACTTCTCCTGTTTTTGTTAATTTTATTCAACACACTTTTATGTATGACTTGTTGGTTACAATGCTGAAGTCAGTTCTGATTCATTCAAAAAGTGTCCAACGTTTTTCTTGTGAAAAAGTACCGCCCATTCTCCAGTCGTCTATATGTAAAAGCACTCTTTCACTCTCCGTAACGATTTAATAGCTTCCAGGTTAATGTTCGCTTCTCCTTGTTCTACTGCTTTTGTCACAATAGTTTTAAAACGTTGAAATGTATCAAGTTCGTTTAACCATGCACGTATATGACGGTTTGACCCAGTCCTTTCTTCTTCACAATGGATGTGATATAAAACCACAGCATACAGTTCAAAATCTAAAATATGATACAACGAAATCCAGGGTGTTTCTACAAAATCTCGATATACCCGCTGACAGATATCTGGAGAAAGCACGTCCGACTCATTTGATGTCATGTCTACGACTGAACATATCCGTAAGGCACGGTCTTATAATGATACACCACGACACGTTTGGTATACACCGAACGGAAAGTCTGGAGTTCACTGGTGACCTTTCGATCTCTGTGTCTTTTGATACGGTATGGATATTCAATGAGTTCTGAAAAAGAATCCCTGTTTTGGACAGCTTGCATCATACTGTTGAAATTGACTTTTTGGGTGGTATTGTAATCAAGGGTAATGTCTTTGACCTTGCACACTGTGTGGCGTTCCCCATTGACAATGTACTCGTACCGGTATTTTTAGGACCCAGGGCAACATACTTGACAATTCTTCCATTGGGTACTTCGTCAGTTCACTTGCCCAATCGACTGTCTGTAATGGGAATGTTCTATTTATCAGGGTCGTAAATGTACATACAGCTGGCTGTGTCAAAGTACAAGACCCGATCCCCTAAACGTTCCAGGACTGAGTACAGTTCTAACCTACCACAGGCAGTGACAAAAGCTGCAACTACCACATTGGCTGCAGCATGGGGTTCTGACATGTCCGTGTAATCGGAATAATTGATCAGAGAAAACTCATCTTGTTCAAAGAAGTCAAAGTAGTGGACTTTTTTTGTGAGGGTCAGTCATGATCTCGTATAACCTGGCTAGCTTGTCAATGTATTCCGATTTGTGCAAGACATTGTTTTTGGGCATTCTTTCCCCAGAGACAATTGAGCATGGTTTTGGCCACGGCCCTTTTGCCGGGATTCTTTTCCACATCTTCAAGGATGACACCTTCGGCCTGAAAATAGTCGCTTTTGAACTTGTCTTTATCTGCCCGAGTCTTGACCCAGTTGGGATAACCACTGGCCTCCTGTTTCCTTTTCAAGTACTTATTGATGTATTCCTTATAGAGAGTGTCGCTCCATTCCTTGAAGTGTCAGATTTGATACACTTCAAGGAATTTGTAACCTAGATCTAAAGCCTTATTCAGTTCCACTGAAGTCCAAACCCCAATCAAGACCCTTTCCTCCTCTGAATGACAGCAGGTCTGAAGTTCTTTCTCTGCACATGTACGACACAAGGTGTACACCATTTTCTTGTTGCAATGCATGGGTAGGACGGGTAACCATAAATCTTGACCAAACCCCTGTATTGCTTAAGGTTTGTCATATCAATTTCTTCCTGACTTAGAATGACAGGGTGATGAAGGGGATATGCTTTGTATTTGTTCACGTAAGGATACAGTGAACAAATATCAGCGTACTTGATCTCTTGTTTGGTGATTTCATCTACTTCATGGTACAGAGTGACTGCATTGGTACGTCCTCCAAACAGGGCATCACGGGGTTTGATCGGTTCTATATTGGGATAGAAGCGATCAATTAAACTCTTGTACTCAGGGTCTTACTTGCATTTTTGGTCAAAGTTACATTCCCAAATGTATTCAATGTGGTACCCTTGGTTTTGCAAATTTTCAAATCTTAAAAAGGTTTCTACGTACAATGTATTCATGGTCTTTAACGAGTAAGAATTCTTGACCTCACGCTTGGGATAGCATGTTTCACACCCATGAGTCCAGCACCCTAGAAACTCATACACTGTGTTGGTCTCTGCATTGTACCCATCAACAGAATAAGGACCTATACGGACTTCTCCACCGTTTAGTACATGACGAATGGGTTTTCCTGTGATAGTTGCCTCGGCCTGTAACCATCGTACACCTTTAATGGAATAACGGGTCTTGTTTGGATATCCTGCATCTGAAATGATACCCAAACTCTTTTCTGGTAATGTGTTTTTGCGATGGGCACATTTACAGACTTGGGCCAAGGTGACACATTCGGTAAAAGGATTGATGCCGTCACTGGCCATTAACTGATGTTGAAATTCACCACAACCACTCCTCAAAAGATCTACATCTGATCGACAATACTTTTCCATCTCCTTTTGAAAATCAAAGATGGAATGTGTGTTGAACTTTTCCTGATGCCATTCTAAAAAGGCTTCACGGGCTTCGGGTTTCACACCGCCAGGATGATAGTACTCTGAGTCTAAGTAATGTCCCAAATAGTTCTGTTCTAGATTGTTATAGCCAATGTCACAGTATTCACAATAATAACTATATCCATAGAATCCCTTGATCGAAATGATGGTGTCATAATGTCCTCCGTGGTTGTATACGTGTATCACTTTACTCCCTTTCCTCATGGTGGGTGGAGTAAACAAATGTTCACCTTTACCATGTTGAGTGTGAACCTTGATAATGTAGTCTAGGTAGAGTTTGGTCTGGATTTTCTGGTACTCCTCTATTCCGCGCGGCTGATCGTATCCGATTCCAACACTGTCCAATAACGTTTGAGCTTCCTTCTGTTGTAAAGATTTCTTGGATTGTCGCATCATGTTCAATCGTTTTTCCATTCCTCGGTATTTGATTTTTGTGCATGGCATATACCTACAACAATGGATCGTGCTAAGCATATGCTGTCATTAGAATTGTCAATTTGTATGACACTTGAGTTTTGTCATATTCTCTATACTGACATTCGATCCATGATGCATATTTCGTCTGGCTTTGCCGGATCCTTCGGGCATGGAAATATGAGTAATTTCAGCATGCAGTTGGCCATCATGAATCTTGAAATCTTCATTGCTTTGCATGACATTTTCAATTTCTTGAAGCAAAGTTTCCCCTGTCACTGCTAATGCATTGTCAAATGGGACGTGTATTCCAAGTTTCAAACCGGGATGATCAATTGAGACTCGAACTTTATCTCTTGGCTTGGTCTGACACTCCTCTTTCATCTTGTCTACCATGGCATTGAATAGTTCATGGGTAAAGTCATACGGTTGGTCATAGGGTTTGAATGTAACATCGTACACTTTACTTTGCGTCTTGAATTTTCTTGATTCTCGCTCCATTCTAGGTGTAATGTTAAAGTAGTTGCTTGCCAGGTCGTGTCCTTTCTCATCGTGTTGGTCTTGCCTTTCTTGTTTACGTTTTCCTTCTAAACCCTCACGCCGTTCTTTTCTACTAGCTAAGATTTGTTTCTTTTTAGTTAATGATAAACGATGCTTCTTTAGTTCTTCTTCATCATCTTCACTGCTACTCGAAGTATCTGAATAAGGTACTAATTTACGTGGTGCTACCATGTTTGCTCAGACAGAAATGATACAAATCCCTCGATGACTGTCCTTTTATACTGACAGAAACCTAGCTGTCTTGATGACCTTGAAAAATCCTATAAATACGGGGACTGCCAGCACATCGACATCAGTTGATCTCTAAAATCTGAAGAGACAAGATGGAAAGCAAAACTAATGCACCTGTAGAGAAAGTTGATGGGGCTGATACCATGTACTATCAACAACATGTACTATCAACAACCAAGAGATGTGTTGTTGGAGAAATTATAGAAGCATATCAGAGCTATGAAGTGGTTGATCTTCAACAATTGAAAGAACGTTTGTTATAATTGCAAGGAGGAAGGACATTTTGCTAGTCAATGTCCCAACGAGCAAAGCTACACGAAGAATCTGAGATGTTACAACTGTAACGAATTAGGACATTTTTCTAACAAATGTCCCACTCGACAAGCAGACGATAGCAAGGACACACAGGCGACTTCACCCCGCTGTAGACCATTATTTCCACCTATTGGAGGATTCTCTGACAGTATACCACCAGTACCACCACGTACGTACAAATGGTCAGATATTGCAGAGCTGAAGGAAACCACCGTGAACTTGGGCTTTGGCTCTGTACCCTCTGTCGATCCGCGACAAGGTTTTGTTCCACAGAAGCCAACTGCAGGTGTACAAGGTATTAAGAAAACAAAAACACATAGGGCTTATGGCACATTTGATCTGATCATACCAACAGTGCCACAGGGGAATACGGTAGAGAATCAGGATACGCCTCCACAAATCGAGGAACAGGAGACTAAGAAGGAGGATAAGAAGCGTTTCATTCTCAAACGGAAAGCTAGTAGTAAGAAGAGCCAGGGAGAACCCAAGCAGAAGCAGCCAAAGTTATAAAAAAACAGTGACATTGACTTTTAACATAGTTGTGTGTGTTTTTCTCTTTAAAGTTTTATCTTAAATAAAATAGTTTAGAAAAAAGATAAGTGTTTGTTGTTTGTTTTTTTTCAATTGACAATATGCAAGGTATTTTCTACTCTAAAATAGTTGGTTGGTCCTTAAAAGGACCTTTTTTAAAGTCAAAACTTAATAAAACTCAGACAAGTCTGGGTATAAATTATTAAGCTTGATTGGCTGAGTCCTAAACTCAGTCAAGTCCGGGTACAGGTTGTTAAGTTTAACTCTGTACCGCGGACGAGGCCATTCCATCCCACGTCTTGCAAAGAAGGCTTTCAGGTCATCCTGCCTCTGTCTCTTCTCAATCTCTTCGTACACCCAGTCAAGGGTCCGATCTTTCTTGATTAACCGACGTATCAAACGAAGAAGTTTTCGTAGACCCATAGTGAATGGTATACCCTATACCTTTAGCAACTTTGTACATAAAGTAAAGGCACGAGCTGGATAGAGAATCAACAAACTATTCAGAAACAAGTTTACATATTTAATTTTTAATTTTTAACCAATCAGAAGAGGTCTTACTAAACTACCATTGGGGCCTTAGACAACTTTGTTTTTTTTTTAATTGTTTTTGACAATATAATGTAGGTATCTTTCTGAAAAGATGTGTGTAGCCCTGAAAAGGGCTGTTGATTTTAGGTTTGGAGGATCTCCAAAACCTAATGCATGCCACGGCAGGTCGGGCAGCACTGAAGGGTCTTCCTCTTGGAAGGTCCGCCTTGGAAAGTGAATGCCGGCTCGTCAACCCCCTCCCAGTCCGAACCTTCATTGACAGCTTGGCTCTGGCCTGCTTCCTCCACCTTCCCTGACCCATTAATGACAATGGGGTTGGCCTGGTTGTCGCCTGGACCCTCTGGCACGGCTGGCTCCTCCTCCACCCTCATCTCAGTATACTCCTCCACCTCTTCATCCTCTGTCTGGGTTGCCGTGCTTTGCATTCTCTGCAGGCTCTCAACCTCAGCCTCCCGGATGGCCTGTCGGGGTAACGAGATATCCATCCTCAACCTGTCGTAGCTCCCCCCAATGTAAGAAAGTCTGTCGTCAAGCTCCATTGTATAGGTTACTGCCAGAAAGTGCAATGAAGCCTATGGAGCACTGCGCTATATAAATATAAGACGCGCGAACCTAATAGAGAGCACTATAAATGACGTCATCAATACATTTTCTGTACGACTAAATGTAGTGTTAAAATGGCTTATTTGTGTTTCTAGACGCTACGTTTTTTCTTGACTGCTCATTGATTAGTCGCCCGATTTTAATGAATAGAGCCTTGTTAGAAGAGTCTACACCTAGGCTATACAATGCTAATATGTAAGGATGAAAATGTTGACTACGAAAAAAGACTCTAGGAGAAAATGTAAAAAATTACGTGGATCTAAGCTCATGTTAACACTTATTCTTGATCAGCCAATAAAAACACGTGTTACATCTGCATCATGGCTCTATGCATGGTATATACAGGCGGTGCATCCTACGTCCAGGTCACTTTTTGAAGGATGGAGGATATCTTACCTTCTACCAAATCTATACTTGAAGAAGTCATGGAGGCAACAAATATCATTGAACCGTATACACAAACAGTACCACAGATAAATACCTATACACCGAATCATCAACCTGTGTATACATCGGTACCTCAAAATACCACGCGGAATGGGGTAGATTCATATTATACCTCACAACAGAGGAATTTTACACCACAGTATCAACAGCAGCCACAGCAACAAGCTCAGCAAAGTCACAACACCAGCAGGCACATATGGCGTACCTCAGTAAAGTTGGAACATCTCTACTGGAAGAGATCAAGACTGTCAACATTAATCTGGTCAAACTCAACTCTACTACAGTGCCAAACAAACGAGTTGGCTCAACAGGAAGAGGTGCACACATGAAATCTATCAACAACCACAAGAAGGCCAAGAAGTAAACAGTTCATAAAACACAACGGCCCTTTTCAGGGCCACTCCATTTTTTTAAAGAAAGAAAGTACCTTTTCTCTTATTATCTACTGGTATTAATAATTATAATACCCTAAATGGTGATCTGGTACCCTAAATGGTGATCTGGTAACTGGATGGTGATCCGGTACCGGTGGATAGTGATCTGGTACCCTGGATGGTGATCCGGTACCGGTGGATGGTGATCTGGTACCCTGGATGGCTGTCCCTAGCAACGGATGGGCTGGATGGTGATCTGGTACCTAGCAAAAAGCAGCTTGGTGATCCGGTACCGGTACCAGATCAACAGCCTATACTACTTACGGTGAACACACTAATTCAAGCAGTCGTTATGGTGAACATACTGATTCAAACAGTCGTTACTGTGAACGCCTTGATGCAGCAAGTCGTTATAGTGAAGGCTGCTGATTCATCCAGTCGTTTTGATAAACGCCTTGATGCAGCAATGTCTCTGTCTTTTCCATACACCAAAAATGATCGGATTGAATCTCACTATGGTGATTGCCATGGTGACACTATATCTCCTATTCCTAATCGCTTATAAATGTTTGAAGCTGAAAAATATTGAACTCAGACCGTCGATCACGAACGCGCGAATACAGAACATGAGAACCTATTTTCTGGTCCCTGAATTTGTAAGTGTTCCCGTATTTAATTGTCTTTTTGAGTAAGGATTTCGGCAAAACAACTGTACATTTTTAATAAATAAGTAGCATATCTTTTCTCACCCACGAGAGTAACCCATTTGCGCATTGGTGGATGTCCCACGTGATTAAGCTTTAAAAAAAAAAAGAAAAAAAAAACAACAAAAAAAAGACATTTTGTCATAATTATACGACGGTTGCTGACGTCTAGTAACAATGCCCAAACAGTGATATAAGCAAAAAGGTAAACATCAAAAAGTTAGGATAGATCTAGGTTTCCATGAAGCACAGAAAACACAGTCAGGGCCATACATCGCAACGTAAGCCCGCTGTAGTGCTACCGCCATACATTGCAACGTAAGCCCGCAACATGCAGAAACTGTAGTGCTGGCGCCATACATCGCAACGTAAGCCCGCAACATGCAGAAACTGCAGTGCTAGCGCCCTACATCGAAACGTAAGCCCGCAACATGCAGAAACTGCAGTGCTGGCGCCATACATCGCAAAGTAAGCCCGCAGCATGCAGAAAAAACAGCAGTGCTGGCGCCATACATCGCAACGTAAGCCGCAGCATACTGAAACTAGCGCTGACGCCATACATCGCAACGGAAGTCCGCAGCATACAGAAACTGTAGCGCTGGCGCCATACATCGCAAAGTAAGCCCGCAGCATGCAGAAACTGTAGCGCTAGCGCCATACATCGCAACGTATGCCCGCAGCATACAGAAACTGTAGCGCTAGCGCCATACATCGCAACGTAAGCCTAGTGCCATTCATTGCAAAGTAAGCTTGCAGCATGCAGAAACTGTAGCGCTAGCGCCATACATCGCAAAGTAAGCCCGCAGCATGCAGAAACTGTAGCGCTAGCGCCATACATCACAAGGTAAGACCGCAGCATGCAGAAACTGTAGCGCTAGCGCCATACATCGCAACGTAAGCCCGCAGCATACAGAAACTGTAGCGCTAGAGCCATACATCGCAAAGTAAGCCCGCAGCATGCAGAAATTTAGCGCTAGCGCCATACACCGCAAAGTAAGCCCGCAGCATGCAGAAACTGTAGCGCTATCGCCATACATCGCAACGTAAGCCCGCAGTATAAGAAACTGTAGTGCTAGCGCCATACATCGCAATCTAAGCCCGCAACATACAGAAACTGTAGCGCTAGCGCCATACATCGCAAAGTAAGCCCGCAACATACAGAAACTGTAGCGGAAAGATATAGCTGATTGGGTGCTTGAAAATCCAGCAAATACATTATAAATATTGACCTTTCTACATAGACCTATTTCCTTAGCAACGGGAGACAATTTTCGCGCATGCGTGCTCTACGTAGGGCAAAAAGACATGACCGCAAAAAATTATTTACGTTAGAGTTAATCAGTTATATTACATTTCAATCTATTCGATCAATAATAAGTTGGGTTTTTTAAATATCCACCGCAAGACAAAGGAAAATATTTGTAGATCTTTGCAAACCCAAAACTATTTTACTTTAACTAATGCGCATTATTGATTTTGGATTAATAAACTACTTTTCAGCAATTTTGATCTCGACAAATTTTGGTTAAGAAAAATGAAAAAAATGTCTTCCATGCGTTAATAAAGTAATAAAAATGTTGTTTTATTTTTTTCTTAACACGATCTCACAAAACTTACCACCTGTCGCAGTTAGCTTACATGATACTTGTACTATAACTAAAAGTCAAAGTTAACAATAAAATGTTCAATTAACAAAGTTCAACCTTTGATTTTGTATCCAATTATACTCAAATGGGGATCAATTCATTCCGTATTAAAAATATTTCTATTGATTTTGTATTTGAAAGTATCAAAGTGGTTTGGAAAGTGAATGCAGCGGTAAGGTTTAATGCTGAGAGAGGGGGCGGGTAGCGGGAAGGGGTTTTCTACACTTGCATTCTTTATCTGAATAAAAAGTTATTTTCTTATTCGACAGCGTAACAAAAGCAAAACAAATGGCTTTTTTGTATCAGCATTGACGAAATAATTATTTTGATATAATAGTACTCGAATATTTTTCATAAACACTATACAAATACAACTGTAGAATTTATCTTTTAATTTTCATATTCAGTTTTTCATCTTCAGTGCATTAAAAACTTACCATATAGAGTCATTGTTACTATCCTTGTCAGGTATCAAAATTCCAGCCTCATCTCTAACGAAGTATTTGTCAATAGTACAGCTCCAGTCCGTGTCATGTGCAGATCCAAAGTTGGTTACACTACGGGCAGGTAGGCCGATGGCACGACAAACTGTACAATACAGAACAGAATGGTGGATTAATGCCCCGTAAACATCTAAATATTATACAAGACGATTGTCTTAACACATTCGAATAAATAAGCATCAAAGTGCTATGTTGAAACAAATGGCAAATATCTATTCTTTTCACTTTTGTCTAAAGATCGATTATATTTTTTAAATGTTTACTACATGGAACATATTTTTGTGGCATTTGAATCAATTGCTACAACTAGGGTTATATCGAAAGCTTGAAACGCTGGCGGAAAACCCAGTGTACCCTACCATAATATTAGGGCCGAGCATGTGCCTGGGCAGAACCACTTACCTTAATAAAGAAAGTTGGATGACACCCAACCACAAACGAATTCAACCCTAAGAACTTTCCTGGACGGTTTACAGCATACCAGTAAACATCAAACTTTGACAAAAAGTTCCCATCCCATGTAACATATCAATGACTAAACATAAGTAAAAATTCAACAGTTTCTGTAATGCCATCAAAGCCGTGGAGATTTATAGTTCTATGTCTATATGCTCTTCCACTTTTTCAGGCTAACTCCTTTACACTTTAAAAACTTCATTACCTGTGTTTGTAACACATGTAAAATGTTAACTTCAAAATACCAAAACGCAATTTACAGTATCTATTACCGTAAAGGATATTTTTGTGTGCGAAACAAACCAAAAGTTATTCGTGTATCACATTTTTGTACAAAACAAAAGTTCCTCGTTACCGCCTAAACAGTTACCTTCGAGGCCGGACATTCCCATATGCACCATAAACAGTGAAAAAAAATCTTAAATTGTTGATAGAGTGTTATTCAAAAACATTCTGAGAAACGTTTTAGAAACACGTTTCTGATCAGACGACTTCTTTATTCCATAAACATGTACACATAATCTTCATTATTATGAGGGAGTGTAGTATTAAGAAGAAGAAGAAACTTCAATATAATTATACCAGTCCTCCGTCGATTATACTATCTCTGTTACTAGCTCTGGTGGCTATGTTTTTTGACCAATCGTAATGATTTCAATAATCTTGGTAAAGGGTCATCCAATGAGCATTTGTCTGAATGTACAATGTATTTAAAAATCGATTCATCCGTTTCTGTTTTAAATTTCAGCTTTATGAATAGGGTGTCCCCGGACTATATTTAGAACTCTAGCGAACAGTTTCTGAGGGGGTTTCTTTCAGTCTTTTCTTTCGTTAAGTCACAGCAACCGAAATTCTGACCGGGACATCTAGATCTAAAGTCATTTAAAGAAGAATTACCCATGGCGTTTGGTGGAAACTGGTTCAGTTGTTTAGGTGAAAAATCTTCATAAAAGATAAAGTGACCACGGATAACACGACAGACGAGCGACAGGTGAATTGCGGACATCCAACACTCTAAAAAAACACTAATTATTTACTTTGTTTGGTTCTGTAACACCGCTAAAATTTAATACAAAAAAAAATTTAATTACAAGTAAGTAACATCCTTTTGTTCCTGTTACACCATATACAGTCGAGACTGTTTTAAGAGACCGACTTTGGGAAGCAGCGAAAAAGGTCACATATGACAGGGAGTCTCTTAAAACAGTCTCACTTAACAGGATGACGCTGGTTTCATATATTTTTCCAATTAAAGTACATGAATATCGGATACTTATATATTGGCCTCTTTTAAGGTAGGAGTGGAAAATGATTAAATACTATTTCTTTAATTGCATATTGATAAAAAATAAATTTCAAATAATTTGCATCATTCGTATGATGTTGATAAAACAAATTTAAGCTCATGATCTGGCAAGAAAATAAAGGAGAGCAGTAAAATATAAATGTTCCATTTGAACAGTTTACACAGTGCTCATGAGGTTTATGATATTTATATTTTTGTGTACTTATTGTTCATTGACATTTATTCGATTATTGACTGCATCTTTAATCTCTGTTTACTTCGTCGTTTCCTGTTAAATACCGCCATATTTTTGTTTCACCAGGAATAAAGTTAATTTATGCACCGACTCCGAATTCTTCAGCGACTTTATACGCTGGTTTTCCCTAATCGAGCAGTTCAAGTGCCTTAACACGCTGTTCTAATGTCAAAACAGTTCTTTTTTATGTTTTTCATCAGCCATTTTTTGTAAACAAATAAGTTCTCGTCTCAAACAACTTCACGCGAGATAAAGAACGGTAACTCTATCGTGTAAAGTCTTGCGAGGGAGCGTCTCAAAGTCGCTGAAAACGGTCTAAATATCGATTCGGGAGCCTGATTTCACAGTCGCTTGTCGCGTAATGCAGGGGGTTGCTTAATTCAGACTCTTTTAATAGTAAATTGCGTCCGGAGCATAAAATAGGGTCGCATATGACAGGGAGTCGCTAAACTCAGGGGGTCGTTAAGGCAGTCTCGACTGTATTAATATGCATTATTTCGACCTTTCGTGTTTTCGTTACTTCGACATTTCGCCTCGCCGACACGAACACAAGAAATGGCAGAAATCAGCCACCATACAAAATCAACCTTTCTTAATATACTTTACTTGTGGTGGTTACACCGGAGAAAACCCAACACTGTCCATATTTGACTGGCTTTCCTGTCTCCATGTACTTCCGGATAATCCTCGGACTGCCGTACCAGTCTAGTGGACTAGTTCCGTCCTCATAATTCCCGCTCCAGTTTCCCCACAGTATACCGTTGTCTTCGTCGCAGCAATTTACCTACATTCATATCACAGATAGTATGAGTTTTAGGGAGAATCGCAATAATGTATGAAAAAAATCTCTTTTTTGCAACATTGCTTTTAAGAGCTCTGTTCGAATAGAAATTGATACTTGTACTGCAAATCTAACGAACATTATTTAGAGGTTAATACACGACAGAGCCGGGCCGGAAGGTGATAATCGGCCCGGAAAATGAATAATGGCCCGAGGGCTTTAGCCCGAGGGACATTATGAATTCCGGGCCGATTATCACCTCCCGGCCCGGCTCTGGCGTGTTTTAATGTCTTTAATACATATGTTTGGTTGCACTACACAAGTTCATGACGTAAATACTTTCTTGACGGTATAAGGAGTGAAATGTACATAAATTAGTATTTTTGTATCTATCAAGCTCATTAAATGGTTCGCCTCTCTAATAATTCAATAAAATCATATGTGTCCTTTTCCGACACGCTTGTAGCAGCATTCAAGTTTTACAAACGGTTTGCTAACGACCCCAACGTCCGCTCGCCCGCCATGTTGAAAGATGACGTTATATGTGGCCATTGGTCTCACGCGCATGTGTTCACGGGGCCGATTATGATTATGAGCAGTGCGTGAAAGAAATAATCTGCTAAAACACATTCATTTTTGTTACTATATATAGTAACATATGTATTAAGTACATTTATTAGCTTTCGGGAGCGTTATTTGTATGTTATAAATGATCCTTGTATTATGAAACATTAAGACTTTAAACTATGAAATGAGTTTTATACTCGTTATTTGCACTAAATGAATGCAACTTGACATGTGGAACACTAAAAACTTTGAGGCGCACTATTTGGATAAAATATTTGATACACTTGCAACAATTTAGGGTGAATTTATAACTGTTTTCATGTTAAATGACATGGCCTTTCTAAACTTTACACAGACAAAAATCTTTGTGAAAAGTTATACCAACTAATTTCTTTTTCTTTATTTTCTGTTCATAATATGAATGTCTTTCTAAATATGAAAGTTTGATCCTGTTTCCCAAAACAGGACAGGTAAAGCTAGAATCACACTGCCCCGGATGGGCTTGCGGATGAATTCCGGATTCCCATCCCCGGATTGCTCCGGATGTGTAAGGAAATAAATGGGTTTGACGAATTTGTTATGTTATAAATCTCTAATACAATCATAACAGAACCTAATCAACCTTAGAACCGGAATAAAACCGTAATAGCTCGCATTTTTTTACCACAATGATTGTCTTCCGGACTCCTACGATCTTTTAAGATCTGTTACGATTTTCTTCAGAACTGTTACGGGTTTATTACGGATTCCTTACGGATATATTATTCGTGGCAAAATTTTGAGCATGTTCAAAACTTTGCACCCTTGCCCCCTGATGCCCCGATTTCTGAGCGGATATACCGGATGACTAAACGAATGAGTTAGGAGTTCTACGGATGTGTTACGGGTGTTATCCATAACTCATTCCGCAAGCCCACCCGGGGCAGTGTGATTGTAGCTTAAACAAAGTATGTATACTGCTTTTTCGAAAATATCGCGGACAGCAAATCAAGTTTGAAAAATGCGTCTCTACCATAACCGAAACCTATCGTGATATCAAAGTACCAGTACTATCAATAAAAAAGTTGTGGCTTAAATGTCCCTAATTCAGTTACATATATAAACAGATAATTCAATATTGAATAAAATGTTACCCATTCTTCGAGAACATGTACGACAACACGATAACAAGAAGGGGCAGCTTAACATTGATATCACTTTATCGCATTGTATTGTCGTGCTGTCGCATCGTGTTAGATATACACAAGTCGAAAAATTTCCTGCGGCCAAAATTTATAAAGATCAGAAACTGTTATAGATGTATGTTTATTGCTGTTCATAGACAAAATATACTAAATGAAATAGTATCTAAACCTGATTTTTTTTTTACTATTATTAAATAATTTTACGTAAAAAATATCTATGCAAGTTATATTGCATAAACGGCGTTCCATAAATGTGATAAGCCAATCACATTTTATTTCTGTAAGAAATCACGTGGTATCTCAGGTTTCCTTTCCGACAAATTACGGAGATTGACGAAATCAAAATTCATTTCATCAAAAAAATAAAATACATAGTTTATTGCTGAGATTCATAGACAAAATATGCTAAATAAAATAGTATCTAAATGTGATTTTTTTACTATTATTAAGTTTTACGTAAAAAATTATCTATGACAGTTTATATTGCATAAACGGCGCTCCATAAATGCGATTAGCCAATCATATGTTTGTAAAAAATCACGTGAAATCGCCCAGTCTCCATGTGCTACACTACTTGTTGCATTCCAATGGAGGCCGCAGGTAATTAGTTCAACAAGTTGTTAAAGCAGAAAGTTGTTCACTGTGTTTTTTTCCGCCTATGTCTACAGTACGATACAAGTAAAATTTTGATGCAGAGCATCAAGTCGCCGGAGAGCTGTCGGCTAATATTTTGAAGATTGGATTGGAAAAAAAGGCTAATAAAGCTATAACTGCTATTTCGGTGCATTGCATGCCGTTGAGAGGCTGAAAAACGTCGCATCCTTGGTGAAATCGTAAAACCCTAAAACCGTTATTCTCTTACCATCTTAATCTTTTTTCTTTGTTTACAAAACCCGCGCTAAACCTCGTTCTGAAACCCACGTGCCAGCATTCTCACGAATAAGAACGGAAATCTACGACGGCAAATAGATCTATTTTTCACATTTCCAAACAATGAATGCAAAAGGTTTCTTGTAACCGAAACATTTCAACAAATTATATTATATATCTTCTAATGAAAGGCGCATAGTTTGACAATAAAGTAAAAAAAGAATCATTTTACATGCGCTCATGTAGAGCAGTAGTATATTCTAAATATACACAGCGTGACGTAGACACAGGTAAAGACTCAGCCAATCATTGCTCGCTGGAAATCTCTAGCAGTCGTAATAATTTATTTATAGCCTAGGGACAAGTTCTTTATACATTTTTCCTATTTTCCTAAAAATGCTATCTTTTGAAATAATAAAAATCTAACGCTGTTTTCAGCTCCTAATTCCTTTATGTAAACTTTTCAATAACTGCCTTATATTTCTTTTATTTACAATATCATTTTTTCATTGTCACATTTTAATAACTTCTCTATACCAGTGGCAAAATCCTGAAGCATATCAAATATAGTCGCCGGTTCCTACCGGCGACTAATTAAAGTCGTGTGGGGTCGCTTTCAGATTAGACATGCGCAGTAACAATAATATAGTAGACATAAGAATATAACGACAATACTATTATGTATGCTTCATCTGCTGATCAGTGAAAAATGACCTCATGGGAGTTATTATTTCTGTTTCTTTTTCCTATCATGGAAATAAATAAGAGCTTGACATAACGGCACTTTTGCGCAAAATTAATGTCGTACGTCTGTACTGATCACTTCATCACCAAACAACACGATGCTTGTGTGTGATATTAATGTAGTACTGTCGGCCGCGACAAATAGACCAGACAAAATGCCGAAATATTTGGCAACTGGTGGCAAAATAATTTGTTTGGTAAAAAGTTTGGAGTTATTTTTTCTTTATTTTAAATTTCAATGGTGATTATCAACAGAAATATATCTTGACTAGTATTTATGCTTGTAATACACATATCAGATAGTATATATACATGTATATCATTTGTAAACTGATCTTTATAACTATGTTTCAACTAAATAGACTAAAAGCTGAAAATACTGGTTTTTATTTAAATTTTGTTCAGTGTTGTTATACTTTCTAGACCTCTTGGATCATGGAGTCCATTCAACATACGTGTAAAAGAGTTCCGATGCTAGGGGGCGCGAGAGGTGTTGCACATTTCATTATCTATCATGAATAGACTCAATTAAACAGAGTCTGCTTGTATTCTTCTTGGTTGCATTCTTTGATTCAAAATGATCTTTTTTACAGATTTTATTATCTAATTACGTGTTAAATCACTTTTTGCTCCAGAAATTAATGTCAATAGGCTCTGTGGTCAAGGTTGGTAAGTATGAATCACTCACTGCTCACCGCTGCGGATTCGAAACCCCACCAGGGTTATAAAATTCTTTTATAAGGAAGTCATCCTACTGGTCGATGGTTCTACCCAGGAGCCCACCGTCGTCTAAAACAATGCCGGAGCAAAACCTGGGGTCTTCATTCATTGTAAAAGCATGAAATTCACCATTATGGCCCATGAACTGCATCTTTGTGACTTCAGATCCAACAAGAATTGTAAGGCATAATGAAAGAAAGAATACGTACGACTTGAGCAATAACTCTGGCAACCGTTACGGGATCGCTCAGTCTGAATTGCGTTTTTGCGTTGAAACATTTCATTATAACTAACAGAGCAGCTTCGAGTATACCCTCCTCAAACTGTTGAAAAGAAAAATGTGTGAGATTTTATTCTCTACGCCATCAAAACTCGTATACAAGTGAGAGTCAAAATTACAGTTAAAATATAAAACTGCCAACGAAATAAATTTTACAGACATGTTGCCTATGTTTACAGATGGTCTTTAAGAGACTGGGTTGACTGTAGTTTTGCACGTCCGGGCCTTTTTACATCAATATCAACTTAAATTTTACGTTTTCTCCAAATTTTCAAGCTATTTCAAAAGAAGAAGAAGAAGAAGAAGAAAAACACCAGAAAAATATGATGTTATTATGACTGGCCCCCATGTTGGAAAATTTTACAAAAAATCTCTAATGGCGTTTTTAGTTTAAAGTTATTTCCACACAGGCGTTTGAAGCTTAATCAATACAATATATACAATGCATGCAGGTTAAATCTCTTGAAGAGATCGAAGATCTGTGCCACTTCGTATGTAGATTTTGTTCGATAACGTTTATTGTCAAATAATGTGGCATTTTTCCTACCTGTCCAAAATTCCATTCTTTTGGTCGAGGAAACCAGGCGCTCCCTCTATACACCAAACCGGTATCGTTCAGAACATATTCCTCTGTACCTCCCTCTACGTCTCCAATATAAGTCGCATCATCTGACAAGTACGAACAAATTAATGGAACGAGTTTTACTAGACTTCTTGTTTACAATTAAGATGAAGAAAAATAACTCTTCAAATATACAGACTATAATAAATATGTAAAACTTCCATTTTTTTCAGAGGATGTTCTTATGGATTCCATTAAGTTTCAGTACATCACTATTTAAGTTGTGTAATGGCCAAAAAGGCACGCAGTATCTCGACTGTTGTGTTACGGTGTTTCATTATGGAGTCTACTTAACGGCAGCTTGGAATAGACTTTCTTATCAGCCGATGCACGGGAGCACGAGTGGTGTTGCACACATCATTACCTTTCATAGTAGATAATCCGGGTCTGTGATTATTCAATATGTGGCGTTCTTTGATGTACATGTACATTGAAAAAAGGTTTCAGAAAGATCATGAATAACAAGGGTTTTTTTTTCTGTGATTGTACCTATAGACCTACTTTTGACCGAAGATGGCAGTTTCAAACTTGACATATAAGTTATCAAGACAAACTTTCTGACAAAGTGTCATGTTGATCATGTATATAATCTGACTTCCATGGTGGTACTAAGGATATATTTGAGTTAACCTAGTGAGCTACGGCTAAGATGACCATCTTACAAATAATTCCTACATTTTATATAGACATGTTTCATTCACACCCTCGTTCAATGAAATATTCTTATGCTCTTAACCCTTATTATGCTAGACACGACAGATTCTGCTTTTGCGACCAGTGTAGATCATGATCAGCCTGCTCATCCGTGCAGATGGATCAAGATCTCCACTATTCGCCATTCAGTTTGTTTCTTTATGGTAAACACCCCTTTTAAAAGTTAATGGTACTGACCAAATTGAAAGGTAGACGAGCTCATTAAAGAAATTTAGCAGGGAAAGGCTTAAATGCCTTGCTGGTCAATAATCTAAACTATTTGCACATTGACCGCCAAAACCATTTAATAAATATAATTTATTATACTTAATTCCGGTTTTATTTGTGATTTTAGGAATCAAACTGTTATCTATTGCAATTTTGAATACTGTGACATCAATCAAGAGGCATTTCCCTTTAAAACAAGAGCTCATAGAATACAAAATATTCGCTGCTGTGCGGTTTTGCGACCAGTATGGTCCACATTAGTCTGCACATCCATGTAGTCTGATCTGGAACCATATATATCTGTTGCATGTAAGTGCTGGAATTCATAAACGAACCGTTGAGTATGGATGTGCATTGATCTAGATCTAGCTGATCGCAAAGCCCATACGGTGGTTAACCTTTAACCTGCTAAATGTCTAAAATGGACTTATTCAATTTGGGTAGTTCCACTTATTATTCAAAAGGCTTTTCACTGAAAATTTACTGACTGAATATCGACCAGTGTAGACCACGATCAGCCTGCACTTTCCGCCAGCAGACTAAAGATTAATGCACAGCGGCGTATATTATACACACCTTTGCACCATGGATTGAACAGAATATAAAAATCTTCAGGATGCTCATATGCAATACTTTTCTTTTGTCCTTTCGTTTTTGTAGTCACACAAAAGGACCATTCCCCGATAGCGCATGTGGCCGGTATATAAACCTCAGTAATTATAGTGTTTCCATCTTGCTTGACCAAATAACCACCCCATTTGTCGTGACGGTATTTTGGTTTACCGGTTTCCTGAAGTTTAAAGCGCCCATGTGTCTCTTTCCTTGCGTCACCCAATGTTCCTGAAAACATACAAAGAATACGGCTTCAGAAGAAAAATGTGTCAAAAGAAAAAAGTCAGTGTGTCAATTATTAACAAATGCAAAAAGTATTTTCCCAGTCGGGATTTAACCCTTACTATGCTGGACACGCTTGATTCTGCCTTTGCGACCAGTGTAGATCATGATCAGCCTGCACATCCGACAATAATCTAAGCTTCCAAATGGAAAGATGGACAAGTTCATTATTGAAATTTAGCAAGATAAAGGTTAACCACTTTACCGCATGTCAAAACTGCAGAAAAACTAGAATAAATAGCCATTAATAACAATTATTAATTGCAATGCTCGTTTTCTGTTTAAAAAGATATTTTAAAAAATCCGAGTTTGCTATTTTGCACGAACACTAACGTTTTAATGTTATGCAGACAGTGCGCTGATGTAATGAGATTAACTGTGACATTACATAGACTTAAACCACTGAAATATACATAAAATAAAAAGTAAGTCGGCCCTGATCCAGATTTTTTTCTTAGGAATTCAAGTTGACGGCAAAGGTGCCTAGAACCGAGTGGATACGGGTATCCGGTATTCTAACATTAAACCAACAAAAGAACAACCTAAATACCTGCATTTGAATAAGACACAATTTGTAAGATTTGTCTGTATTTCGTTTTTTATAACAAGTGCAAAAATATCATGCTTACTGAAAATAAAGGAAAGAACAATCAAGGAGACAGGAACCAACATAACTGTACGAGATTAGGGTTCAGTGCCTCTTTTTACGTTAGTGAAAATCTTATTGATCAAATATATGACACCATGTTATTCACTTCCTAGAGTTTTCTTCTGCACGTAGGCGGTGTCCACTGGTAACTTCCGGCGAAAAAGTTGAAAAAAAAAAAAGAAAATAAAAGAGAAAAAAATATTGAATTGAAATCTCGTTACCGCAAAGTTCGTTTTTGCTCTTCTTGTTTGTTTATATGAAATAAAGTAAAGTCTCAAAATTAGATTTTACATATCTAATTTGTTACAGCAAATAATTTCACTTCTCAAGAGGAGACAAAAGTTTGCGAAAAAATATTCACTTTCAAAATATATATTAAATATTGTGTCATCATATCATCTTTGATCTTTCAAACCTCTCATGTATCATTTTTGAGTGATGATTGGTTTTGAGCAAACGAATGAATGTTCTCTCTTCACTGTGGAAACACGAGTTGCTCCACGTCAGATTTACTAAGGTTCGAATACACTAAAAAATATTTTTTTAACTTACTGGAAACGTCTCTTGAATTATTTTTAAAGTGATACGTTATTTTTGAGTGATGGAATGATGTAGATCTAGCTCTCTCCTGCGGAGGAACGATATTTAAGCTTCCTGTCCGCTAAGATCGCCTAGCTTCCAGAGAAATTTCTCAAATCCATCAATTTACGGGCTGAAATTCATGTTATCATAATGCTTGCTTCTTTGGTTTGTCAATATGAAAAAAGGCAAGCCCCAAAAGGAGGGCGAGGTTATCATTTAACGTTTTTCAGATTTTGTTACAACTGTACTATCCACTACACAAAAGAACGTGATATTCCCGAGAAAACTTGCAAAAAAAGTTTAGATTAAGTATAAGCATACCTTTGGGAACGAATATCATCTTTGCAAGTTTACCCGGGAGCCGACGTATCAGCGACATCACTTGCTGATCAGAGTGCATACTTAAGGAATATTAATTACAATTTTATCCATTTCTTTAAAAAAATAGAATGATTATTTTATTGCAACTGACTTAAAATCTCTCTTGTAGGATTTCTTAGTTATAAAAAAAAATTGAGCAATCTTTTCACTGCAGAGAAAAGACATCCATGCCGCTAGTTCTGACTAAAATTAACCAAATTGACACCTCTTTTTTGTTTGTGATGACCGCCTCCATTAAAGTAGGGCATTACCCCATTTTGTTACGTACCAGGTGTCGAATCGCATCATCTGCGCACTGACAGTCGTGAAAAAAATGATGACGCGAAGTCAGTAGCACATGGTTAATTTTTGAATACCAAGGCAGCATATAACAACACTGACGCTGAAATGTTTCAGAGATCCGTAACAGCGTATAGACATCTCTGACGCTGAAATGTTTCAGAGATCAGTAGCAGCATATAAACATCTCTGACGCTGAAATGTTTCAAAGATCCGTAACAGCATATAAACATCTCTGACGCTGAAATGTTTCAGAGGTCAATCGCAACATATAATCATCTCTAAGTTCTAACGCTAAAATATTTCAGAGATCCGAAACAGCATATAAACATCTTTGACGCTGAGATGTTTCAGAGATCAATCGCAACATATAAACATATGTGATGCTGAAATGATTCAGAAATCCGTAACAGCACATAAACATCTCTGACGCTGAGATGTTTCAGAGATCAATCGCAACATATAAACATCTCTGACGCTGAAATGTTTCAGAAATCCGTAACAGCATATAAACATCTCTGACGCTGAAATGTCTCAGAGATCAGTAACAGCACATAAACATCTCTGACGCTGAAATGTCTCAAAAATCGGTAACAGCATATAAACATCTGTGAAGCTAAAATATGCCTTGTTATAGCTTCAAGTCCATCAGTATATGTGCAAGCATACTGAAGTTACCATAAGTCGGTTCTCGAACAGAGCTCGTTTGTTAATCATATCGATGTTCACCAAGTTTTCTATTTTAACCTTACCTGTTTTAAACTCGAAAATCAGGTCATCTTTTTCCACATTATACGGCCTGTCGAATGTTACAGCAATCTTGAATGTCTGACCTCGCCTCACAACTAATTCCGGTTCAAGTGCGTTGCCGACTTCGTCTTCATCTTTCGTGCAATAGTATTTGTCCGTGTGGTGAAGTTCCGTGTTTTCTTGGATTTTCAGATCAATGCCAGGGGGTTTCTCTTGAACTTTAAGAACACC
This sequence comes from Mercenaria mercenaria, assembly GCF_021730395.1. Taxonomy (NCBI): domain Eukaryota; kingdom Metazoa; phylum Mollusca; class Bivalvia; order Venerida; family Veneridae; genus Mercenaria; species Mercenaria mercenaria. Next base: position 60,921,286 of record NC_069366.1, on the reverse strand, counting down.
TAAAAGGTCATCATCGTTGGCTCTGGGTTTGTCATCTGTGGAATGTAAAATGGTACTTAATACTTCGGATTTAATTTCTGCTAATGTTTTAAGTAAAGTATGGTAAGGATGGTGTGTGTAACCAGAGAACCTTCCGCAACTTGATTGCAAACTGAAACTCTTTAATCGGAATCAATTTATTTCATTTATCACTTATATTTATACTTTTTATACACGTATATAGGTAAGGGCGTTGTATAATTAAGAAATAACATTTCTATTATTTCGATTCTAACACGTTACCAGCGACTTCATTTCCAGCGCGCCGCCATTTGACACCATGACATAATGTTTGTGATGTCAGAACAGTGAAGTGTTGTATAATAATTCACTGTTTTCAGCCTTCTTTGTTTAATAGGAAAAAGAATCGGATCGTGTTAGAATGAGTTATAAAGCTTAAACACTTACATTAAGGTACAACTGGATTATCAGAAATTACCAGTGTACATGTTCCGTAAAAAGAAGTACATATATAGATCCAAATTAACATTCAAGGAAAAATATAAAAATATAGCTGACATAGTTAATGTCCTAAAACAGTGAATAAAATTCTCTTATAATAAAATGTTACAGGTTCTAAGGATTTATAAAGTATACCAAACTACTGTACTAAAACCTGTCTGTAACTGACTTTCTTTTATTGAACGGAACAACAAAGCACCTCTGAAGAGCCCGAAGACCTCAACCCTTGTCTATTTAACAAAGCAATTTGGTGGTTAATCTCTGCATTTATTTCTGTAATACAGAGCGCATAACCAGAGACAAAGCTTGCAGTTGGCAACTTTTCTTTTATACAAAGTACATAACGCTAAACTTGGGGGTTATTTTTGGTAACTTTCATTATTACTGTGGACATATTCAGAAAGGTAGCAAAACATACCCACCTTTATTTTTCGGGTTTAATTTCGGCAACTTCTCTTTCCTTTTTTCAACCTTCTTGCTTTTTTCTTTTGGACCATAAAAGAGACATCGAATAAATTCAAGAAAATCATCGAGACTATCTGTTTCACTTTCTTCCGGCATTTTTACTCTCGTGTGTTGTATCTGCTGCAAATATATATAACCGTTCTGAGAAGAATGCTTATAGATTATTAATTAAGAAATAATAAATATGTGCCTATATTTTATCAGTTAATAAAATATGGGCAGGAGTTCGGATGCGTAATAATTAAATCACGAGTGCGTAGCACGAGTGATTTAATATTCGCATCCGAACGACTGCCCATATTTTATTAACTGATAAAATTATTGGAACATATTTATTATTTTGATTCTAACCACGTAAATTCTTCGCATTTTACAGCACTACATTTTAGCGCGATTGTCATTCAGCTGGCCATATGCTATTATAAAAACCTCCCCACGAATGGAAAGCGTTGCATCAAACGGAATTTTCCGATATTCAGTAAATTTTAATTAAAGTATTAAGTAGTTATTGCCGTGAAAATGTTATTTTCAATAACATCTAAGGTCGGATATAGAAATCAGAGGTAAATACTTAATTCAAGGTTTATATATGCAGTTTCTAAAAATAGTACACGTCACCTACAGATGGCACTGAAACATACACGCCAGAACATTGCGGCGGCATATAAACACGTAAAAACTTGAGTCTGGAAGATTGGAAAATTAATTATAATTTATTTACTGTCAAAGTAGAAACTAGTTGACATTTGTGGTGCCTACAACGCAGAAATTGTAAACTACACACACGACCAGACATAGATGCACTGGTGTTGAAGTTTAAACTTACCGGGCTGAAACATATTCTTACGGTAAAATATAAACAAATAAATTTATCAGTTAGATATTGTTTGTTTCAGAAAATTTGATGTACTTTTTATTACTACTACATTACACTGAAAAAGTCGAGTATTTAGTCGGTATATAACGGAAGCAGAGTAGAATCTCAGTCGTGTTACAATCGTAGGGCGGAATGGAAGAGCTATATTTTATCGTAGATTCATGTATAGCCGATTTCGCTATATGTTTATATAGCAACTGCTGCGGATCGTGTTAGAATTTTCATTAGATCTATTTGGCAATGCATAGATCATAAAGCCAACGTTTACTATATATGTCAAATTGTTTTCAGATTCATAATTATGTCACTGCAAAAACTTACCATTCAAAGTAAAATAAAATGGAATAAATTTCACAAAGGTTACATTTGTTCCTTAAAACTAAATTAAATTTTTCCCTTGACAAAATCAAATATATATGAAGATTGTGCATTGCAAACCTGAATAACTTTCATAGATAGAAAAAATAGAGCTACATGTTATATCTAAAGAAAAACATAGCAAACACCCTGTAATGGTAGACAACTTCGTAGGAGACTAAAACGTTATTATGCATAAATGTCATTATAAGATACAGTATAAATACATGTATCAAACATACTGTAAAAGTTACGCAGAGTATCCTATGTGACATTCTAGTTAATGAAATAGGGATAAAAAAAGCATTTCAGTTCAATTTTTATACTCGTCTGCCAATCAAGAAAGTTATCATGATTTACTGTTTGCCTTATTTAGGAAAGAACCAATAGTCGTATTGAGTAAGATTACCTACATAACGTACCCAACTATAGAGTACGGTCACTTATTACATGACCCCTTATATATATAACCAGTTCATAGACTGTGATATTAACTGGTCTAAAGTTCAACACTTGATTTAGCTGGGCTAAAGTCAAAACTTTTAACATTTATTTCTGACGTTATGAAGCAGTAAACAATAACTTGCTGGTAATGGTGAAAACTTCAGATTTTCGGTCCTTTGAATGTCCAGCAATGGTTTTGAAATTCGGAGCCCTGGCAATAGTTTTGACAACGACCAGCAAACCATTTTTTTCAAGGCGTGTATATTACATGCAACAGATGGCCCATGATGGTTTAATTACAAACTATTGTATTCTTTTACATAAACGTGAAAATGTAAAAAAGTTACAAAAAAGGAACTAGGGTTATTTTATGCGCACGGACATTAGCCTCCGCCATTATAGTAATTTACTTAAAAATCCATCTTCGTAAAAACACGTGGTAATGAGGTACAAAAAAGGGAGATGATAAAAAGTTATTTCAGATAAAGTTACGTTTTTTGATCTACACTTTTCCTCATTACAATATGTATGTCTTAATTCTCTTAGTTTCGCTTAAATACCTTAGGACCAATTTTATCGTTTTCTTATTTAAAAAGTTATTTCGCTTTAATCGTGTGAGACATTAAAATGACCCTTATCTATATCATAAAGTTATTTCAAAACAAGTAAAAACTTGCCTTTTGTAATATCATGAATCCTTGTAAAGTATTTAAACTTCAGAAATGATGAACAAAGTCAATACGTTACATGGGTTTTCACATAATATCATGTTACGATCCTACTGTCTGGTACAATTAATCGGTAACAAGTGAATTTCGACTTGTTGCTATAATTATATGTTTTAAGCTGTACACGATTTTACAGGTCTATACAAATAGTAGCAGCATCTTTGTTGTTCCATCAACCCCACACCCACATTTTTGGAGGTTGGGGGTGCGATGAGGAGGGGGGGGGGGGGGGGGGGGCGTGGTATTTAAATAAGATTTTAAAGTTCTGTACTCGTGTCTGACTGTTGGTCCGCCAGGATGTCCGAGCAGACGAAATGACATTTGTTGTGTACTGAGGACAATGGAAAACGGTAACTCGGTTAGTTTGGTACTTTATGTTACTTTTGTTACTTTATCATAAAAGAAATAAGTAATGAATGTCCTTTCACAAGAACGTTTGTCCGCCCAAATTTTTGTCTTGCATATTTCAGAAGGTAATTGACTAAGAGCCATCAAGCCTCATAGGATTGATAATCAGCACATAAAGTTGTGCTTCTACAGATTTTACTACGTCATGGGCCATAACTCTGGTCTGACTGTGTGACATCCAAATTAAAACCCTTTGTGCACTGCTTCCCGTGCTGACTAACAGTCCTGTGAAGTTTGATGACTCGGTGTCAAATATTTTTTGAGATACGAACGACACGAATTCGGAGACGTTCCTACATACGGGTATTTATCTGGCTTTATATTAAACAAAATTTCGAAACGGAACCTAACAACTTCAAATTAGGCGCATTCCACCTTAAGGAAAAGTAGCCACATGAAAACTTACGGAATGAATGACATCAAAGAAAAAGTACAGTTACCTATAGCCACGTAAGCTCAGACAGACGGACGGAAGGACAAGAACAACTTCAAGTGCCACCCCTCCCTCAAAACTTTTTGGGGCCTAAAAATGTTATCAAGAGAATTTTCTATTTGAAAAAGCCACACTATCCCTTGGAGCAATTAACAATGATGATGAATATGCGTGTTATTGTATTACATTTTGTATAAGATAAATGTGGAATAAACAGTAGGTATCACAGAGCGGGTGAAACTTTACACTTTTAGTAAATATAACAGTAAATATATTACCGATATAAAATTTGTTTGATTAACCAAACTTTCCATAGGCATAATATTTATATTTTATAAAAATGTTTATGGTTAAAACATGGCAACGTTAGTCTAAATATGTCACGAAGAATTGTTTCAAATATTTCACGACAAGGGTTTTTTTTTATATAAAGTAGTTTACAAAACTGGTTATATATAACAGCAAGAAAACATGATGTCTTATATCTGATGAAGGTTCCATAGTGATTTTAATTGCATTCTAAAACAGATAAAGCTGCTGACGCATAATAACATAGTTATGGAATGTTACACATGGACTTATTTGAGAGCTATAAAGGGAGGTAATAAAAAACAATGGATACAATACTATAAAATGTACATCCCGCTGTGTTAATCAATATTCAAACCTGTGACAAAGGAAGATAGAAAATACATGTATCAAACAATTGATACATTCTAGGTTAATAAGAAAAAATATGACTGCCACAAAAGTATTGCTGTAATTTGCTAAAGATTTTTTTATCTTCATAATATGTTTTAATTATTATGTCTAACAGATCAAATTTCAGGTATACTATTATTGCCAAATACACACTTTTAGTAAGTTATTAAGGTACGATCTCAAGAAGTCAATGTTTATTGAATATAGGTTTTGGGGCTAAATGCGTACAGAGAAGTTAGTCGAGAAATAACTGTACAGAAATAGTTATATACGAATGTTTTCACGTAAGCAGAAGCGGTCTGAACCTATTTTTGTAACATGTAATGCGCAAAAAGGAATATTTAAATGCAAAATATTCATGAACATAGATTGTAAAATAATTAATTGTTTACATATCCTAATGTAACATCATAAAAATCAAGCCTACTAAGGGAAAGAAATAGAAAAAAAACAGCGCCTACCTTATTCAAGTTGCTGTTTTCGTATCCCAACAGTTGTTTACATAGTGTTGTTATGGGAGCCCGGTGATGCGCCCCACATAAATGTGACCCTGTATTGGAAAACCTATATCAAAACCCTCACGCTCTGCTGATCGCCTGCGTGAAAAGACTTTTTTCAATACGATTGATCAACAGAAAATGTGTGCGTGCAATCGTTATAATTAATGCATTACCTTGGTTGAAATTTTAAACGTTATAATGTGCGGTAATCGATATTTCAGCTATAATTTTCACAAAAAATATATCTTAAATGTAATCTTAATTTATAATATTTGCATAACAAAGTTTGAAACGGAGGCGACTTTAGAAATTTTTATGGTTTGAAATTTGAAAAAGGGAATTTGAGATAATTATGAAAAATTAACGCAGTAGTCTTAGCATTTCAGACATAATTTTGTCCGATATAAATAAAATAAAAATGTTCACTACAGTAAAACCCCTATAAACCGGAACCTCTGATAATTGGAAAACCCTCCAAACTCAGGGACTGTAAAGATATTTTGGTAGGTAATATGATTTTGGATAGAGGAAATTAAACATCTATACCATCATGTGTTTACACAATTATAGAATGTGATCTGATTTGTAAAGTTGGAACTGCTTTGCCTTTATGCATAGTGTGAGATTAAAGAAGTGCTTGTTCTGTTCTGTTCTGTTCTGTTCTGTACAGTGAATGATTTATGAACACTCATGTTTTGATTATTATTGTTGAGGTTCAAGGTGGGATATACCTCAACAGCAACAACGCTAGAAACGGCCGACCATATGTGCAAGCAAGGGTATTTCAGGATCTGTCTCTCCTACAAGAAAACATGTGCATAATTTACCTAAAAAGGAAATAAGAGACAAAGGTTGATAATAATAATAATAACGAAAGAACCTATGCCACATGCTTAAGTTGGCACATCAGATTGCTTGATAACGTTTCATAGATATTTTAGCTAAGCAAAAGATTTATGCAACAGTCTTGCTAACTGGATGAAAGTGTTCTTTGTTTTCAATCTATGTCTTTTGCAATACTAACAGAAATGACAGTGTTCATCCTGAAGGACCATGTTTAGAGTTATAAAGGTTAATCTATTTAGTAACTATATAGAGGATATTTGTTTGTTTTAGTACAAGATCAAAATATATTTCACCGAGTGAACACTAAAATGTAAATTATAGTGTTCACGAGTGATATATATTTCGATCTTATCTATCTTCCATATAGTCAAACCCCTGCTGGGGACCTAGACTTTGCGCGTCAACTAGCAAGAATGTTAAAACGAGTAAAAAAAGTAGTTGTAAAAAGCAAGAAGGAGAATGGTTAAAAATAGGGCGGGTGTATTTAAGGTAAGATGTGCTCAATCTGGCTTACAGCCTGACTGAACACTGGCCCAGATGAGTTGATAACATCTGAGGGCAAGGCATTCCAATGATATACTGTTCTAGGGAAGAATGAAAATTTATGATAGTTGGATGAGGGTGAAACGAATGCCTGGAAATGAGTGGTTCTGGTTCTGGATGATCTAGTGTTGGGTGTTAGGTAGTCCGGGAGTGGGATGGCGACCTGGTTATGCAAGATGTTATAAAACATAACCAGGCGCTGGGCAATGCGACGGAGTGCAAGGCGTCGCCAATTTAGGGAAGTCAGCATGTTGTCTACACTGGATGTACGGCCGTAATCACACTTGGCCCAGCGCGCAGCCCTGCGCTGCACAGACTCAAGCTGATCAATAAGAGTTTCAGAGTGGGGGGACCACACAGTTTTGTTTGTTTTGGGTTTAACGCCGTTTTTCAACAGTATTTCAGTCATGTAACGGCGGGCAGTTAACCTAACCAGTGTTCCTGGATTCTGTACCAGTACAAACCTGTTCTCCGCAAGTAACTGCCAACTTCCCCACATGAATCAGAGGTGGAGGACTAATGATTTCAGACACAATGTCGTTTATCAAATAGTCACGGAGAACATACGCCCCGCCCGAGGATCGAACTCGCGACCCCGCGATCCGTAGACCAACGCTCTTACCTACTGAGCTAAGCGGGCGAACAAATGTACTCCAGCTGGGGCCGTACAAGTGTTTTGTATGCTTGTGATTTTAACCCTTCTGAGTGCACTTTGATGTTACGTCTTAGGAAACCCAATGTTTAATTTGCTTTTTTGATGACGTTGTCAATGTGGTCATTCCATGTAAGGTTGTGTGATATAGTTATGCCAAGGTATTTTGCAGATGGTACTGTTTGTAAGATAGTTTTGTGTAAAAGGTACTGTGTTGGTATAGGTGTTTTACGCTTAGTGATCTGTAATACTTGGCATTTAGATGGATTGAATTTCATGTCCCATTTTGTTTCCCAGAGTTCCAGTTGCTGTAAGTCTTGTTGTAGTAGGCTTGAATGGGAAGAGACAGTCAGAGAAAGGTAGATGGCCGTGTCATCGGCAAATAGTCGAACTTTAGAGTGTTTAACAAAGTCAGGTAGATCGTTGATATAGATAAGGAATAAGAGAGGCCCGAGGACCGAACCCTGGGCAACACCTGAGGAGACTGGTATGGTGCCTGATGTGGACCCGTTAACTACCACTGACTGTGACCTGTTATCAAGGAAAGCTTTAATCAATTTAAGAGTATGACTCCTTAAACCATAGAAATGCAGCTTGTATCTAGTAGTTTTTCATGGTTGGCCATATCGAACGCCTTTGAAAAGTCAAGGAGCATGAGGTCAACTTGACTTTTCAGGTTCAAGAATTGAAGGATATCTTCTACTAACATTAGTAACTGAGTTTGACAAGACCTCTTTTCTCGGAAACCATGCTGCAATTCATAGAACATATTGTTCTTTGTGAAGTGTTTTGTTATGCTAGATGATACAATGTGTTCCAGGGTTTTACACAAGATACAGGTAAGAGATATTGGGCGATAGTTGGCTGGGTCTGACCTAGAGCCTTTCTTAAAGATGGGAGCGACATTCGCCATTTTCCATATATCTGGCAGAGAACTGGACTGCAAGGATTTTTGGAAGAGTTTTGTAAGGATAGGGGAGATCACTTGGCTAATATTCTTAAGTACGACCGGTCTTATTTGGAAACAAACACATTTTCTATTTTTATTTTATGCATTTGGAATGGTTTTAACCAAATTATATCAAGTTTGTCCGCGCAACGTCACGTGCATTGCACCATGACGTCATAATGTCGTGTCGTCAGGATCATATCTTTGTAGAAAAACTGTAAATATCGTCAATCCCCCCAATTTCGTGACCACCGGAAGTTCGTGACTTTCATATAAACAAGTCCCGTATTACCGCGCGCGCACCTGCGAGATCAAAACAACAGCCGATAAATAGGTCATGACGTCAGAAATGTCACCGTAGTATTTTCCTCTCAAATTGCGCTTTAAACAAGTAAGTACACATCATTCAATATCAGATCTAAAAAACATACATTCTACTATTCCCAAAAATTTTCGTTGTAAAAACAACATTTTTCACCCAAAAAAAAAAACATAAATAAATTTTCAGAAACCTGTTCGTCTGTTTTATTTACATTCTGACATTGATAGCCTCGTTTTGAAATTAGGCTATGTTTAAGGCCAAATGAAAAAAATCCTGGTCAATTGTACCTACGTCCCTTACCTGAAACCAAGCAAAACTTAAGTTTTTTTTCTTTTTCATTCAGGCAAAGTACAGAGCATATTCGCCCTCAGCTTTGCATAATGCATACAAAAGTGTTGTAGATAATGGAGCACCTGTTCTCAGAGCAAGTAGGATGTATGGGGTGCCCCAGCAGACTCTTAGAGACAGGGTATTGGGCAAAATAGACCCAGAGTGTGTAACCACTGGGAGAGAACCAGTATTGAGTATGTTTGAAGAGGCAAAAATAGTAAAGCATATCAAAACTATGGCAGACTATGGTTATGGCTATACCATGCAAGAATGTACAGACATTGCCACTGAGTATGCCGTTAGTCTTGGGAAAAAAACAAGAGACAATCCTTTGACATTAAGGCGAATGGATGGTTTTCGCAAGCGTTGGCCAGAAGTAAAAGTTTCTAATCCTAGAGTGTTGAACATTGTCAGAGCTAAAATGACTAGTGAAACAACAGTGAATGCATACTTTAGTAACTTAACTGACACTCTCATCAAATATGACTTACTTGATAAGCCACACAGAATATTTAATGTGGATGAGAAAGGATTTTCTCCTAATCATAAACCACCCTATATTGTCTCATATTCTAGTGGCCCACCTGCAGTTACTACAGGTAAAAGCAAAACCATAACCATACTAGGCTGTGGACATGCTGGTGGCATATCTATACCTCCTTATTATGTGTTCCCTGGGAAACGCATGCTCCCTGAACTTCTTGCAGGATCTTCTCCGGGTATAGCTGGCACAGTTAGCGAATCTGGATGGTCTAACAGTGCAATATTTAGGAAATATCTTGAGGAGCATTTCCTTAAGTACTTACCTGGTGGTAATGGTGAACCTGTTCTGCTTCTTTTGGATGGACACAAGTCCCATGTTTCAGTAACCTTGGTATAGTGGGCAAAGAGTCATAACATTATAATTTTTGTTCTTCCTGCCCACACTTCACACATACTCCAGCCCTTTGATGTAGCAGTGTTTGGGCCTTTCCAGAAAATATACAACAATGAATGTCACAAGTTTATGCGTGCTACCTCTGCTACCATCACTAGATACAACGTTTGCCAGCTTGCATGTAAAGCTTATGTAAAAAGCATTGTCCAGTAAAAACCTTCAGGCAGCTTTCAGAAAGACTGAAATATTTCCCTTAGACAAAAGTGCAATTGCAAGAGACAGTCTTATTCCTGCAGTAGTGTTTCAGTGTGACAGTAATGAGAATGATGATACAGACAGCCAGGCTACAGTTGAAGCGGGTATTTTAGTGGGAGAGGAGATGGTTGGGGATTTTCTGTTGGAAAGAGAGTTGAATCTGAAAAAGTTAAAAGTGAAAAATCAAAGCAGAAGCCAAGAAATACTATGAGTAGGATTGTGTCTGGGAAAGAGGTAACAACTTCATCTATACTTGAGTCTAGGAAACTACATGAACTGAATCAGAAAGGTCATAAAAAGTTTCAGCCAAAAAAAAATGCAGATCAGTGAAAGGTAAAACATGTGCGAAAAAATGCAAAGTTGAGTGTTGAACCCCAGCCTGGTCCCTCCCACATTAGAATTGATGATGACCCACCTTCAGATTCTGATACAGATCAAGAAAATGAAAGTGAGCTGTGTTGTGTTTGTAAGAGATTTGAGCCCACTGGACTGGCCAAAAAGAAATCTATTACATTTGTTCAATGGGCACAATGTGATGGTATAAATAACCATGTTCCATGTAAACACTGGATTCACCTGGGCTTCTGTACCAGCAAGAAAAATGTTGACAAAAATGAAAAATTCTTTTGTCCTCACTGCTCTTCTTCTAATGAAGAGTACCAGATTCTGATATTTTTTGTAAAGAAATATAGTTTTGTATGTTTGACAGTTACTGCTTAATTGTTAATTATTTGCACTGTTATATCATACACTAAAAACACTGAAAGACTTTTAATTTGTATACTGTGGCCTAACAAGGGAGACTACTCCCAATGTCACGAACTTAGGGAGGTAATTCTTATGACAGTTCGGAACATGGTGACCTACTTTGAAGTAATTTTGTGTAAATTTGCTGGCATTCTGATTTGGATGAACGGAAATGGTGGAAGAAAATAGATTTTATTAACAAATAAGTGCAAATTTGTAAAAATTTATCCTATTGTTATTTATATATGATGTGTTGTTTGTTTATGGTCACGAACTTCCGGTGGGCTAGGATAGTTCTATTACGTTTCCTGATTTCTTTTACACTTTATTATGAAAAAATGTAAATATTTATGATTCTGTTATTATTTTATACATACATGTAGATACCTTTACAGAAGAATATTTTTCAATTAATTTTCTATGATTTATAGTTCAAATTCTTCCGATTTCAAGTGTAGTTCCGTACCAGTGAAAAATAAGAATGATATTGTCACTGTTTGAAACAGTGAAAATATCAATTTTATTTCACTGATAAATTTCAATATTTCACTGAATTGCATAAAAATCCCATTAAAACACTAGAGTACATAATGTTACAATAAAATCGATTTAAGTCTTCCAGGTAGAGAAAGTCTTCTCTCTTGTGTGTAATATAATGCAAGAGTTATTATTCCTAGTCACAAGACATTCACCATCTTTTTTTTTAAAGATATCTCTTGAATTTTAACACTTGTGTGAGGGATGAAACGGAAGATGTCAGGAAAATCCGTGGCGAAGAACTGGACTTACAACAAGAGAGCTTCGAAAATTTCATGAACAGCGTAAGTAATCACTTTCGTAAATTAAGCCGCAATAAGCCGCCCACTCAATCGCCACAGCGTTTCTCGTGAACTCCTTTCTTATAAAGCAAACATCAGACTTATTATTTTATATGTTCTTATGGGGTGGCAGAAATTGTTGTTGTTTTTTTTCACTCCGTGACCAAATATATTTTCTCGGGTATATGTTTGTTTGATTAAATTTAGAAACGTATAGTTTTCAGCTTTTTAAAACACGGATAGGAACTTTTTATTGAATTGTTTTCCGTGTCTTCAACAGATTAGTACAAATGACAAGAATGGGGCATTGACAACAAGCTCTATGAGATATTTTTGTACCACAAACGAAGGATGTATCGATGGCGGGAACTCAGAGTTTTAATGGGCGACGTCTGTAGGCCTGCCAGGAATTGGAAGACCAATCAAAGATGTTATTCATCCTTGGAAGCCCCGCACCCTAACCATGAATCATCCGTCAAAAATCAGTATTTTATGATACATATATACCAAGGATTGTTTATATGACAACAGTCAAAATATACGAGTAAATGAATGCAAATTATAGTAGCAAATTGTTTAATTCCATTTTCACATTAATAATGCTTTATATAGCCGAAAAATAAATATAAATCAGGGGTGCTTCTCTAAAATCATGTTTACTGGCCGTTTCTTTTCATTGGTCGTCAACAATTATTTCTATTCACTTGCGACAGAGCATGCGTGTGTAAAGCAAGAATTCATCATATCAGGAATCCATCTACCTGGATGACGAAAATCAACGTTTTTACCTGGATGCCTGCCCACATATCTGATACAATGCCCGGCTTGACATCCGGGATCTTCCTAAAAAAAGCTACCATATATCAAAAACCCTGCTAAAACAAAGCGATGTAATTCGGTTATATAAAAGTGGTTTTAAATGATTCCGAAACAAGTTGCCATTTTATACCCCAGATCTACATTTTTATTTATTTTATTTTTGCTTACCTTTTCTTTGCACATATTAGATTAACTTTATGAATGGTACATTTAACACACTTGCATTTTTATTTCTCGCACAGTTATCTTGAAAAACCAAGGAGTTTTCAAAGAGTCTGCTTAAATGACGATTAGAAACTTACATTTCAGTATTATATTTTCAGCAAATGATCTGTTATTGTCGCAATTTGGTGTTACTGGATATTACACTATTGGAGCGACATGGTAAATAATGTCATCTGTACTAAAATCTTTTGAATAGACAATGTTATCTATCTAAACAATAAAACTTCCGTGTTAGTTGAAAACGCAAACCACCTTTTACACCTCCTGGTGTTAAAAACAAACTGTTTTGTGTGTGTGTGTGTGTGTGTGTGTTTTTAACTTACCATGCAAAATATTACGATATACTTTATGAGATTATACGGCACTTAAAATATGTATTGGTTTTGTATGAAATAGGGGTTACTGTTTTAAACTACATTTGTTTTAATGCACATGGGATTGGCAAGATAAACGATTTACACACAAATTATGACATAGCCCGCCCTTTTTACAACGGACATACCGTTGGAAAACATTATTCTATCACACACATTGTTTGGAGTCTAAACCGTCTAATTATTGTCGGAAACCACGTTTAGCCAACCAGCACGTTCATTTTCTGGAATGGAACTTCAGGTGTGCTGTGATAACCAGGTTGAACTACAATGCCTTGCGAGCATCAGAGGTTCGTCAAAATCCAGGTAACCATGGCAGACCTCTGGTATGCGAGGATGTCTGGCTGTGACTGATTGCCTGACTACATGTTCATTGCTGATTGATTTACATGAATTTGTAGTGGCTTATTCTGGATGACGGAGAGGTAAATATGACACGGATAGAAACAAGCTCGCTCCATCTGGTCTGGACTTTAAAAACATTTTACTGTATTAGATTAGTGTACTGTTAGTGCAAGGCTATCATTTTGCACTACATATATGCATGAAAATTGTCAAGGTAACTGCTGCATGTGTTGAATTTCTCAGCAAATTTATTAATTAATCCAAAGTGGCACAAAGTTAACTTACATATAAGGCATTGACATTTACCTTAAGATAGTGAACCCGTAATTAAACCCGGCAATTTCTGTGTGACTACGTATTCTCTTTCGGTAATTTGGCATTCTTCGGACATAAAGCAGTTCAACGCGCGCAAACCGGAGAATACCGAAATCGCAAACGCAGAGTACGAAATTTGCCGAATTCATAATGGAGTCGCTACCTTAATCCGATTCTAAGGTTGCATGACGTTGTTATGGTGACATGAACTACGTAAAGTAATTCGCGAAAGCTTGTTTGCTTGCAGTTGTCTTATTGAATCATAAAGACACTGTCGCACAAAAACAGGTTTGTTCCCTGTTTGAATCCAAAGAAAGTTAACTGTTTTTATTATATAAGCTGCGCCATGAGAAAACCAACATAGTGCGTTTGCGACCAGCATGGATCCAGACCAGCCTGCACATCCGCGCAGTCTGGTTAGGATCCATACTGTTCGCTTTCAAAGCCTATTGCAATGAGAGAAACCATTAGCGAACGGCATGGATGCGCTGGCTGGTCTGGATCCATGCTGGTCGCAAATAGTGGGGCGGGAATTCCAAAAAAAAGTGCAAATGATGATACAAGCATGAAACTTTCAGGAAATGATAACTAGACCATAGGAACTTCAAAAGTGAAGTGGGCTCTTAATTATCTCTGCTCAATCAAGATGGCCGCCATTTTCAAAATGGCCGCCTAAAATTAGTCTGCAAGAATACATAAGATTGAAATAAAGCTACCAGGGGGGCCTTGTTGCATTTATAGTTGCCTAATATGGCTTTTATTCTTTGAGAACTCCCAAGAGTAAATATTTGAATTATTTCAGGTAATGTAAACAAGATGGTGACCATTTTCAAAATGGCCGCCAGTGCCATAACTAGAAATATACATATGGTTAATGAACAAATGTGAAAATATTAATAATCATCGAGCATTGACTGAAGGATACGTATGTTGTTAGACTGACAACAATATATACATTTTGTAATTAAAATTATTTGATAATAAATATAATATTTGTAATGATGATGGCAGTTTTCAAAATGGCCGACCAAATGAAGTCCAAATCATAAGTAAAATTTTCATCTAATCTTCATTAATCTGTTTGTTAAGGGTCTATCAATAAATTTCACTTAAATGTATTGGTAATATCAATATCATAAGCAGTTTACACAAATGGATAATATTTATACATGTATATGCAAATATATATCTGATATCTGCATATATCTGAATGTATTTTATTTGATGTCATATTATGTAGAGGTGCAGTATATTTATATATATCTTGATTAGAAGATACCTGATTTGTGTCCATGTAAATTGTCACAATCTTGACATTGTTACTAATGAAGACTTGAACATGTAATTCTGCTATTCTGATACATTTTACTTTAATCATTGAATTAACCTAGCAGTTACACGAGCATAGCAAAGTGCAAGTTCACCCTGAAGCAGATACAGAATCTAGAGACTTATGGTTTTTTTTTTTGTGACAGCCACACTTTTGAAGTTCTTGACAAGATGCTGAAACTACTAGCATTGAAAACCAGAACGGTTTTATTTGTTTGTTATCTAGATATTCCCAACCCCATTCCACAACATCTGGCAGGACTGATATAACTGACATTTATTATGCCCATATATGTCCAGCTTGATATGCAGCACTGCTTAAGGTTTAGGAGTATATCACCAAAACACAGAAATACTTTATAAACGAATAACATCGTTACCAATATTTAACTTAACCATTACATGTTCTGCCGTACTGTCCCGTACTGAAAATATTCTGAAAAAGTTGTCCCCCTTTGAAAATGAATGCCATTTGTAAAGAAATAAAAATATACAATTGCTGAAAACTGTGTTCCACTTAATTATGTGAGATTTCAACACTCGCATGCGATTGCAAATGAATCAAAACTAACATGTGTAACAGTTCTTTGAAAATGGTGAGTTTTTGAAGGCGTTTGTCTGCCCGGAAGTGGGTCCCATTTAGGCAGTCTTTTTTTCGGAATTCAATGTTTATATTAGTATACTGACACTTGTTTTGTTGTTTTTGTAATGATAGCGTGTATATTACTTATATTACTCTACAAAACAAGTGTCAGTATACTGATATAAGCATTGAATTCCGAAAAAAAGAACTGTTTAAACAGGCGCCACTTCCAGACAGTCAAGCGCTTTTAAAAACTCACCATTTTCAAGGAACTGTTACACATGTTTCTTTTGATGCATTTGTAATAGCGTGCGAGTGTTGAAATTTCACATAACTAGGTGGAACACAGTTTTCAGCGATTGTTTATTTTTATTTCTTTACAAATGGCATTCATTTTCAAAGGGGGACAACTTTTTCAGAATATTTTCAGTACGGGACAGTACGGCAGAACATGTAATGGTCAGGTAAAATACTGGTAACGATGTTATTCGTTTATAAAATATTTCTGTGTTTTGGTGATATACTCCTAAACCTTAAGAATGTCCATATCTTCAATGATAATGGCCTCTGGTCTGTTGGACAACCTACAAAATGTGTTTGTAGCGTCTTCATACATGCACCACATGTTCCACGCTGACAATTTTCCTTTACCGCTGAAGGAAGAAACCGTTTCACATCCTGTGAATGCATGGAAAAATGGAAGACCAAACGCTTTTTATCAAGTTCACGCACAATATCATGTATTGGAACCCGTCGAAAGTGTTTGCCATGCCCAAATGAGATCCAAAGTTCTTCTAAATTGGGTTTACTAAAGCAGAAAATAGCTAGAACAACAACCTCTGTGTCAGTACTTTTAATTATGATTGTTGTTCTTGCTATTTCCTGCTTTAGAAAACCCAATTTAAAAGAACTTTGGATCTCATTTGGTCATGGCAAGCACTTTAGATGGGTTCCAATACCTGATATTGTGTGTAAATCTGATAAAAAGCGTTTGGTCTTCCATTTTTCCATGCATTCACAGGATGTGAAACGGTTTCTTCCTTCAGCGGTAAAGGAAAATTGTCAGCGTGGAACACGTGGTGTGTGTATTAAGACGCTACAAACACAATTGTAGATTATCCAACAGACCAAAGGCCATTACCATTGAAAATACGGACATTCTTAAGCAGTTTGTAGTACTTTTATATGACAGATCTAGTTCATGTGTTAATGTTAATCAGGCTAGACTTGATCTTTTTTGCCAAGAAACAAAGGCCATATGATAGGATTCCACCAACTCAAGATGCGTTGCATCAACATTCAAAGCGTGCTGCATATCAGGCTGCACAATAAATGTCAGCTATACCAGTTCTGCCAGATGTTGTGGAATGTGGTCGGGAATGTCTAGATAACGAACAAATAAAACCGTTCTGCGAGTAGTTTCAGCATCTTGTCAAGAACTTCAGAAGTGTGGCTGTCAGAAAAAAGCATGCGCCTCTAGAACCTGTAGCTGCTTCAGGGTGAATTTAGCTTGCACTTTGCTATGCTCGTGTAACTGCTAGGTTAATTCAACGATTAAATGGTAAAATGTATCAGAATAGCAGAATTACATGTTTAAGTCTTCATTAGTAACAATTTCAAGATTTGACAATTTACATGGACACAAATCAGGTATCTTCTAATCAAAATATATATAAATATATTGCACCTCTTCATAATATAACATCAAATAAAATACATTCAGATATATGTAGATATCAGATATATGTATATATTTTTCATATATAAATATTATCCATTTGTATAAACTGCTTATGATATTGATATTACCAATAAATTAATGTGAAATGTATTGACAGACCTTTGATAAATAGATTAATGAAGATTAGATGAAAATTTTACTTATGATTTGGACTTCATTAGGTCAGCCATTTTGAAAACTGCCGTCATCATTACAAATAACATCATTATTATCAATTCTAATATGACTCGGTTTGGTTTCCAGTTAAACAAAGAAGGAAATGAAATCAAGCTCTGTATATTCTGCGATAAACAACGGCTGATGGTAAGAGAGCATTATGACAACAATTGAACCATTTGAAATGGTCACCATCTTGTTTACATTACCTGAAACAGTTTAAATATTTACTATTGGGAGTTCTCAAAGAATTAAAGCCATATTAGATAAATATAAATGCAACAAGCCCCCCCCCCCCCCTCCCTGGTAGCTTTTTTTTTCAATCTTATGTATTCTTGTTTGTTTGTTTTGGGTTTAACGCCGTTCTTCAAAAGTATTTCAGTCATGTAACGGCGGGTTATGTATTCTTGTAGACTAATTTTAGGCGGCCATTTTGAAAGTGGCGGCCATCTTGATTGAGCAGAGATAATTAAGGGCCCACTTATCTTTTGAAGTTCCCATGGTCTAGTTATTATTTCCTGAAAGTTTCATGCTTTTATTGTCATTTGCACTATTTTTGGAATTCCCGCCCCAGTGGGGCGGAAAATATGGAATCTACTGTGCACAGTCACAAAAGAAACTTCGTCTGCTAAATTGAATTACAAATGAAATTGGCATATATAGGGAAGTAACTTTTTCTGAAATAACTTGCAAAGTGCGTAGTATTATAAAAGGGCTACTACTTTTTAAACTTTTAAGGGTAGTAATTACTTTTTTGATACTTGCATAAGTTTACTTACCTCAAAAAGAGTGGGATTTCGTTTTCAACTTGAAACAGTCAATACATACGTACATTTGCTATTTAAACATAAACTTGTAGAAAAGCTTGAAAATATAACAGGACATTAGCTCTATAATGTGACACAAAAACACTGGTAAGTTAACATTTGTAATGTTAATGATAAAAAGGTTATCATTTAGGAAGTCACACCTGTATTTCCTATGCCTCTCTTTCAAAACTAACCAAATTTTTCCACTGACTACCATTTTTATCTTTTTATATTTAAAACAAGCTTTTTCTAGACACTCAGTGTCTTTAAATATTAAGTTTTAATAATAGTTGTCCATAATATCGAGTGTTCCTGCTTTGCTTTTACTTATAATAAAACATACTTAAAGCACTTAATGGCGACCATTTTGAAAATGGCGGCCATCTTGAATGAGCAGAGATAATTGAGGGCCCACTTCACTTTTGAAGTTACTATCGTCTAGTTAACAATTCCTGAAAGTTTCATGCTTGTATCATCATTTGCACTATTTTGACAGCAGATACCTTATTTTCCGCCCTATTAAAACGCACTGTGTTGTATTTTTCATGGCGCGGCTCATATGTTTATTTTTCGCTACACATAGTCAGGGATCTTCGCTCGATAGAGCACTGCTGTTAGAATAGTGAAATCATTTGTAGACAGTATACATTTATTGTGTTATATATGTGATATTCACATCTATATTTTTACATGTACATTTTGTATATTTGGGTGGTCTCAAACTTCAAAGAGGTAAGGAAGGCCAGTGACTGGCATTTGTCATTAGAATCTTGTTACTATATCTCTCCATTCAGTTTTATAGTTAGTTCTTCAAAGTCTCTTATTTTCCATGTTGATTGACATGTATCATTTACTGTAAAATCATTTGATTCAATATGTTTGTTTCTTTGATATGTCATTGAATGCTGCCTTTGTAATTGCTGAAACAATTATATTTCTGTACCTCTGTATTTCTGTATCAGTTTGCTAGGATCTTTAAACCTGACAACATCTTAAATTTTATTCTGGATATATTATATTAATAAACATCAAAAACCATAAACTGACTTTTTGCTATTCCCCAACAACAAAACAACGTATCTATTACAATTGTATATTACATAAAATATGTGGTATTTTAAAATGAGATATTTTTCTGTTTGTTGTTTTCAAACGAGGTGTAGATCTGATCTATCTATAAGGCGGGTATCTTACACATTCCGCATTCGTAGGAAATATCTCAGGCGTGAAACTTATGTAGGATTATTGCAAAATGCTTTTTACGTTTCTTTTTGCTGTTAGTTATGTCTATATTGCTGGACCCGTGGTTTCAGGTAAAATATTTTTTATTTGATAAATCTGCTTACATTTAGACAACACATTTTGGTACACTTTATTGTTCTTTCCCCTTTGTTTGACTCACAATACAAGCTCTTTGTTCTACAATTTGCGTGTATTATCTTGTATACTGGCATTTTTGCATCTTATCTGAAATTATGGAGCTTTTTTTTTTTAAAGGTTTGAAGAATGAAATAGAAAACATACCATATTTTCAGCATACATATTGCAAAATAAATATTTTTCATTTTAGATTTGAAATAGACACATAGTTTTGAAATTGTTTTACACAGTGTTCAATGTTTTAAACGGGCGGTACTACACATACAAAAAAAATAAGAAATACGTATTTTACAAAAAAGTGAAAATTCTCAAATGTGGAAAAAATGTTTTCTTCAGTACTACGCATACATGTTTTACTAACATATGTTATCAAAAGATGTTGATTTAAGTCCAGAAATTCCTCATTAGGTATTTAACTTGACAAAATGTATAAACTAATTATATTGATGCTATTTAAGTAGTAACATTCATTTGAGTATTAGTGAGATTAATCATTCATACTGTGAAAATTTATTCATTCGCTAGTGTATAGTATTGTAAATGAAAAAACACAACATTCTTTTTACACAAAAATATGTTCATTTCATAGTAACTGTTAATATTTTTAGCTTTGAAATTTCGGTTTAAGATATAATTTAATCATGAAAATAAGGTACTATGCATCACCCTATTGTAGGAAATACTGGTAAAATCTCAGGGCTTTAAAAGTCTGATTATGAAGTGCATGTACTTTTAACTGGAATGGCAGCAGTCACAGTGCATTTTTATCAAATAAATAGCATAAGACTCTTCATCTTTAAAACTGCGAGAAAAAATAGCATACATACTTATTATAAACCACTCCATGCTCTCATACACCATTCATACGTCGCTGGGTGATTGTTGAAACAATTCACATTCTGAAGAATTACACATGTATTTTGTTTGTTCTGCTTTATGGTATAGGAGACGAGCAACATTGCTCAAAGTATCACTAGGAGGCTCAAGCCCTGGAAAAAGTATCAGGACCGAGCCGAGATCAGTTTGGAAACGGTGAAAAACAACATTCAACATATGAAGGAAGCAATGGAAAAGGACAAAATGAAAACAGTCGAACATGAATCAGAACTTGAAGAAAAACTGGAACTAATGCAGCATACCATTGAGAAAGTCATGATCAACGTAAGTAGTCTATTCAATTCCGTTTTAACATAAAATTCAGCATGTTCCTCATATAATGCGTATTTTACATTTTTGATATTTCTAAATTTTTTTGTCCGTAAACCTTCAAACAGGATCATTGACGTCCATTTTGATGAACCATGATTTTCACGTCCGCCAGACTGTTTTCTTGAATAGTTCTATTCAGACAAGTATCGATTTGCTGTTACTCAGGAGCTATAACTGGTAAAAAGTTCCATGTCAGCATCATACTTTATGTAACCGATAAAGAATATTTAGATTCAACGCTGCTACTTAAGTGTTTGTCTTTTGCTTCTAAAACAGATCACGAAGACAAATGACAAGGAAGGGCTTACAACTGAAAGTTCGATGAGACAGTTTTGTACCACAAACACAACGTGTAGCGATGTTGAGGATTCAGAATGTTAATGGATGATGTGTAAATGCAAGCCTGGACTGAGCTACCATCACGGAACGAGGAAATGTCTTTCAGGTGTATGTTTGGAATTCGTGAAGCTAAATCGGAAGCATTTGTTGACATATTTCGCTCTAAATGAAATCTTGTGAGATTTTTATCTACCG
This sequence comes from Mercenaria mercenaria, assembly GCF_021730395.1. Taxonomy (NCBI): domain Eukaryota; kingdom Metazoa; phylum Mollusca; class Bivalvia; order Venerida; family Veneridae; genus Mercenaria; species Mercenaria mercenaria. Next base: position 60,899,713 of record NC_069366.1, on the reverse strand, counting down.
TTTTATCTAGCTTTCTACAAGTTGTGTGCTGACCCGAAACATTATAAACATTGTCGACTAGAATTTTTTCGCTATATGAAGATAGCTGTCAGTTAAAGTCAGTTATTGAACCGCAGATTCACTGATGTATTGGTAAACCGGCGGAAGTTATGGACCCAGATCAAGTAAGGTGCAGACCCAGAATTAAGGGAATTATCGGATATTTTTAGATATATCTATATTTTATAAGCAGATGATATATTATTGGGTTGAATCTGTAAAGCAATCGTCAGACAAAACATAAATTCGAATGTAGCCGCCACTTTGCATTTATCATTTCAGAGTGCGGCGATTACGGATATGGTAGCACGTACCAAGTCGAGATGGATGCGTTATTAAGTTGATTTTCTGTAAATACATTTACCTCCATTTCATTAGAAGATGGTATACGAAAATGCACAACAGAAACGAACATCATTTATAGATCTGCTTAGTATTGGAAAGGCAAGCAAACATGTTATTTGAGTTGGGAAACCCTCCAAACGAACCCTACATCCCGCAGAGAAGACAATCGGGACTATGTTATTTATACAAGGGACTGCAGTTCAGACTTAAGATAATTTGGAAAGTCATATTAACTGTTTAGCTCTTTATTATTATATAAGTTAAATGCTTACCTGATATTGAACTTTTTGAAACGGTTCAATAATGTGACGCACAAACACGCGCGCACGCACGCATGCACACAGGATACGTCTTTGTATCAGCATTTAAAGTGATTATATATCACAATGTTATAAAAACTAAGTCTGTGGTCATTCCCTTTTCCGAATGAAAAGACTTTTACTCAGAATGTTTTATTCATTGACAATATGAAAGTCCAAGTGAAGACAAAACAAACATGTAACTCAGCGTAATCCTATTCTTCCTAGCAACCCTAATTGTCTTTAAGTAAACAATATTCTAACACATCACTTGGTAAACTGTGAACATTTTAGTAACTTTTTACAAGTGTCAATACAATTTAGAAATTTAACGTACTTTTAGAAAAAATGTTTCCAATCACAGCTAAAAATCCTTAAATTTTGAATCATATAATTTTAATCATTTTGCAGTGTTTATCCATATTTTGAAGTTATTTAACCGAACAACAAATTGTATATACTAATGCTTTTCTGTTGCAGTAAACAATTAGCATAGCATAGCATTGTATATTGTATTGTATTGTATTCTGCGAGTATTTGACCATCAATAGTATACTATCTCATAAACTATCTTGTGTATATCATTGGTATACCGTTATACTCCTCATAAAATAAACAAACGTGTTTGTAAACATGGACGTTCCAAACTGAAGGGGAAGAAGCATTACACCACCGATCCATGCTCAAACATAATGGCAAATATGTAGCCCTGACCAACCTATAAACCGGGCCAGTCTATTTTGTAAGTGTAACAACACTGTTAACCCATTTAAACGAGGACTGTTGTGTATACCATTATACATTTAACATTGCAAGGATATCATATTTAGTATAGTTTATAAGTATGTACTCTTGGTATATCGTAGCACTTGGAGAATCCTGAGTACTACACATGTATACCAAGATAAAAATTAAGCTGAACTTATGTGCCCACTGAGAAAACATCTGTTTTCGTAAAATTATAATGTGTGATGGTAATATCTCATTTATTCAGTTTTAACTCCTCTGGATCAAGTAAAATTAAAAGTGTGTGTTCCATACCAAGTACATGCTCTTCGAAGTTTTTTTTACATGGTTTGGACTTCAATCCGTTGCTTGAAATATGGGAAAAAACCCTGGCATCAGTAAAATGCTAAATATGTAAGTGAAGCTTTTAAAAAAAATCACGGACAAAATACTTGAATTTCTTATCGCTTCTAACTTTAAAATACTGTAATTTGTAAAGAGTGATATGTTCCATTTTGTTTGTACGTATAAATGATTCTTTGTAATATTTCTGCGTCTTGACTATTTTTGTAGTAGATATTGTAAATGGTCAAAGACATCTGAAATGCCGATTTGCCAATAAATGAAATGGTTTATTCGCGGGAGCTGCTTGTGGCTAACTTTCACAGTTTTGTTTTTGTTTTCTTTTGTTTAGAAATGCTTTAATGTTATGCTTAGTCGGAATTACACAGTCTGGGTGATAACCTTATGTACGTATTTTTCATTTTTACTCCAATAGGCGATATGTGTATGTCGAAGAGATGCAGTGTAATAAAATAAACGATTCGAATACCACTGCATCACTTGGATTTACATCTCCCCCATAACTAAATTGATAACAATTTAGAAGGACAGCTGTTGTCATCAACTGCGAAAATAATCCTATACTATTGTATTTCAGATGTCATTGCTTAAATTACTTACCTACTGACTTTATTTTTGACATTTGTAGTTGGCTTAAGGCAAAACAGCAGATCCTTTAAGCATTTTGGGCATAGGAAAAAGTTTATGTTTGCTAACATTTTCATCTATTCAAGAGCTTACTAGCTATATTATAAAATTTACACTCTAGTTTTCGTGTAGAGCCGATATCTGTGTTTCGCTAAAATTGCTATTTTCTGGATTAGCAAGCTGAAACATGACCAACTTGACAGATTCGGGGCCATAGCTGTCGTGTTATTTGAGCAAACTTTTCCAAAATTACTGAATTTCACGGTGACTTTGTGGCCATACGCACTCTTGGTGACCTAACCCAAAATTGCTAAAGAAATGTGACCTGAAATATGTTAACAAAAGGAGATATGACCAGTTTGGCACAGCTAAGGAGTCATGTACTTTGTGTCACGAATTATTTGCGCAAATTTTCCCAGATCAACTTTCAAGATTCCAAGATCTTACGGCCAGGTACACCCTAGGTGAGAACATTTTGACTGATAACAGATAAGTGCAATCACAATTTTACCCTGGTTCACCTGGGTGCTCAGGTGAGTTATTTCATAAAAAAGGCATAAATCAGGAAGCATATTGCTGAACTTGATAAATACAAAACTAAGTCATGTTAGACATTAATTTATCTGCCATAAACGAATGTATACAAACCATAAAACTGGGTGCTAAACATTTCAAACATAAGGTACAGGTAACAGAGAAGAAATACAATTACTTCTAAAGGTGGGGAGAGGGAGCATTGTGACTGTATCATATTTCCATGAAAATACTTAAGTTTGTTAACTGACTAAGTACGTTTTTTGCTTAAGTTTTTATTTTTGTTAAGCAAATTAATGTACTTAAGTCAGTTAACAAAGTTTGAATTTCCGTGAAATCTGGGCCAGGAATTTTGCTTATAAGCTAAGAAACCTGTCCACTTCAAAGCAAATTGTTATAATATTATAGCAAAAACAAATTTAAATAATCAAGCATACACACTTTCTGGTCCTTTTTCAAATTCAGTAATTACCCAGTGCTTTTATTTCATGTATTTCATTTACTGCTTATAATAATAATAATAATAATAATAATAATAAATAAACAAAAAAAAAAAACAAAAAAAAAAAACACAAAGAAAAAGCATTAAAGCAGCACAACCATTGAATAAGGTAAAACATTGTTTCAAGGCAGTGGATTTGTATAAAACAAAATAGAAAATTAGAAAACTTCTTCCTATATTATTTTTATTTTTCGGCCATTAATGTAGCCCCATAAAACAAATGGGTTTCTGTAACAACTACTGAATTAAAACAGCAGACATTGAGGCCAGTTGTCATTACAGGTTTACAGCCTTAAATATGTAAATCAGTGTTTGTGCTGTCTTAAATCATGTATGTAACTGGCCTTTTGTATGGTCTTTTTTTAAGTATACAAAAATGTTCAGGGTCATTTCATTGTTATTGAGAATAATATTAATTTATCTTAAGTGCCATATGCGGCATTTGGACAACACAATCTGAGTAAACTTAACATATAAGCAAACACATGGACCAGTCTATAAAATCCAAAATCCTAGACTAAGTGAAGTTTATGTTAATTATAGTCTAAACATTTTATAAAGCTTGAGGATTAATTTCTAGGTAAAATAATATTTGAGCGCGTTTGAAAAAATATTCGGGATATAGAATTTCTCTAAATGGTTTAAAACTGAATTGATATCAGCATGTTAATATGCTAACTGGATATTAATCCTTATTTCAATGCAGTGTCCACTTACTTTATTAACTTAATTTGTCTGAAATCAAGACCGAGAAAAATCCAAATCTATAATTTCCTTAAATGATTCATTTTGGCATACCCATTCATAAAGTAGTTTAATACCAAGTGGGCCATGGTGACCCTATATCGCTCACCTCTTAAACTTGGAATCATCAAGGTAAACATTCTGGCTAAGTTTCATAAAGATAGTGTCATAAATGTGGCCTCTGCAGTGTTTAAAAGCTTTTCCTTTGATTTGAGTAGTGACCTAGTTCTTGAACCCACATGACTAAGTTTCGATCTTGGACTAGGAAATATCAAGATAAACACTATTTCCAAGTTTCATGAAGATAGGGTTATAGATATGACCTCTAGAGTGAAAACATAATTTTCCTTTAATTTGAGCGGGTGACCTAGTTTTGACCCTACATAACCCAGTTTCCAACTCGACTTAGGAATCATCAAGACAAACATTCTGACTAAGTGCCATGAAAATAGGGTCATAAATGTGGCCTCAATAGTGTTAACAAGTTGTCCTTTGATTTGCGCGCGGGTGACCTAGTTTTTGACCACACATAACCCGTCATCAAGATAAACATTCTGACAAAGTTTGAAGAAGATAGGGTCATAAATATGGCTTAAAGAGTGACAACAAACTTGTCCTTTGATTTTAGCAGGTGACCTAGTTTTTAACACCACATAACCCAGTTTAGAACTTGGCCTAGAAATCATCAAGATAAACAACCTGGCAATGTTTCATGAAGATAGGATTATAAATGTGGCCTCAAGGGTGATATCAAGCTTTTCCTTTGATTTAACCTGGTGATCAATTTATTGAGCCCACAAAACCCAGATTCAAACTTGGCCTTGATATCATCAAGATAAACATTCTGTGCAGTTTCTAGAGTACGCCAGCTCTGCTTGGGACCCTCACACACAGACCAACATTGATCAACGTAAGGCCGACCAGCGCCGTGCAGCACGTTTTGTGAAGGGCGATTACCGCACCACTAGCAGTACTAGCCAAATGGTGTCTGATATCGGCTGGCTACCCCTACATATACGTCGCTCCAACGCCAAGCTGGTCATGACTTACAGAATAGTCCACGGCCTTGTCGACATAACACCAACAACGAGGTTTTTTCACCCTACCTCCATCAACACCCGTGGCCACTCGATGAGACTCTATCCACCGTTTTGTGGCAAAGACGTCCTCCTTCACTCCTTCTTCGCCTCCGCCACCAGACTATGGAACCGGCTCCCACAGGAAGTCATCATGGCCGACAGCGTCAAGACCTTCAAGAGGGCCCTGGCAACATCATTCCACTAAGCTGCAACGTAGTTTTTATCTGCTTTTACTCTGCGCTGTAAATAATTGAGCGCCGCACACACCACCTTGTACATACACTATTGTACGACGTTGCCCCAGAGTGGGACCAGTACAAGGACGGCAGAAGAGAAGAAGAAGAGTTTGGTATCAAAACAAAACATAAATGAAACCTCTATATGGCTGAAAGGGTTAAAATATAAATGTTTGAAATTTGATGCAGAGTAGAATAAATTTAGCTGTTTTTATATGGTACACATTAAATTATCTACTTAAACAATACTGGATTTTCATTTTTAATATCTAACGTCAGTTGCCATCTATCTAGATGCACGTCCCATAAATAAAATATCTGCCTCTTCCGTTGATAATAAAGAAGAAATTTGCTCACTAAAAGAAATCAGTTCAGGAAAGTTTGATAAATTGTACCTACAATTTATGCAATCAAAAAAAAAACATGTATACATGCTAAATTGTATACTATATAGGTACCGGGGTTAAAAACTTTTACAATGAGCAGTATTTGAGATCTTTTTGTTACACTCATATTCTAAGCTGCACACAAAACAGGATAGACGTTCTCATTTGACGACCAGTACTAAATATGTTATTCACTGACCAATGCACTTTGTATGGATCATGCATTGATCACAAGCAATGCGAGCAGTATGCTTCCTTCTGTATACATTTTATTTGGATCAGCAATGTAATATAACACAAAGCTAAGAGTATGATTCCTTCAATAAAATTTTGTTTTGAACGGGATTGTAATATCACGCAAATCTAATAGTATGTTTCTTTCTGTACACATATTGCTTAGATCAGAAATGTAATTATCAGGCAAAGCTAAACGTACATGTATATGTAATGTATTTCCTTCTATAAATTTTGTTTGGATCAGAAATGTTATTACAAGCAAAGCTAGTAATAAGCTTCTTCTCATTTGTTCTACTTTTCTGATATAAACATTAAGAATAGATAAATCATGAAATTAAAGTACATAACAAGACCTCTTTTGTAATGGTTATATATATCCTTCAGTGTTATATGTACCCTTTAGTGTGTCCATAAATGATAAAATCTGTAAGAAGATCCCTTGAAATCATAAAAAAAAACGCAAACAGCAAAATAAAAGCAGACTCTGTTTGACTGAGTCTGTTCTGAGGAGAGATAACAAAATGTACAAAATCTCGCGAGTCCCTTCAATGGAGATACAGAATGAGTGTACCAAACTTTTGAAATGGACCTGTATTTAAGTATTTCAGTAAACGGAAGAACTGGCGGACGTAGATGTAATAATATACCTACTTATATAAACTCTTCATACATCATAATTGATTGAATCACTAGCTTCGTTGCCGCTGGATACTCTTGCAGACTCGAACAGAACAGTACAGAGTAAATTTTAAAGATGGGACTAAGTTTACAGATTTATTTCTTGTTTGGTATGGTGTGCAAAGTAGCGATAGGAGACGAGCAACATTGCTCAAAATATCACTACGAGGCTCAAACCCTGGAAAGAATTATCAGGGCCGAGATCAGTCTGGAAACAGTGAAAAATGACATTCAACATATAAAGGAAGGAATGGAAAAGGTCAAGATGAAAACTGTCGAACATAAATCAGAACTTGAAGAAAAACTGGAACTAATGCAGCATACCATTGAGAACGTCATGATCAACGTAAGTAGTCTATCTAATGTGGCATGCGCCTAATTTGAAGATATTGAGTTTCGTTTCGATATATTGTTGAATATAAAATTCAGCATATTCCTCAAAGAATGCGTATTTTACATTTTTGACATTTCTGTAACTTTTTTCCTCTGTTAATCTTCAAACACGGCCATTGACGTCCATTTTTGATGAACCATGATTTCACGTCCGCCAGACTGTTTTCTTGAATCGTTCTATTCAGACAAGTATCGATTTGCTGTTACTCAGGAGCTATAACTGGTAAAAAGTTCCATGTCAGCATCATACTTTATGTAACCGATAAAGAATATTTAGATTCAACGCTGCTACTTAAGTGTTTGTCTTTTGCTTCTAAAACAGATCACGAAGACAAATGACAAGGAAGGGCTTACAACTGAAAGTTCGATGAGGCAGTTTTGTACCACAAACACAACGTGTAGTGATGTTGAGGATTCAGAATGTAAATGGATGATGTGTAAATGCAAGCCTGGACTGAGCTACCACCACGGCACGAGAAAATGTCTTTCAGGTATATGTTTTGAATTCGTGAAGCTAAATCGAAAGCATTTGTTGACATATTCCGCTCTAAATGAAATCTTGTATTTTTTGCTAGCTTTCTATAAGTTTCAACATTTCAATTTTTCTTAAAGATGTCACGTAATGACCCGATACATTGTTGACTAGAATGTTATCGCTATAGGTATATAGCGTAGTAAGTTAATCATCAGATATCTAAAATACAAACCGCTGAGGTAAACCGGTGGAGGTCAGGAGCTCAAATCAAATAAAGCGCAGACCCAAATAAGGAATTATCGGATAATTTTAGACATATCTATATTTTATAAGCAAAGGGTATATCATTGGGTTGAATCTATAAAACAATCGTCAGACAAAACAAAAATTAAATTTGAATGTAATCGCCACTTCGAATTTTCACATTTCAGACTGCGGCGATTATGGATATGGTAACACGTACCAAGTTGAGATTGATGCATTATTATACGGATTTGCTACCAAAACATTTAACTCCATTTCATTAAAAGATTGTATACAAAAATGCACAACCGAAGGAAGCATCATTTGTAGATCTGCCGAGTACAACAAAAACTCGCAAATATGTTATTTATCCTGGGAAACGCTCCACACGAACCCTTCAGACCACAGGAAAGACCGACGGGAATATGTTATTTATACCAGGGACTGCAATTCACACTAAAGATAATTTGGAATGTCATAACTGTCTTCTTAGTTCTCTGTTTATTAGTTAAATGTGTACCTGACATTGAAAATTTTGAAATATACGCGCGCACGCACGCACGCACAAGTGCCAATACAATTTGAAAAATAACCATGTTGCTAATCAAAGTTCAAAGTGCTTTAAAATCAAAATTTGGAATCATATAATTTTAATCATTTTGCAGTGTTTACCCATTTGAAGTCGTTTAACCGACCAAACAAATCAAACAAACACTTGTATATACTAATGCTATACTGTTTAGTATACTTTTACAGTAAACAATTAGTATAGCAATGTATTTTATACTACGAGTATTTGCCCATCAGTAGTATACTATCTTGTGAACTATGGTGTGTATACCATTAGAATATACCATTATACTTTGCAAAATGTTGTGTATAACATTATACATTTAACATTGCAAGAATTCCATACTTATTGTATTGATCATAAACTTTATACGTATGTACATTTGGTATGTCGTAGCACTTAGACAATCCTGAGCTGTACACATGTGTACCTAGATAACTTGTGTGTCAACAGAGAAACTATCTGTTTCCGTAAAATTATAATTTGTGTTGGTAATATCTCCTTTACTCAGTTTTAGCTCCTCTGGATCAAGTAACATTAAGAGTGTGTGTTCCCAACCAATTACATGCTCTTAGGAGTTATTTTTGCTTGCTTTGCCCTTCAACGCCGTTGCTTGAGATATGGAAGAAAGCATGGCAGTATGTACAGAAATTAATAAACAATTAGTTAATAAAGTCATTAATATCGCGTCCTCTACTAGCAAGAAAAGAGAATATGTAAGTGAAGCTATAAAATCACGGAAAAAGTACCCTTGATGTTCTAACCGCTTCTATGTTTAAAATACAATGTACTGTAATTTGTAAAGTATGATATGTTCCATTATGTTTTTACGTATAAATGATTCTGTATATATCTGCGTCTTGACCATTTTTTGTTTTAGATATGGTAAATGGTCAAAGACATTTGTAATGCCGATTTGTCAACAAATGAAATGGCTAACTTGTCGCAGTTTTGCTTTTTTCTATTTTTTACAAATGCTTTAATGTTATGCTTAGTCAGAATTACACACTCTAGGTGATATTCTTATGTACGTATTTTTCGTTTTTGTTCCAATAGGCAATAGGTGTATGTCGAGGAGATGCAGTTTAATAAAATAAATGATTGGAATACCACTGCATCACTTAGATTTACATCTCAACATATTTGAACTGATACAATTTAGAAGGACATCTGTTGTCATCAACTGCGAAAATAGTCCATTCAATGTGACTATTGTATTTCAGATGTCATTGCTTAAATTATTTACCTACTGATATTATTTTTGACATTTGTATACGTAGGATCAAAAACTACGTCACCCGCTCAAATTAAATGACAAGCTTCTTAACACTCGTGAGGCCACAATTATAATCCTATCTTCATGACACTTGGTCAGAATGTTTATCTTGAAAATCCCTAGGCCAAATTTGAAACTAGGTCATGTAGGGTCAAAAACTAGGTCACCCGTTTAAATCAAAGAAAAAACTTGTCTTCAGTCTAGAGGCCATATTTATGACCATATCTTCATGAAACTTGGTAAGAACGTTTATCTTGATGATTCCTAAGTCACGATCGAAACTGAGTCATGTGGAGTCAAGAAATAGGTCAACACTCAAATCAAAGGAAAAGCTTTTAACACTGCAGAGGCCACATTTATGACCACATTTCATAAAATTTGAAGTCGGAATATTAATCTTGATGACTCCAAGTTTAACAGGTGAGCGTTATAGGGTCATCATGACACTTTATGATTAGGTATGTCAATATGATCATTTAAGGAAAGTATAAGTTTGGATTTTTCTCGATCTTGATTTCAGATAAATTAAGTTAATAAAATTAGTTGTCACATTTTTGAACTAAGGATTCATATCCAGTTAGCATATTAACATGCAGATATCAATTTAGTCTTTTTAAACCACTTATTCTAGAGAAATTCTATGGCCCGAATATTTTCTAAAACATTATTTTTCCTAGAAATTAATCCTCCAGCTTTATAAAATGTTTAGACTATTTATAAGTTTACTCGGATATGTGCTGCGCAAATACTACAAATTACACTTAAGATAAATGAATATCATTTTCAGTTACAACCAAATGGTCCTTAACATTTTTTGCATTCTTAATGAAAAACATAACGAAAGACCAGTTAACATGATTTTAAGACAGCACAACCCATGGTTTACATATGTAACCTTTAGCCTGCTGGTGGCATGTGATTCTGCCTTTGCAACCAGTGCAGACCAAGATCAGCCTTCCGTGCACGCTAATCTTGGCCTGCAATGTTTGCTATTCAGTCAGTTAATTTTCAGTGAACACCCCTTCGAATAATAAATGGTACTGCCCAAATTAAATGATAGACCAGTCCATTTTAGAATTTAGCGGGAAAAGGTTAAGGCAGTAAAACAATAATGACAACTGTCATCTGCCTAGTAGTTGTTACAGAAACCCATTTGTTTTAATGGGGCTACATTAATGGCTGAAGAAAACTCAAAGTAGTTTCGAGACTGTGTAAGGAGTTTGCTAATTGACTTTTTATACAAATCCACTACCTTGAAACAACATTAGACCTTATTTAAAAGTTGTGCTGCTTTAATGTTATATGGTTATAAGCGGTTATTGAAGTGGATGAAATAAAAGCACTAGATAGTCATTGAATTTGAAAAACAACTAAAAGTGTGTGTGTTTGCTTATTTAAACTTGATTTAGTTTTAATATTATATCAATTTGCCTTAAAGTGGACAGGTTTCTGAGCTTGTAAGTAAATTTTCTGGCCCAGATTTCATGAAAGTACTTAACTTTATCAATTGACTTATCTTCTTTAATTGACTTTAGAACATTAATTTGCTTACTGAAAGTGAAACCTTAAGCAAATTAACGCACTGGAGTCAGTTAACAAACTTAAGTATTTTCATGAAACTGGGGCCCAGTCGCAATGCTCCCTCTCCCTCACCTGTAGAGGTAAGTCTAACACAATTTATGTTGCTGTTTTCTTTTTATTTAACAAGTTCTGCAGTATGTTTCCTGATTTATGCCATTTTTATGCATTTTCTCACCTGAGCACCCAGATGAACCAGGATAAAATTTTGACTGCACCAGTCTGTCATCAGTCAAAATGTTCTCACCTAGGGTGTACCTGGCCGTAAGATCTTGAAAAAGGTGATCTGGGAAAATTTTCTCAAATATTTGTGACACAAGATACACGACCCCTTAGCTGCCGAACTGGCCATATCTCCTTCTGTTAACATAAATTTTAGGTCACATTTCTTTAGCAATTTTAGGTTAGGTCACTAAGAGTTTATATGGCCACAAAGACACCGAGAAATTCAGAATTATGGAAAAATTTGTTCAAATAGCACGAGAGCTATGGCCCCGAATCTGTCAAGTTGGTCATATTTCAGCTTGCTAATTCAGAAGATAGCAATTTTAACGAAACACAGATATCGGCTCTACACGAAAATTAGATAGTAAATTTAAAATATAAGTAAATGAAAATGTTAGCAAACGTAAAGGTGCTTTGTAAATCTACTTTTTTTATGCCCAGAAATGCTTAAAGGATCTGCAATATTGCCTTAGACCAACATCCCAGCTTGAAACTTGTCCTAGGAATCATCAAAATAAACATTCTGCCCAAGTTTCATAAAGATAAATGTGGCCTCTAGGTATAAACAAGGTTTTCCTTCGATTTGACCTGGTGACCTAGTTTTTGACCACCCATGACCCAGTTTTGAACTTAGAAATCACCAAGATATACATTCTGTTAAAGTTTGTATCAAATCAAAGCATAACAGAAACCTCTATATCCCTTAAAAGTTTTAAATAGAAAATTGTGCCTCTTTGCCTGGGCAGTTACTCTAAAAATGAGCTAATCTCTTATTACCATGTCATCATAAGGACAATACGATTATTAATGAAGATCTAAATAATTCATAATAAGCGCCAGATAACAAAAAGCCCGATTATAAATCAAATGTTAAAACATACCCAGATCCCCTTGCCCTTGTTTAATCATGTTAAATGTGAGTTTGTACCTAATGTGAAGTAGGGCGACAAAATTGAAGAGCGGTAGTTTTGGCACTATTTAATTACTAGTAATCAGACTTGCTAATTGTCAAACTTCTCCCAGATCTTTTGTACACAAACAGACTATAAGTTACATGAATGTGGAAGTTTATAATTTTCGGTGACCAAACTGTTGGTGTTTTCTTAGCAGAATTTACAATTATATATATATATATACAAAGGCCTAGTCTCACAAGGATAGCGGATATTTTATTTATCATAGGAAACAAACGTTAAGCTTTCATGATTACATTATTTAATATATAGACAGCAATTCAACTGAGTATCAGACACTAATGTGAAAAGGTGTCGACTGTGAAATCAATAAATAAGTGACTTTTAAGAATATTTTTTGTCGGAGTTAATGCGAGAATAGTACCGGCAAGGAATCGCGCTCATTTCGCATGAAAACAACTTATATTTACATTATATTTCCTTTTTATTTGTAAACAATATTATTTTATCAAATGCACATGCATTTGTACTTTGTTGCATTTAACATTTAAATCAGCTTTCCGACCATTCTGTTCACCAGACGGATCATCTGCGACGTCATCTAGGAATGTTCTCCCTGACTATATGCGGATGTCGTTAAAACAGCGGCCCGTTATCACTAAGCAGCATTGTCGTAATTTTTGGTGCCTTTCCTTTGCTGTTCATACAAAATGAACGTCATGAGTTTCAATGAAAAGAATAGGAAGAATGTAAATAAAGCAAATAATTTTTGTGGTTAATATACAGGACCGTTTCATAGTTTTAATTCACACACTTTTTCTTTACCAATTTGCCTCCAGATTTATGTAAGATTTTTCGGCATTTAGAAAATGGTTTCATTAGTAAGTAATTCCAATAAAAAGAAAACATAAATTGATTCTGTGCATTTTGGAAATTTTGATCCATAAAAACACTCATTTAATCGTAAAATATGTTACAGTAGAAAACTCTCAAAAGTGTTAGCCACGCTAATGAAATTTGGTGCCGAGTAGAAGAAATGTAACTGTTTTTATATGGTTCACATTAAAGTATCTACTTAAACAACACTGTTTGAACATTTTCAATATTTAATGTCAATTGTCATCTATCGGGATACACGTCCCTTAAATAAAATCATGTATATGTAAAGCTAGTAGTAAGCTTCTTTCTTCTCATTTGTTCTACTTTTCTGATAAAAAATCTAAGAATCGATAAATAATGAAATCAAAGTACATAACAAAACCTCCTTTGCAATGGTTATATATACCCTTCAGTGATATATGTACCCTTTAGTGTGACCATAAATAATAATCTCTTGAAATCATAAAAACGCAAACAAGCAAAATTAAAGCAGACTCTGTTTGAATGAGTCTGTTCAGGAGAGACAATGAAATGTGCAACATCTCGCAAGTCCCCTAAGCCGACATACAGTATGAAAAACTTTTGAAATGGACCTATATATATAAGTATTTCAGGAAACGGAAGAACTGGCGGACGTAGATGTAGATAACGTACCTACTTATAAAAAAACACTTCATACACTTCTTAGTCCACCACTTAGTCGCCGCTGGATAATCTTGTAGATACTTTACAAATCTCTGAGTATAGAGTAAATTTTAAAGATGGGACTAAGTTTACAGATTTATTTCTTGTTTGGTATGTTGTGCAAAGTAGCGATAGGAGACGAGCAACATTGCTCAAAATATCACTACGAGGCTCAAACTCTGGAAAGAATTATCAGGGCCGAGATCAGTCTAGAAACAGTGAAAAATGACATTTAACACATAAAGGAAGCAATGGATATGGAGAAGGTGAAAACAGTCAAACACAAAGCAGAACTTGAAGAAAAACTAGAACTAATGCAAGATACCATTGAGAACGTCATGATCAACGTAAGTAGTCTATTTGAAGCTAATATAATTTATTCGAAACAAAACTGATACAATGATAGCTTTCATTAACAATGATAACATATTTGACGAATGTCGTCTTCTAAACACAGTGGTTCTTTTAAAAACATGTTATATAGATGGTAACATTAAAGACATAGAGTAATTTTATTTGTGGTATTTTTGAATAATTTAACCTTAGTTTCGTAAAAAATACATATGGTTATCACATGTACGTTCAATTGAAATACTGGTACGTACTAATAATACATGTCATGTGTTTACGAATCGGATAGAAATATCCGTCCCGAGGTCACCTGCGCATTGGGCGGTAACGAGACCAGCAGAGGGACGGATATTTCTATCCGATTCGTAAACACATGATTGATATTTTTTTCTTGCATATCTTATACATATTAGCTTTTTATTCTGGTAGATTGTTTTGCATAACGTATTTGAATAAATAAATAAATAAATAAATAAATAAATAAATAAATAAAGCAAATAGAAATGCACTCTTTCTTGTAGTAGAGTATGAACACAAAGCGCGGGAAATTAACGTTCGTAAGCAGAAGTGATGTCATGACGTTTCAGTGACGCGTAATAACAAAGTTCCCCTTTAGTTTTATCGTTTGTAGCGTAACGGTATGTTCTTATCGTAAAATAACGTATTTTGAATCGAAAAATATATTATAAGGAACGGAGAGAAACTATCAAGGTACCTGATTTTTTTTCGTATGTTACATATTCAGTTCATGAATGGCTAGTTGTCATTAACAGCACAATAGTTATCTGGCATGGGGGTGCCAGATGGGTTTTGCTGGCATGGGTAAAAACACCGGAAACGCCAGTCCGGTGTGCAAGAATATGTCTTTCCATTAATTCTTTGTGATTATTTTCACATAAGTATTTTTTCACTGTACGTAACTTCAGATTTAGGGACGCCCGTACTTGGTCCGGTCGTGCTGTCTGTACTAAGACTATTTCGATGCTTCATGATTAAAATACATGTGTGGCATATCTGAGGGACCAAGTTGAGTCCGTATAGTAATGACAGAGATAAAGTGAAGATTTAACATTAACCGGTGTCTCTAAGTATCATGAAGATCAATTGAAAAATACAGCCTCTATTGCACACACAAGGTTTTTCTTTGATTTGACCTAGTGACCTAGTGACCTAGTTTTTGACCACAGATTACGCATATTCTAACTTGACCTAGATTTCATCAAGGCAATTATTCTGACTAAATTTTATGAATATCCACTGTAAAATGCAGCCCCTATTGCGTACACAAGGTTTTTTTAATTTGACCGGGTGACCTAATTTTTGACCCTAGATGACCCATATTCAAACTCCACCTAGAATTTCATATAAACAAACATTCTGATTAAATTTCAAGGAGATCCGGTGTAAAATGAAGCCCCTACTGCATACAAAGGATTTGTCTTTTATTTGACAGTGACCTAGCTTTTGACCCTGGATGATCCATATTCGATCTTGACCTAGATTTTATCAAGAAATCATTCTGACCAGAATTCATGAAGATCAGTTGAAAAATACAGCCTCTACTGGTACCGATGATAAACCCGGACAGATGATAAAGTCGACCACCTTGGAAATATTCGGTTATTTATAAAATCGAACACACCATCTAATAGTTTCCACTTAAACACCAACTGGTGAAAATAAAATCAAAATTGATAAATATTCTGTATAAATAAATGACTTACATTTATCTGTATAAAAAATATTTATACAAAATTACTGGGGAAGAGGGTGTTTTTTGCGCATGCTCACTGTCGCCACATGAAGGCCTGACATTGGGTAACTTTTCATTACTTGATCAGAAATGACTG
The DNA here is from genome assembly GCF_021730395.1 of Mercenaria mercenaria. NCBI lineage: Eukaryota > Metazoa > Mollusca > Bivalvia > Venerida > Veneridae > Mercenaria > Mercenaria mercenaria. The sequence goes on along the minus strand of NC_069366.1, from coordinate 60,883,479 downwards.
TTGCAGCTTTTTGGGGAAAGTTTCAATATAATACTACGAAGGAAATTTTGTAAATGACAAAGTGATCGAATTTATCATCAGTCAACCTTCGTACAGTCCCCATTTTACAAACCCCTTTCAGGGCCTCACTGCGTTTGAGTTTGCTAACTAAGTATACATTTGAATTATGTAAAGTTTTCAGCAAATGTTAAGCTTTATTTTGATACCGACCATTGATTACAATTGCAGGAAAAAAAAGTTACAGGTAAAAAACTTCATTTTCTGTTCGGGTTTATCATCAGTACCAGTATCGCATACACAAGGATTTATTTTTATTTGAACTAGTGACCTAGTTTTTGACCCCAGATGACCCATTTTAAAACTTGGCTTAGATTTCATCAAGGTAATCATTCTGACAAAATTTCATGAAGATCATTTAAAAAATACAACCTCTATCGCATACACGAGGTTTTTCTTTGATTTGACCGAGTGACCTACTTTTTGACCCCAGATAACCGATTTCCGAACTAAGCCTAGATTTCACCAAGGTAATTATCTAACCAAAACTCATGAAGATCAATTAAAAAATGCAGCCTCTTTCGCATACACAAGGGTTTTCTATTATTTGACCCATTTTCGAACTCGGCCTAGATTTCATCAAGATTTGACAAATTTTCATGAAAATCAGTTGAAAAACACAGCCTCTATCGCATACACATGCTAAATGTTGACAGACGATAGACAGGCAGATAGACAGATGCTGGACATGGAGCGATCACAATAACTCACCTGAGCATAGCTAAAAAGAAATACTACACAATACCTTACCCATAGAGCCTGTACCACAACTGCATCTTGGTAATATAAATGTTGAAATGTAAAACCTTTGACAAAAATAACATAACAACATTCAGAATTTTCTATCGAACTGAAACCTTATCTACCAGGAATATACGTAAGCGTTGATAAGTAAGTTAACCATTAGACATAAATTAGATTCAACGTTGACTACATGCTAGTTTGTATTTTGTTTTTAAAACAAATCACGAAGACAAATGACAAGGAATGACCTACAACAGAAAGTTCGATGAGACAGTTTTGTACCACAAACGCAATGTGTAGCGATGTTGAGGATTCAGAATGTAGATGGATGATGTGTAAATGCAAGCCTAGACTGAGCTACCATCATGGCACGAAAAAATGTCTTTCAGGTATATATTTTGAGTTCTCAAAGCTCAATCGGATATTTTGTTCAAAAATAATTTCTTGTATTATTTTTTATCTAACTTTCTACCAGTTTCCACATTTCAATTTGTCTTAAAGATGTCACGTCTGACCCGACACATTTGTTCGCTATAGGTACATAGCTGTCAGTTAATACAAACCTCAGATTTGTTCGCTATAGGTACATAGCTGTCAGTTAATACAAACCTCAGATTTGTTCGCTATAGGTACATAGCTGTCAGTTAATACAAACCTCAGATTTGTTCGCTATAGGTACATAGCTGTCAGTTAATACAAACCTCAGATTTGTTCGCTATAGGTACATAGCTGTCAGTTAATACAAACCTCAGATTTGTTCGCTATAGGTACATAGCTGTCAGTTAATACAAACCTCAGATTCTCTGGTGTATTGGTAAACAGGCGGAAGTTATGGACCCAAATCAAGTAAGGTGCAGACCCAGAATTAAGAGAATTATCGGATATTTTTTAGATATATCTATATTTTATAAGAAGATGATATATTATTGGGTTGAATCTATTAAGCAATCGTCAGGCAAAAATTAAATTCGAATGTAGCCGCCACTTTGCATTTCTCATTTCAGACTGCGGTGATTATGGATATGGTAACACGTACCAAGTTGAGATGGATGCGTTATTAAGTGGATTTTCTGCCAATACATTCACCTCCATTTCATTAGAAGAGTGTATACAAAAATGCACAACAGAAACATGCATCATTTGTAGATCTGCCGAGTACAAGAAAGACAAGCAGACATGTTATTTGAGTTGGGAAACCCTCCACACGAACCCTTCATCCCACTCGAAAGACAGTCGGAACTATGTTATTTATACCAGGGACTGTAATTCAGACTAAAGATAATTTTGAAAGTTATAACTGTTGTTTTTCAGCTATGTCAACACTATCATTTGTCCTTGATGCCCCTCAGAATCCAGTTGGGGAGATTTCATGTTAAACTCGGAGTTATTGCGGGACTGAGGACGAGTTAAGTGGAAAAAGACACACTAAGAGTAAAATATGTAGAAAACTCTCAGAAAAACCGCTAATGAAATTTTATGCATTGTAGAAGAAATTTAGCTGTTTTTATATGGTACACATTAAATTATATACGTAAACAATACTGGTTTAACATTTTCAATATCTAATGTCAATTGCCATCTATCTACCATTTTTGACAAGGAAATGGACAAGCTCAGAGAATACTTTCAAGCACGTAACTACCCTGAATGTGTTATAAATGAGGCATTAAAGAAGGCCTCTTCTCTATCAATGCAAGATGCTCTTAATTCGTGCAGTAGCAAAAATACTGATAAAGTCATTCCTTTTGTATGTACCTACAATCCATCTTTGCCCAATATTGGTAAAATAATAAACCAATACTGGAATCTTTTAAAGTATTCTCAACAAGAGAGTGTTAGACAATTATATGACTATAAACCTATTGTTGCTTACAAAAGACCCAAGAATATTCAAGATGTTTTAGTTCATTCTAGGCTGAGTAAGAAAGACAAAAATTGTAGTGTAAGTAAATGTTATAGACGTCGCTGTACACACTGCTTAAATATTAATGAAGATAATTCATTTTCTAGTTCCACCAATTCATCTTGTTATAATGTTAGACATGATCTGTCATGCAATTCAACTGATGTTATTTACTTAATAACATGTAATAAATGTTTTAAACAGTATGTTGGACAAACGCACCAGCAATGTTCACAAAGAATGAATAGTCATAGATTTGATATCAATCATTATCCAGAAACTACTACCAATGTTTCTGAACATTTTAATTCTCAAGGACATACTATCCAGGATTTCTCTTTTATGCCCATTGATAAAGTAACTAATCCTTGGAAAAGGCTTTTAAAAGAGACTTCCTGGATGTACCGTTTGGGCACTGTGTCTCCACAAGGAATGAATTCAAAGATTCTGTATTAATGCCTTTCTGAAATACTTGTTATATATGTATATTTTATTACTTGTATGTATTCCATAATCAGTTTTTACTGGTGCCATTCCTTAATCATTGCACTTATACTGCATTTTTTCACCAGTTTTTATGTATCATACTATGATCCTGTTTATGATTTTTACGCCAAACTCTTGGTCAGAGACCACCAATTCCAAAAAGTACAGGGAACTTACTGGGAATGAGGTAAGTGTATACCTGGGAATAAGGTAACGTCTGTGCGTTCTGATTGGTCAGTCATGTAAACAAACCCAGGAAGTGATTATTTTTTCAAAATTGATATTTTTTCACTGCATTTACAGTATTTTATTATACATTTTGACAAAATTTGCTACATTTTATGTGTATTGAAAAAAAGTTTTATCAAACGAATTTCTCCCGCCATGTCAATGATGTAAACAGGGGGTCATCTCATTCACACGAAAATTACTTAAATAAAGTATCACTATTCATATGTTTTTCGTCCGATATTTTGGTAGAACTAAGATAGTTCTTGAAAAACTTGTAATTAGATATACATGTTTCGATGTATGGAAGGCCGTACACGCCATAATGTTACAATGTAAGTCTATGGGAAAACAATTGGTGGTCTCTGACCTATAATAGAGCTAAAACATGACTTTCGTCGGAAGTCATCACAGGTAATGTAAATGGCCACAAATCTGTTGTAAATGATGTAGAAAGACGTTTTCGTGCAAAAATAAGCGTGAAATTTGATTTTTTAAAAAAATTTGGCCTCTTTTTTTAACAGGTGTGCCCATTTTTGTCTGGGCTTTTTGGCCAAAAAGGACCTTTTTAATCTCTGTAATGTTAGAGAATGATCAAAATTATTAGACCTTATTTCTGTTTTTTACGGAATGAATCGTATTTCAGCTTCCAAGTCAAATCAAAAGCAGACAACTGAAATTTTCACGAAAAATTGCAATCTCACGACGACAGGGACCGAGTCTGGGCATATAAATCGACAGGGGGTGACCTCAGTAAACTGTCCATATCTTTCTTAAAACTGTTCATTTCTTGATGAAACTTTGTAAGACATTTGGTATTGGATCATGTTTCACAATATCACTGTAAAGTTGGAAAATGTGATACGAAACATTCATCTATAGGTCAGAGACCACCAATTCCAAAAAGTACAGGGAACTTACTGGGAATGAGGTAAGTGTATACCTGGGAATAAGGTAACGTCTGTGCGTTCTGATTGGTCAGTCATGTAAACAAACCCAGGAAGTGATTATTTTTTCAAAATTGATATTTTTTCACTGCATTTACAGTATTTTATTATACATTTTGACAAACTTTGCTACATTTTATGTGTATTGAAAAAAAGTTTTATCAAACGAATTTCTCCCGCCATGTCAATGATGTAAACAGGGGGTCATCTCATTCACACGAAAATTACTTAAATAAAGTATCACTATTCATATGTTTCTCGTCCGATATTTTGGTAGAACTAAGATAGTTCTTGAAAAACTTGTAATTAGATATACATGTTTCGATGTATGGAAGGCCGTACACGCCATAATGTTACAATGTAAGTCTATGGGAAAACAATTGGTGGTCTCTGACCTCTTTGTTTAATTTTGACGTTGTCGTCATCGACGTCGTTTGACGTTGACGTCACTTCCTTTGTTATGTTTATTTTGAACCCTGAAGAAGGCTGATGTAGCCGAAACGTTGGTTAAAAATAAAGTGACTTGTTTTTAAAAAGTTTTTGTAGTTTTGACTACTTTTAATACTTATATTCATCTATCTAGATGCAAATCCTTTAAATAAAAAATATCTGCCTCTTCCGTTGATAATAAAGAAGAAGTTTGGTAAAAAAAGACATGAGGTACAAGAAGGTTTGATAAATTGTATCTACTATTTATGTAATCAAACAATGTATACATGCTAAATTGTATATTATACCGGTATCGGCGTTAAAAACTTTTACAATGAGCAGTAATTGGGATCTTTTTGTTACACTCGTATTCTGAGCTGTACACAAAGCAGGATAGACTTTCTCACTTGACGACCAGTACTAAATATATTATTCACTGACCAATGCATGTGTGGATCATGAATTAATCACAAGCAAAGTGAGCAGTGTGCTTCCTTTCTATATACATTTGGTTTGGATCAGGAATGTAATATCACGCAAAGTTAATAGTATGTTTCCTTCTGTACGCATATTGCTTAGATCAGGAATGTAATATATCAGGCAAAGCTAAACGTACATGTATATGTAATGTATTTCCTTTTATAAATTTTGTTTGGATCAGGAAAGGTATAAAAATTAAAGCTAGTAATAAGCTTTTTTCTTCTCATTTGTTCTACTTTTCTGGTATAAAAATTAAGAATCGATAAATCATGAAATCAAAGTATATAACAAGACCTCTTTGCAATAATTATATATACCATTCACTGTTATAACTATGTACCCTTCAGTGTGACCATAAATGATAAAATCTGTAAGAAGATCCCTTGTAATCATAAAAAACCGCAAACAAGAAAAATAAAAGCAGACTCTTTGAGTGAGTCTGTTCTGAGGAGGGATAATGAAATGTACAACATCTCGCGAGTCCCCACAGTCGACATACAGTATAAGTGTACCAAACTTTTGAAATGGGCCTGTATATAAGTATTCCAGTAAACGGAAGAACCGGCGGACGTAGATGTAATAATATACCTACTTAGAAAAACACTTCATACACCTCATATTTCATTGAACCACTAGCTTCGTTGTCGCTGGATACTCTTGCAGACTCGAACAGAACAGTACAGAGTAAATTTTAAAGATGGGACTAAGTTTACAAATTTATTTCTTGTTTGGTATGGTGTGCAAAGTAGCGATAGGAGACGAGCAACATTGCTCAAAATATCACTACGAGGCTCAAACTCTGGAAAGAATTATCAGGGCCGAGATCAGTTTGGAAACGGTGAAAAATGACATTCAACATATGAAGGAAGCAATGGAAAAGGACAAGATGAAAACTGTCGAACATAAATCAGAACTTGAAGAAAAACTGGAACTAATGCAGCATACCATTGAGAACGTCATGATCAACGTAAGTAGTCTATTTAAGGTGGAATGCGCCTAATTTGAATTTTTCAGTTCCTTCTTTTTTCATATTGTTTAATATAAAATTCAGCATATTCCTCAAATAATGTGTATTTTACATTTTTAATATCTCTGTAACTTTTTTTCTCTGTAAACCTTCAAACACGACCACTGACGTTTATTTTTGATGAAGCATGATTTCACGTCCGTCAGACTGTTTCAGGGTCGTGAATCGTTCTATTCAGACAACAAGTATCGATTTGCTTGTTACTCAGGAGCTAAAACTGGTAAAAAGTTCCATGTCAGCATCATTTTGTAGCGTTGATACTTTATGTAACCGATAAAGAGTATTTAGATTCAACGCTGCTACTTGATTGTCTTTTGCTTCTAAAACAGATCAGCAAGACAAATGACAAGGAATGGCCTACAACTGAAAGTTCAATGAGACAGTTTTGTACCACAAACACAAAGTGTAGTGATGTTGAGGATTCAGAATGTAAATGGATGGCGTGTAAATGCAAGCCTGGACTGAGCTACCATCACGGCACGAGGAAATGTCTTTCAGGTATATGTTTTGAGTTCTCAAAGCTAAGTCGGAAGCATTTGTTGTCATATTTCGCTCTAAATTAAATTTTGTATTTTTTTCTAGTTTTCTATAAGTTTCCACATTTCAGTTGGTCTTAAAGATGCCACGTGCTGAACCGATACATTGCTGACTATAATGTTATCGCTATAGGTACATAGCTGTCAGTTATATTCAGTTAATCATCAGATATCTAAATTACAAACAGCAGACCCTGGTGCACTGGTCAAACGGTAGAGGTCATGGACTCAATTCAAGATAAGTGCAGACCAAAGTTAGGGAATTATCGAATATTTTTAGATATACATGTATCTATATTTTAAAAGCATAGCAGATAAATGAGCCATGTCATTGAGTCGAATCTATAAAGTAGTCGTCAGATAAATATTAAGTTGAATGTAATCGCCACTTTGCATTTCTCATTTCAGACTGTGGCGATTATGGATATGGTAACACGTACCAAGTTGAGATGGATGCGTATTTAAACGGATCTGGTACCAACAAATTTACCTCAATTTCATTAAAAGATTGTATACAAAAATGCGCAACAGAAACAAGCATCGTTTGTAGATCTGTCGAGTACTGGAAAGACAGTCAAACATGTTTTTTGAGTTGGGAAACCCTCCACACGAACCCTTCATCCCACAAGAAAGACCATCGGAACTCTGTTATTTATACCAGGGACTGCAATTAAGACTAAAGATAATTTGGAAAGTCATAACTGTCTTCTAATGTTGATATAGCTCTTTATTATTTATGTTAAATGTTTACCTGACATTGAGTCGCCATATGACCAATAATTGTGCCGGTGTGACGTTAAACCCAACAAAATAAATAAATTACCTGGCATTGAACATTTTGAAAGGGTTCAATGATCTGACACACACACGCGTGCGCGCGCGCACACACATGCATGCACTCACGCACACGTCTGTGTATCAACACGTGAAGTGATTATATCACAATGTTTAATATACTTTTACAGTAAACAATTAGTATAGCATTGCATTGTATACTACGAGTATTTGCCTATCAATAGTATCTCGTTAACTATGGTGTTATATCATTGGTATACCATTATACATTTAACATTGCAAGGATATCGTATTTTAATAGTATTGTATTGATCATAACCTTTATAAGTATGTACATTTGGTATATCGTAGCACTTAGACAATCCTGAGCAGTACACATATACAATGTATACCTAGATAAAAAATAAATTGAACTTGTGTGCCCACTGAAAAATATCTGTTTTCGTAAAATTATCATTTGTGTTGGTAATATCTCATTTGTTCAGTTTTAACTCCTTGGATCAAGTAAAATTAAGAGTGTGTGTTCCAAACCAGTTCGAAGTTTTTTTACATGCTTTGGACTTCAATCCGTTGCTTGAAATATTGAGAGAAAAAAAGCCTGACCATCTGTGCAGAAATTCATTGATATAATGTCCTCTACTAGCAAGAAAAGAGAGTTAAAATGCTAAATATGTAAGTGAAGCTTTTAAATCGCGGGGAAAAGACCCCTGAAGTTCTAACCGCTTTCGTACAATCTGGGTACGTATTTTTCGTTTTTGCTCCAATGCAGCTAAATCAAACAAACGATTCGAATACCACTGCATCACTTTTGGATTTACATTTCCCCATATTTAAATTGATACAATTTAAAAGGTCAGCTGTTGTCATCAACTGCGAAAATATTTCATTCAATGTGACTATTGTATTTCAGATGTGTTTATAATAAGTTTAAAATAAAAAAAAATTGTATTTGGTGGGTGCAATGGCAATTTTCCAGTTAATGGTAAAATAATAAAACGTTTTTATTACAAGAGGTTTTGACCCGTTTTATTTGGAGATACATTGCATGTTTGCTCTTCAGTCCTTTTTACAGTTGAGCGCTCAACTTCTCTTTTAGTCTATGTCTAACAAAAGAGGTGTAAGACGCCATGAAAAATAGTTGTTAAGGTTCATTTTAACATAAAATTGCTGTTCTTGTCACTTTTCGGGGGTGTTTTAACAGGAGAGAAAACGTGTGTTAACAGAGAAATTCTTGCGCTCACGTGCTGTTATAACACCTTTTTATATTATGCGCGTTCAGAGGCAAAGCGTAAACGCATTACGGCCCTAAAACAGATAACTAGTATTCAAAAGGAAATGACGTCAACGTGAAAAAACAACGCAGACATTCCCGCGCGTTTTCATGGAAATTTAATGAAGTTGACGGATAATTTATTCGTTTGTCAGTTTTTTACGCACTTTATGTTAGAACAGCGTTAACGCATGTTCATTTCGTGTTATAACATCTTCAGAATCCCTCGGGAAACGTTGGTATCCTCGCCCTACCGGGCTCGGGCACAAACCCATCCCTCGGGATTCTGCAGATAATATAACACGAAAAATCATGCGTTATCCCTACATTGGAACTCGGCTGCTTTGATATTTGTCTGCTGTTCTGTTCTGTCGGGTTTCGCTATTGCTTTACCTTCTGCAACGGCACTGAGTATATTTATAAATTGTTTGTAAATCAAATTATAATAATATCCTTTGGAAGCATGGAACACAATCATTGGAAGCATAGGACACAATCATTGGAAGCACAGAACACAACCATTGGAAGCATAGAACACAACCAAGCTAAACAATAGCAGACTTGGTTTAACTGAGTCAGTTTCTGGGATGTAAAAGAATGCGAAACACCCCTCACATCACCTAGTTCCGCCTTAAACAGAATTCTGTTATTGCAGTATTGATCAGACTCCATGGCCGAACCCTTTTGCTTCTGATTTCAATGTACTTTCATTAATCTATGTTAAAATAATGCATGTGTTTATTTGTAATATAAACATGTATTGATTCGTTTGCAATAAAATATGTTTAAACTAAGGACCGGAAGATTTTTATATCATTATTTGCAGCAGCATTTTTGTGTATCATGTCCGTGTATAAGGGATTCACCTGTTAGGGGTTACTCTTATGTATATTGTTTATACACCTGGAACATGGTGTGGAATAGAGGGCAAGGGATTGTTCCAAATTAACCAGTTAAAACACCCCGGCGATAGTTTTGCAACTGGTCATTCCAATGTGTTGCTGCAATATATTCCTTATTTACGTTTTGAGTTTTCTACTTGTATTTGTCATGTTCAAAAATGGCCTCGGTTTCTTAATCCCCGAAACGAACGGATGGAAGAGAGAAAATAAAATGATAAACTTTGTTTCAACTATGACAACACTATCATTTGCCCTTGATGCCCCTCTGAGTGTAATTGGGGAGATTCCGTGTTAAACACAGTGGAGGACGGAGGACGAGTTAAGTGGAAAAAAAACACTAAGAGCTATGATCAATTCAGAATGAATACAGTTTTTCACTTATAACGAGTAATTAAGGGACTAAAAAGCTACGTGCAAGATTCCAGTGAAACAGATCATCACAAACATTTTTATTGAATTAAACCTTCCTCTTAAACCTCTTTTTAGCCCTATTTGTTGAGGCGATAGCTTATGATTATTTTAGTAGTCAATTGTTTGTGCCGTTTGACATTGATTTGTACTGATTTTTTATCAATTTTTATATTTTAGGTAGTTCTACTGATTATAGCAAGTTTGGGTAATTTGTATTCCCAGATTGCATGCTATACTTCTTGTTACGTTCGGAAATAATCCTATTTCAAATTCAACTCTATTAAGAATAGCTGAAAACAATGAATAATCCAGAGACAGTAGTGAAAATGAAACAAGAGGGTCATTGAGCCTAAAGCGCTCACCTGTGTACAAGGCTTCAAGGGTGTTTGTATAAGTACAGAGTTAGGTTTCTTCTATGTTAGCCTATATTATATATAGGTCACACACATTTTTGAACCTAGGGCAATAATTTGAACAATTATGATAGAAATTACAAATCTGATATCACATGCTCAATATCAAGGCTCCAGCTATTATTGATTCAGAGAAGAAGATATTCAAAGTTTCTTATATAAAAGCCTATAGTAAGTACATGTCAGACACAGGGGCGCGGCCATGTTTTTGACCTTAGGGCAATAATTTGGACAAGTATGGTGAAGCGTCAAACCCTTATATCACATGCCAAATATCAAAGCTCTAGAGAAAAGGATTTTTAAAGTCTGATAGCTGAAAACCTATTTTTCATCTAAAAGACCCGTATGTTCAATGAACCGGAACTATTTTAACAACCTTCCAGAGATCGTTTGTGTAAAGTTTCATCACTCCATTCAGTGGTTTTGGAGGAGATATTGTTTAAAGAAATTGTTGATGAAAAGTGACCTCGCCCTCTAGCGGCAATTTGTAGAAGGTCACACAAGAACCATTTGTGTAAAATTATCTTAAAATCGGGCCAGCAGTTTCACACAAAAAGATTCTTAAAGTTTCCACTATATACATATAGGGAAAACTGACCACGCCCTCTGGTGGTCATGTTTTTTGACGAATCAAAATAATTTGAACAACCTTGGTAGAGGGTCACACAAGGACCATTTGTGCAAAATTATTTTTAAACCGTGCAGTTTCCACTATATACACATAGGAAAAAGTGACCACGACACCTGGCGGCCATGTTTTTTGACAAATCGGTATAATTTGAACGATCTTGGTAGAGGGTGACAAAAGGACCATTTGTGTGAAATTATTTAAAAATCGGACCATCGGTTTTAGGAGATGTCGTTTGAAGATTTTTTTTATATGTTAGCTCTGGCGGCCCCTATGTGCATCCAAGCGGAACCGTTTGAACAACTTTGGAAGAGGACCATCCAAGGAACATCCATGCCAAGTTTCTTCAAAATCCATTCAGTGGTTTTGGCGGAGATTTCATTTAAACACAATTGTTGACGGACGGACGAACGCATGACGGACACAGCGCGATCACAATAGCTCACCATGAGCATAGCTCAGGTGAGCTAAAAAATGTATTGAAAATCAGGTGGATGGGGTGTAAATTAAACTGATTGAATAAATAAATTCTATTTTTTCTTCAAACCGCAGTGCAAAGAAGAACAAATAAATTACATGTACTTAAATTACTTACCTACTGACTTTATTTTTAACATTTGTAGTTGAACAACACTATTAGTTTGGCCTAAGGCAAAGTTTAACATTTTTGGGTCATTAGAAAAAGTAGATCTATAAAGTTTGATTACATTTCCATCTATTCAAGAGCCATTACTGTCTAGTTTTCGTGCCGACATCTGTGTTTCATCAAAACAGTTAAAAGAAATTATGCCTCTTCTGTGTTAGCAAGCTGAAATATGATCATTTTGACAGATTCGGGACCATGGCTCTCGTGTTATTTGAACAAACTTTTCCATAATTACTGAATTTCTTGGTGTCTTTGTGGCCATATACACTCTTGGTGATCTAACCCAAAATTGCTGTAGAAATGTGACATGAAATATGTTAACAGAAGGGGATATGGCCAGTTTGGCAGCTAAGGAGTCGTGTACCTCGTGTCACAAATTATTTGAGCAAATTTTCCCAGATCAACTTTTCCAAGATCTTATGGCCAGGAACATTTTGACTGATGACAGACGAAGTGCAGTCACAATATTACCCTGGTTCATCTGGATGCTCAGGTGAGCTTTTTCATAACAAGAGGGCCAAGATGGCCCTAGGTCGCTCACCTGAGTAACACACTATCAGTGTAAACATGTTTTACCTAGTGTTTCATGGAGACAAATATTCTGACCAATTTTCATTAAGATTGGACCAAAAAAACGTGGCCTCTTGAGTGTAAACAAGCATTTTCTTTGATTTGACCTAGTGACTTATTTTTTTACCCCCACATGATCCAGATTCAAACTTGTCCAAAATTTAATGAAAACAAACATTCTGACAATGTTTCGGGAAGATTGGAGCAAAAAAGTGGCCTCTAGAGTGTATACAAGCTTTTCCTTTGATTTAATATAGTGACCTAGTTTTTGGCCCCACGTGACACAGATTTGAAATCATCCAAGACTTCATGATAACAAACATTCTGACCAAGTTTTATGAAGATAGAATAAAACATGTGCCCCCCTAGGGTGTAAAAAGCTTATTCTTTTATTTGACCTGGTGACCTAGTTTTTGACCCCACATGACCAAGATAAAAATTCATCCGAGATTTAATGCAGACAAACATTCTGACCAAGTTTCATGCCAGCAAATGAAAACTAGAAGATGCTTTTGTAGAAAAGCGCATGTCTCCCCAATGCATAGTCATTTAGGCAAGTACTCAATAGGGGTCAGGAGCAAAAGTCAAAGAGACACTGATGGTTGGCTGTAATAGGGATCATGTACTTGGCATGTCCAATCATCCCAGTAAGTTTCAACATTCTGGCTCAAGTGGTTCTCAAGTTATGAACTGGAAACGGTTTTCCATGTTTAGGCCCATGTGACCTTGACCTTTAATCGAGTGACCCCAAAATCAGTAGGGGTCATCAACTATGCATGTCCAATTATCCTATTAAGTTTCAACATTCTGTGTCAAGTGGTTCTCAAGTTATTGATTGGAAAGAGTTTTCTATGTTCAGCCCCCTGTGCCCTGACCTTTGACGGAGTGACCCCAAAAACAATAGGGGTCATCTTCTTGGCAAGTCCTATCACCTATGAAGTTTAAAAATTCTAGGTCAAATGGTTTTTAAGTTATTGACCGGAAATAGATTTCCATGTCCTGTCTGCTGCGACCTTAACCTTAAAAATAGTGACCCCAAAATCAACAGGGATCATCTACTCTGCATATACAATCATCCTATGAAGTTTCAACATTCTGGGTCAAGTGGTTCTCAAGTTACTGACTGGAAATGGTTTTCCATGTTCTGGCCCTGTGACCTTGACCTTTAATAAAGTGACCCTAAAATCAATAGGAGTTATCTACTCTGCATGTTCAATCATCCTATGAAGTTTCAACATTCTGGATCAAGTGGTTCTCAAGTTATTGACTGGAAAGAGTTTTCTATGTTCAGACGCCTGTGACCTTGACATTTGATGGAGTGACCCCAAAAACATTAGGGGTCATCTACTTTGTAAGTCCTATCACCATATGAAGTTATGAAGTTTGAAGGTTCTAGGTCAAAAAAGTTTTTGACCGGAAATGGATTTCCATGTTCTGTCCACTGTGACCTTGACCTTAAATAGAGTGACTCCAAAATCAATAGAGGTCATCTACTCTGCATGTCCAATCATCCTCTGAAGTTTCAACATTCTGGGACAAGTGATTCTCAAGTTACTGACCGGAAATGGTTTTCCATGTTTAGGCCCCTGTGACCTTGATCTTTAACAGAATGACCCCAAAATCAAGAGGAGTTATCCACTCTGCATGTTCAATTATCCTATGAAGTTTCAACATTCTGGGTCAAGTGGTTCTCAAGCTATTGATCAGAAATGGTTTTACATGTTCAGGGCCCTGTGACCTTGACCTTTAGTAGAGTGAAACCAAAATCAATAGGGGTCATCTACTCTGCATGTCCAATCATCCTATGAAGTTTCAACATTCTGGGTCAAGTGGTTCTCAAGTTATTGATCAGAAATGGTTTTCCATGTTCAGGCCCCTGTGACCTTGACCTTTGACGGAGTGACCAAAAAAACAATAAGGATCGTATACTCTATAAGCTCTGCCAACCTATGAAGTTAAAGGTTCTAGGTCAAATGATTCTCCAGTTATTGATCGGAAATGTAGTGTGACGGACGGACAGACGGACGGAAGGACAGACAGGGCAAAAACAATATGTCTTCCCCATTGGGGGCAGGGGGCTGAGACATAAATACAGCCCCTGTTGCGTGCACGAGTTTTTCTTTGATTTTATCAGGTGACCTAGTTTTAGACCGCTGATGATCCAGATTCAAACTTGGGCTAAAGATCATCAAGATCATCATTTTGACCAAGATTCATGAAGACAGGGTCCCTGGAGTGTTATCAAGCTTTTCCTTTGATTTGACCAGATGACCTAGTTTTTCACCCCACATGACCCTGTTTCAAATTTGACCTAGAGATCATTAAGACAAACATTCTGACCAAGTTTCAGAAAGATTGTGTCACAACTGTGGCCTCTAGTGTTCACAAGCTTTTCCTTTCATTTGACAGGTGACCTAGTTTTTCACCCTACATGACCCAGATTTGAACTTGACCTAGAGGTCATCAAGACATTCAGACCGATTATCATGAGTTTGAAACTTAAATTGTGGTCTCTAGAATGTTAAGATTTTCCATTGATCTGGCCTACTGACCTAGTTTTTGACCCCACATGACCCAGTTTCAAATTTGACCTAGAGATCATCAAGACAAAAATTCTGACCAAGCTTCATAAAGATTGAGTCACAACTGTGGCCTCTAGAGTGTTCACAAACTTTTTTTTGATCTGGTCTACTGGTCTAGTTTTTGACCCCAAATGCCCCAGTTTTGAACTAGACCAAGAAATCATCAACACAAACATTCTGACCAAGTTTCATAAAGATTGAGTCACAACTGTGGCCTCTAGAGTGTTCACAAGCTTTTCCTTTCATCTGGCCTACTGACCTAGTTTTTGACCCTACACGAACCAGTTTCGAACTTGACCTAGAGATCATCAAGACAAACATTCTGACCAAGATTCATAAAGATTGAGTTACAACTGTGGCCTCTAGAGTGTTCAAAAGCTTCTCCTTTGATTTGACCCGGTGACCTAGTTTTTGACCCCACTTGACCCAGATTCAAACTTGACCTAGAGATCATCAAGACAAACATTCTGACCAAGTTTCATAAAGATTGGGTCACAACTGTGGCCTCTAGAGTGTTCACAAGGCAAATGTTGACGGACGACACACAATGCACGCCAAGGGACGCTGGACAATGACCGGTCACAATACCTCACTTTGTGCTCAGGTGAGCTAACAAGAGCTGTCACAGGAGACAGCACGCTTGACTATTTCGCTGCTGGATAGTGAAAATGGGCACATCTGACTCCAATGTCGATGAAAGTACTGGACAATAGCTTATGTTTGTGTCAAAATAGTAAGGTAATAAAAGAGATAAAGTTACCAAAACATTTAATAAGTATAATTCTAAGCAAAAAGGGGGCATTATTCATGAAATATTGGTGCAAGAGTGGTGCACCTTGTGTCATATGATGTGGGTGATGATGTGCAACAACTACCTTAAGTTTGAATCAAAGCTATTTAGTAATAACTGAGATAGAGTTAAAGTGCACCAAAACTTTATCGTGGAAAGGGGAGATAATTAATACAAGAGGGCCATGAAGGCCCTGTATCGCTCACCTGACCTACTGGCCTAAAGATCATCAAGATTAACATTCTGATCAAGTTTCATTAAGATATGGTCATAAATGTGGCCTCTAAAGTGTTAAATAGCTTTTCCTTCGATTTGACCTAGTGACCTAGTTTTTGACCAGACATGACCCAGATTCGAACTTGACCTAAAGATCACCAAGATTAACATTCTGACTAAGTTTCGTGAAGATACAGTCATAAATGTGGCTTCTAGAGTGTTAACAAGCTTTTCCTTTGATTTGACCTAGTGACCTAGTTTTTGACCCCACCTGACCAAAATTTGAACTTGACTTATAGATCATCAAGATTAACATTCTGACCTGTTTTTGATCCTACATGACTCAGGTTCAAACTGGACCTTGAGATCATCAAGATTAACATTCTGACCAAGTTTCATGAAGATACAGTCATAAATCTGGCCTCTACAGTGTTAACATGCTTTTCCTTTGATTTGACCTGGTGATCTAGTTTTTGATCCTGGATGACCCAATATCAAACTCATCCAAGACTTTATTGAGGGTAACATTCTGACCAAGTTTCATTAAGATTGGGCCCAAATTGTGGCCTCTACAGTGTTAACAAGCTTTTCCTTTGATTTGACCTGATGACCTAGTTTTTGACTCCAGATGACCCAATATCAAATTCATCCAAGATTTTATTGAGGGTAACATTCTGACCAAGTTCCATTAAGACTGGGCCAAAATTGTGACCTCTAGAGTGTTAACAAGCTTTTCCTTTGATTTGACCTGGTGACCTAGTTTTTAACCCCAGATGACCCAATATCGAACTCGTCCAAGATTTTATTGAGGGTAACATTCTGACCAAGTTTCATTAAGATTGGGTCAAAATTGTGACCTCTAGAGTGTTAACAAGCTTTTCCTTTGATTTGACCTGGTGACCTAGTTTTCGAACCCAGATGACCCAATATCGAACTCATTCAAGATTTTATTAAGGGTAACATTCTGACCAAGTTTCATTAAGATTGGGCCAAAATTGTGATCTCTAGAGTGTTAACAAGCTTTTCCTTTGATTTGACCTGGTGACCAAGTTTTTGACCCCAGATGACCCAATATCAAAGTCGTCCAAGATTTTTATGAGGGTAACATTCTGACCAAGTTTCATTAAGATTAGGCTAAAATTGTGACCTCTAGAGTGTTAACAGTCAAATGGTTTACAATGGATGACGGACACAGGGCGATCACAAAAGCTCACGTTGAGCACTTTGTGCTCAAGTGAGCTTAAAACTTGTTGCCAGAGCTATGGCCCTTGTGTCATATGATATGGGTGGTAAGGTGGAACAACTATTTTAAGTTTGAATCAAATTCATTTAGTAATAATTGAGATAGAGTGAAAGTGCACCAAAACTTTAACTTGAAATTCTAGGTGAAAAGGGGGATACTTCATGAAATATTTGTGCAAGGTTATGGCCCTTGTGTCATATGATGTGAGTGATGATGTGGAACAACTATTTAAAGTTTGAATAAAATCCTTTTAGTAATAGCAGAGATAGAGTGAAAGTGCATCAAAACTTTAACCTGAAATTCTAAGTAAAAAGGGGGCATAATTCATGGAAAATTGGTTCCAGAGTTATGGACCTTGTGTCATAAGATGTGGGTGATGATGTGAAACAAATATTTTAAATTTGAATCAAATCCATATAGTAACAAGAGGGCCAAGATGGCCCTAGGTTGCTCACCTGATAAACACACCATAACAGTGTAAACATGTTTGACATAGTGATTTCATGGAAACAAATATTCTGACCAATTTTCATTAGGATTGGATCAAAAATGTGGTCTCTTTAAGTGTAAACAAGCATTTTCTTCAATTTGACCTAGTGACCTAGTTTTTGAGCTAAGATGACCTATATTCGAATTTGGACTAGATTTGATCAAGGCAATCAGTCTGACTAAATTTCATCAACCTCGATTAGAAAATACAGCCTCTATCGAATACAAAACGTTTTTCTTTGATTTGACCTAGTGACCTAGTTTTCGACCCCAGATGACCCATTTTCAAAACTGGTCTAGATTTCATCAAGGTTATCATTCTGACAAAATTTCATAAGATCAGTTGAAAAATACAGCCTCTATCGCATACACAAGGGTTTTCTTTGATTTGACCTAGTGACCTACTTTTTAACCCCAGATAACCCATTTTCAAACTCGGCCCAGATTTCATCAAGGCAATCATTCTGACCAAAATTCATGAAGATAAAATGAAAAATACAGCCTCTATCGCATACACAAAGTTTTTCCTTGATTTGACCTAGTGACCTGGTTTTTGACCCAGGGTGACCCATTTTCGAACTTGGCCTAGATTTCATCAAGGTTATCATTCTGACAAAATTTCATGAAGATCAGTTGAAAAATACAGCCTCTAGCGCATACATAAGGGTTTTCTTTGATTTGACCTAGTGACCTACTTTTTAATCCCAGATTACCCATTTTCAAACTCGGCCTAGATTTCATCAAGGTAATCATTCTGACCAAAATTCATGAAGATAAAATGAAAAATACAGCCTCTATCGCATACACAAGGTTTCTCCTTGATTTGACCTAGTGACCGAGTTTTTGACCCAGGGTGACCCATTTTCGAATTTGGCCTAGACTTCATCAAGGTAATCACTCTGACAAAATTTCATGAAGATCAATTGAAAAATACAGCCTCTATCGCATACACAAGGTTTTTCCTTGATTTGACCTAGTGACCTAGTTTTTGACCCCAGATGACCCATTTTCGAACTCGGACTAGATTTCATCAAGGTGATAATTCTGACAAAATTTCATGAAGATCAGTTGAAAAATACAGCCTCTATCGTATACACAAGGTTTTTCCCAGATTTGACCTAGTGACCGAGTTTTTGACCCCGGGTGACCCATTTTCGAATCTGGCCTAGATTTCATCAAGGTTATCATTCTGACAAAATTTCATGAAGACCAATTGAAAAATACAGCCTCTATCGCATACACAAGGTTGTTCTTTGATTTGACCTAGTGACCTAGTTTTTGACCCCAGATGACCCATTTTCGAACTCGGCCTAGATTTCATCAAGGTAATCATTCTGACCAAAATTCATGAAGATCAGTTGAAAAATACAGCCTCTATCGCATACACAAGCTAAATGTTGACGGACGACAGACAGACGCCGGACATCGAGCGATCAGAAAAACTCACCTGAGCATTGCTCAGGTGAGCTAATAACTGAGATAGAGTGAAAGTGCACCAAAACTTTAACCTGAAATTCTAAGTCAAAAGGGGGGATAATTCACGAAATATTGGTGCAAGAGTTCTGGCCCTTGTGCCATTTGATGTGGGTGATGATGAGGAATAATTATTGTAAGTTTGAAACAAATCCATCAAGTAATTACAGAGATAAAGAGAAAGTGCATCAAAACTTTAACCAAAGTGCGGACGCCAAGGGTCGAGTAGGACAGCTCTCCATACTTCTTATAGTCAAGCTAAAAATTGCATAAATCAGGAAGCATACTGCTGAACTTGTTAAATACAAAAACTAAATTATGTTAGACATTGTTTATTGATTTATCTGCCATAAACAAATTTATACAAACCATAAAAAAAGAGTGCTAAAAATTTCAAACATAACGTACAGTTCAGAGAAGAAATACACTTACCTCTACAGGTGGGGGGGGGGGGGGGGGGGGGAGCATTGTGACTGGGTCACAATTTCATGAAAATACTTAAGTTTGTTAACTGATTTAGTAAGTACGTTAATTTGCTTAAGTTTTCATTTTTATTATGCAAATTAATGTATGCAAGGTAATTAACAAAGTTAGGTATTTTTGTGAAATCTGGGCCAGAAATTTTACTTATAAGCTAAGAAACCTGTCCATTTTAAGACAAATTGTTATAATATTAAGACAAAAACAAACTTAAATAATCAAACACACACACTTTCTGGTTCTTTTTCAAATCCAGTGACTATCCAGTGCATTTATTTAATCCACTTCAATAATTCAAAAATAAAACACTAGCTCAAGGCAGCTGATTTGTATAAAAAGACAATTAGCAAACTCCTTGCTATTACACAGTCTCCTATACTACTTTGAGTATTTTTTTGGCCAATAATGTAGCCCCATAAAAACAAATGGGTTTCTGTAACAACTACTGAATTAAAACAGCAGACATTGAGGCCAGTTGTCAGTACAGGTTTACAGCTGTTAACCAACTTTATTAACTAAATTTGTCTAAAATCCAGACCTCGAAAAATCCAAACCTATACTTCCCTTAAATGATCCTTTTGACATACTTATTCATAGTGGTTTAATAACAAAATAGAAAAGTCTTTTAATAAAATATGCAATACTTTTATATATTCAGAAGTACAAGTTTATAACTCAATCAATACTCCATGTGGACTACACTCTCTGTCGGACCCGTTTTCCAGTAAAACAGACCTTGGAGGAATGTGCTTACATAATTTTCAGGAAATGTCATTTTGAAGAATGATACAATGTCAGTTTAGTAAACAACAAGAGCTGTCGGATGACAGCGCGCTCGACTATTCGAAGAATTGATTGAAGAATGGGGTCTAAATATTTCCATAGATTTTCAGACTAAACAAAAAAATGGATTAAACAAAAAATGTTCCTGTATTTGTGGATTTCGATTAGTCTTGCACTAAATGGCAATGTGTGACCATGATGGCAAATATGTTAAGTTATATGTTAGGCAAAACATGGACTTATATGAAAATTTTAACTAATTTCCAAGTCCAAAAAGGGCCATAATTCAGTCAAAATAGTTGACAGAGTTATGTACTCTTGCCTACAGATGGAAATCATGTTGATAAACTAGTGTTAAAAGTTTCAAAGCCACAGTTCAAAAAGTTTTGACAAAACGCTGACTTGTAAGAAAAACTGAATAAATTTCAAAGTCCAGAAAGGGCCATAATTCAGTCAAAATAATTGTCAGAGTTATGTACTCTTGCCTACAGATGGAAATCATAATGATAAACAAGTGTTTAAAGTTTAAAAGCCATATGTCAAATAGTCTTGACAAAACATGGACATTTACAAAACAGAACCAATTTCCAAGTTCAAAAAGGGCCATAATTCAGCCAAAAAAGATGAGAGAGTTACGTACTCTTGCCTATTGATAGAGACTATTATACTGAACAAGATATAAAAGTTTCAAAGCCATATGTCAAACACTTTACACAAAATATAAACTGGTACGAAAAACTTAACCAAGATTTCTAAGTCAAAAGGGGCCATAATTCAGTCAAAATGCTTGATGGAGTTATGTACTCTTGCCTACCACTGGACATTGTGATGGTAAACAAGTGTTGAAAGTTTCAAAGCTTTATCTTAAAAGATTTTGTCAAAACGTGGACTGGTACGAAAAACTTAACCAAGATTTCTAAGACAAAAAGGGGCCATAATTCAACCAAAATGCTTGATGGAGTTATGTACTCTTGCCTACAACTGGACATGGTGATGGTAAACAAGTGTTGAAAGTTTCAAAGCTTTATCTCAAAAGACTTTGTCAAAATATGAACTGGTACGAAAAACTTAACCAAGATTTCTAAGTCAAAAGGGGCCATAATTCAGTCAAAATGCTTGACAGAGTTATGTACTCTTGCCTATAACTGGACAAGGTGATGGTAAACAAGTGTTGAAAGTTTCAAAGCTTTATCTCAAAAGACTTTGTCAAAATGTGGACTGGTACGAACAACTCAACCAGGGTGTGACGCCGACGCCGACACCGACGCCGACACCGACGCCGACGCCGTGGTGAGTAGGATAGCTCTACTTATTCTTCGAATAGTCGAGCTAAAAATCAAAATACATTAACCCAATGGAACAAGTAAAAACACAAGTGTTTCTGGATGTGGAAAATGATCCTTCTATTCTAGACCAATAACAGAAAAATTACAGCACATGTACATATATTGCATTTTCAGTTTCTAATTGTTATCACAAATAACTGCCATTGCTCAACAGGAGTTTATCTAAATCTAATTTCATTTTATTTCACAGTTTATTTGTACAAATAAGAGATAAACATTTTATCACTGCTTTGTGAATGGCAAAAATCACAGCAATTCAAATATACTACAAGAATCAACAAACTATAAGTCCTGAAAAAGTGTTTTAAAACATTAATTGTCAAACATATTATTTGTAAACAGGTTAAAAATACTCTAAACATACAAAAAACGATCATTTATAATGTACAAGAGAAAAAAACAGTATCTTAAATAACGTAACAAAAACAAGGTCATTATAACATTTTACTTCATTAATCCATGAACTACTCTAATTGCATTGCTTTTAAAGCGGCATGCCTCCAAATCGTTTGACAACAAAAATTTTTTTTTTTTAGATAGATCTATCTTGAAATAAATTCTACATGTATATTTCTTATGAAGGCTTTAAAACTTAACTACTGACAGACTTTATGTTACGGAAAAACATGAGAATTTGCTGTTTTTACTACTTTTTATGATGAAAATTGAAAAGCATTTGTCACGCTTTTACTCCAGGTAAACTGTCTCGATTATAAATATCTATATTTTGAAGTCATTATTCACTACTTCAGCTATAGCGCTATTGGTTACGACGACGGGAAAATGTCTTTATTGCCGCGGCGGTCCGGGGTAGATTCCCGATGCGGTCATCTTTTTTTCCTGATTTTGAAGTTTTAAAATATTTTAGAAACAAAAATTCATATGCTAATGTTCATAACATGACCAAACTTCAATTTGAAAGAAAGACTGTTTTTAAACCAAATATGGAGACATGCTGCTTTAAAAATGTTTCTTAATTTTTTTTTGTCCGGAAGAAATATCACAATTTTTATTCATGCAAATACCAACAAGAGGGCCAAGATGGCCCTAGGTCGCTCACCTAAGAAACACTCCATAACAGTGTAAAACATGTTTGACCTAGTGATTTCATGGAAACAAATATTCTGACCAATTTTTATTAAGATTGGACCAAAAAATTGGTCTCTTGCAATAAAACACGCATTTTCTTAGATATGACCTAGTTTTTGACCCTAGATGACCCATGTTCAAACTCGACCTAGATTTTATCAAGGCAATCATTCTGACCAAAATTCATGAAGATCAACTGAAAAATACAGCCGCTATCACATACAGAAGTTTTTTCTTTGATTTGACCAAGTGACCTAGTTTTTGACCTCAGATGACCCATATTCAATTCGACCTAGATTTCATTAAGGCAATCAACCTGACCAAATTTCATAAATATCAACTGAAAAAAACAGTCTCTATCGCATACACAAGATTTTTCTTTAATTTGACCTAGTGACCTAGTTTTTGACCTCAGATAACCCATATTCAAAACCGACCTAGTTTTCATCAAGGCAATCACTCTGACCAAATTTCATGAAGATCAATTGAAAACTACATCCTCTATTGCATACACAATGTTTTTCTTCGATTTGACCTAGTGACCTAGTTTTTGACCCCAGATGACCCATTTTCGAAATCAGCCTAGATTTCATCAAGGTAATCATTCTGGCTAAATTTCATAAAGATCAGTTGAAAAATACAGCCCCTATTGCATACACAAGGTTTTTCTTTGATTTGACCTAGTGACCTAGTTTTTGACCCCAGATGACCCATTTTCGAACTTGGTCTAAATTTCATCAAGGCAATCATTCTGACCAAAATTCATGAAGATCAATTGAAAAATACAGCCTCTATCGCATACACAAGGTTTTCCTTTGATTTGACCTAGTGACCTAGTTTTTGACCCGAGATGACCCCTTTTCGAACTCGGCCTAGATTTCATCAAGGTTATCATTCTGACAAAATTTCATGAAGATCAGTTGAAAAATACCGCCTCTATCGCATACACAAGGTTTTTCTTTGATTTGACCTAGTGACCTAGTTTTTGACCCCAGATGACCCATTTTCGAACTCGGCCTAGATTTCATCAAGGCAATCATTCTGACCAAAATTCATGAAGATCAATTGAAAAATACAGCCTCTATCGCATACACAAGGTTTTTCTTTGATTTGACCTAGTGACCTAGTTTTTGACCCGAGATGACCCATTTTCGAATTCGGCCTAAATTTCATCAAGGTTATCATTCTGACCAATATTCATGAAGAAGAATTGAAAAATACAGCCTCTATCGCATACACAAGGTTTTTCTTTGATTTGACCTAGTGACCTAGTTTTTGACCCCAGATGACCCATTTTCGAACTCGGCTTAGATTTCATCAAGGTTATCATTCTGACCAATATTCATGAAGATTAATTGAAAAATACCACCTCTATCGCATACACAAGGTTTTTCTTTGATTTGACCTAGTGACCTAGTTTTTGACCCGAGATGACCCATTTTCGAACTCGGCCTAGATTTCATCAAGGTTATCATTCTGACCAATATTCATGAAGATTAAATGAAAAATACAGTCTCTATCGCATACACAAGGTTTTTCTTCGATTTGACCTAGTGACCTAGTTTTTGACCCGAGATGACCCATTTTCGAACTCGGCCTAGATTTCATCAAGGTTATCATTCTGACCATTATTCATGAAGATTAATTGAAAAATAAAGCCTCTATCGCATACACAAGCTAAATGTTGACAGAAGACGGACGACAGACGCCAGACGACGGACGCCGGACATCGAGCGATCAGAAAAACTCACCTGAGCATTGCTCAGGTGAGCTAAAAAGGGGCTATAAATATATAGGCAATGAAGGCAGATGGCTCTTCACCACCAAGTTTTAATAATAGTCAAGAAATACAATGTGAAATAGTTGCTCTACAACCATAATACATAGTTCTGTAGGTTCCGGCAAATTAACTTAAAATTTTCTTCAAAATCCATTTACAGTATAATTATACTCTTGGCTATGAATAGTTATAAAATTGTCCAGACAGAATCCTGCAGCCATGCCAATAACCTGGAGAAAGTACAAAAACTGGGTATTGGCACGCAGTTTATTTACAGAAATTCCAGCCTACCAAATCAATAAACTACAGCGAGTCCAAAATCATGCCGCTAGAGTAGTCAAGAATGCTTCCTATGAAAAACCAAGTACTGAACTTCTGAAAGAATTACACTGGCTTCCAGTTAAGGCTAGAGTCATGTTCAAAGTTTTAGTAATAGTCTTCCGTGTCATCAACGGTACAGCTCCAGTACATCTGAGGGAAATGTTTGTACCTACTCGACAACGATACAGACTTCGCTCACAAAGTGACACTAACTTTAACATCCCTAGACGGCGAACAAAATTAGCAGACAGATCTATAGCAGTCGTTGGTCCCAAATGGTGGAACGATCTGCCTAGCTATCTGAAAAACATTCAGTCTGAAGCCAGCTTTAGATCAAAACTGAAAACACATTTATTTAGGCAGTTTCATGAACAATGAGTGTAGTCTTGTTTAAATACAAAATATCAGAAGTGGTGTAAAATAGTATTTATACATGTCCAAATCTTTAAATCTAAGTTCTAGAATTTTGTTCATATTTTGTATGTATATATGTTAAATGTGTGTTATATAATTGTAAAGTGCAATAGAATATTTTATAATTTTTGAGCTACATAAATGCCATGTATTTATTTGTATAACTGGAAGTAAGGTTAAAACATAAAATAAACAACTCATTAAATGGTTATGAAGTGCCTTCAGTAGTAAATGGCACAATTAACTTAAATTTGCACTTGACCTAGACGCTGGAAGTTGAAATGTGCCAATTATTACCACTTCAGGCACGCCATTACCGTAATGATAAGTACATAATGTATAAATGCCTGTACCTTACCATACTTTGTCTTTATAATAATGAAAAATAAAATTTCACACAATGTTCATGTGAAAGTCAATAATCAAAATGAAACCATTTTAAAAATACTATCAAAAATGAAGCAACACTTTAATAAGCAGAAAAGTAAATAATCTCATGCCTTTCTACCCACTGTTCACATGAAGTGGACACAACGGTTTACTTGTAAGACCCCAACTTCAAAACCAGTTCGAGCCCAAATAAAATGACTGACATTCAGATAAGAAGGGTATCGGTGCTTAACACCTGGAATGCTTGAGAACTAAGGAAGCTGCTGAAATAGAAACATTTTTTTGTGTCGTGCACTTTTCTGCTACTCAAATAACTAATATTCTCCTGAGGAAGCCGCCCATATGGGTTAAAGATGGTTATTCTACATAGTCTTACATACATTATTTATAACAGAGCAGAATTTTCCTAAATTTCCTGTATTTAAAGTTTTATTTTAACTGATATCTAGCCACAGTTTCAATTATGTTTTAAGCTTATATGTGTTTTACCAGTTTATCAATACAGTAATTGAGATTTCATCATTGAATTGTAAACAGGCATGCAGAATTTTTTTGCTAGTATAATATATATTGAAAATGAAATAAGTGCCTGTGGTATCAAAATCTAGAACATTTTGATTTTAATCTTTCTACCATTCAACTGTCTACATTTATTTGTAATGAGCCACAGACTATTTTATGCAGATGCTAAGAATTATATAAAGTGATTTACTGCATTTATGTTCATGTTTCCATGTACCACATAAACATGTACTGAAAATCTCCATCATTCTATTAACCCTTACCCTGCTATATTTCTAAAATTGACTAGTCCATTATCCAATCTGGGCAGTACCACTTATCATTCAAAGGGTATTTCACTGAAAATTTACTGACTGAATAGCAAACAGTGCAGACCATGATCAGACTGCACAGATGTGCAGGCTGATATTGGTCTGCACTGGTCGAAAGGGCAAAATCACTTGCCACCAGCAGGCTAAGGTTAAGGAAAGATTCTGTATTTTATCAAATCTTACAATTTCGTCTTCAACTTACACTTTTCTTCTACAATTTTTTTATCTTTTACTTTGAAGTTTGGCACTGCAGGTGAGGAGCCCAGCAACTTTTAACTGAGCATGTTAAACACAAAAATAGCTCTTTCAAATGGAACTGTGTAACACCTATTTAAGCTGGTATGAATTTAAGTGTGGGTATATCTGACATAAAAACTTTAAGCAGCACTGAAGACATATTGCATACAATTAAGAAGACATTAATATTAAATATTAAATACATGTACCAAATAAACTTTATTAATGTGACAGTTCTATGACACACAACAGTATGATTTTTGTGGAATATTCCGCAGTTTTTGCACATCCCGGTAACACTCCTCTATGCAGCTGGACCAATCACTTTGCTTGTTCTGATCATACCAAGGTATGTTGCACGAATAAGGAATAACACGCCAATCACAAATGCACCTGCATGAAAATAAAGGGGTATAATTAGAGACTGTCTATTAGTGAAAGCAAATGTCTCCCTGTACCACAATATTTAACAGAAAGGTGACTTGATATCCAGCCACACCACAAAGACAATTAGTGACATTTTTTGTTTGTTCTTTTTTTGAAAACAGAACTTGGGAAATAACCAAACTCGATTAAGAAATTGTGTGTTACCATAACTTATCAACAAAAATTAAACAAGAGCTGTTTTTAAAACATAAGCCCCACAAATGACTGCACTTCAAAGGAGACACAATATTAAGTATGACTGATTGTTTATGGAACAGAACTGCCACAAAACAGCTATGACATTGAATAATATCAAAAACCATCCAAGTAAGCTCCCTTTGAGAAAACAAGAGGACCATGATGGTTCTGAATCGCTCACCTGTCTCCACATGACCCAGTTTTGAACTGAGTATGACGTCGTTTTTTTCTATTATTTGTCATAGTGACCTAGTTTTTGAGCTCATGTGACCCAGTTTTGAACTTGACCTAGATATCATCAAGATAAAAATTCTGACCAATTTTCATGAAGATCCATTGAAAAATGTGGCCTCTAGAGAGGTCACAAGGTTTTTCTATTATCTGACCTATGACCTAGTTCTTGAAGGCACGTGAACTTGATCTAGATATCATCAAGGTGAACATTCTCACCAATTTTCATGAAGATCTCATAAAAAGTATGGCCTCTAGAGAGGTCACAAGGTTTTTCTATTTCTAGACCTACTGACCTAGTTTTTGACCGCAGTTAACCCAGTTTCAAACCTGACCTAGATATCATCAAGATGAACATTCAGACCAATTTTCATACAGATCCCATGAAAAATATGGCCTCTAGAAAGGTCACAATGTTTATCTATTAATTGACCTAATGACCTACTTTTTGATCACATGTGACCCAGTTTTGAATTTGAACTACATGTAGATATCATCAAGGTGAACATTCTGACCAATTTTCATGAAGATCCATTGAAAAATATGGCCTCTAGAGAGGTCACAAGGTTTTTCTATTTCTAGACCTAATGACCTAGTTTTTGACCGCAGTTAACCCAGTTTCAAACCTGACCTAGATATCATTAAGATGAACATTCAGACCAACTTTCATACAGATCCCATGAAAAATATGGCCTCTAGAAAGGTCACAAGGTTTATCTATTATTTGACCTAATGACCTACTTTTTGATCGCATGTGACCCAGTTTTGAATTTGAACTACATGTAGATATCATC
This sequence comes from Mercenaria mercenaria, assembly GCF_021730395.1. Taxonomy (NCBI): domain Eukaryota; kingdom Metazoa; phylum Mollusca; class Bivalvia; order Venerida; family Veneridae; genus Mercenaria; species Mercenaria mercenaria. The sequence continues at coordinate 60,854,892 of NC_069366.1, read as the reverse complement.
AAGGTGAACATTCTGATCAATTTTCATGAAGATCCATTGAAAAATATGGCCTCTAGAGAGGTCACAAGGTTTTTCTATTTCTAGACCTAATGACCTAGTTTTTGACCACAGTTAACCCAGTTTCAAACCTGACCTAGATATCATCAAGATGAACATTCAGACCAACTTTCATACAGATCCCATGAAAAATATGGCCTCTAGAGAGGTCACACGGTTTATCTATTACTTGACCTAATGACCTACTTTTTGATTGCATGTGACCCAGTTTTGAACTTGAACTACATGTAGATATCATCAAGGTGAACATTCTGAACAATTTTCATGAAGATCCATTGAAAAGTATGGCCTTTAGAGAGGTCACAAGGTTTCTCTATTTTTAGACCTACTGACCTAGTTTTGGACCGCACATGACCCAGTTTCGAGCTTGGCCTAGATATCATCAAGATGAAAATTCTGACCAATTTTCATAAAGATCCCATGAAAAATGTGACCTCTAGAGTGGTCACAAGCAAAAGTTTACGGACGGACTGACGCACAAACGGACGACAGACGCTGTGCGATAACAAAAGCTCACCTTGTCACTTTGTGACAGGTGAGCTAAAAACAGAGTAATGTATTTAGACTATCAGACTTAAGGAAAACACTTACAAAAGACTACTAATACAAAAATCATGTGTACTGACTAAAAAGTTTCCTTCATCTTACAGATTTTCTTATAGTTTCTTATTTTTTTACTTTTACAATATACATTTATGAATTGAACATATGATTCACAACTTATTTATTAGATTTTGTTATTTACGTCGTTTTTGTCACGTGTCTACAGCGTGATATTCCAGTGAGGCAGCACTATAAAGTTGGGCATTGTGCTCACTGTTACAAGTAGACACTGTCGTTTATATGACTTAAAAATTGTTGAAAAAGACGTTAAACCCGAACACACACACACATTTACGTCGTTTACTCAGCCAAATGAGCAAAATGTGTATTATTTTAAAAATGAAAACGAATATGCAACAAATGATGATAAGCTTTGCAGAAAAATATGCACTTGTTCTTTATGGATAACAAGAGTGCAAGAATGTCACAATATACGCCTGTCGCAGCAAATTAGCAAATAGCACCTGTATTTGCATATGGAATCTTAATTTTGTGATTTTTTAGTAATTACTGTAAATCTTTTGTTTTTCCAAGTCCACAAATAAAACTCCTTACCAAGCAGAGATACCTTAAAATACACCTAAAATTTGAAAGTAACATCTATGTTGTACCACTGAAAAGCGGTCTTGGCTTTTTCCTACTGTCAATTATAAAAAAGTTACAATATAGGTTATTTATAGTAACAACTAAGGGGGAAAAAGTCCACATAAAAATCCTTACCAGGTAGAGATAGGTCAAAATACACCTCAGCATTGGATGTAATATGCATGTTGTACTACAGAAAAGTGGTCTTGATTTTTCCCTATGACTAGTAATGAAAAAGTGGCAATATAAGCTATTTATAGTAACAACAAAGGGAAGTAATTCTAAAGAAGGGACCTGCCAACGCATGACACTCCATCTCATGATGGTGTACAATTATGCCATGTAACATCCAAATCCTTCCATGCATGAAGAAGAAATGGTTTGGACAAAGTTTTCATTCTTGTATACTTTGACCTCCACATGTGACCTTGAACTAGATCTAGGGACCTGGTTCTTGCGCATGACACTCCATCTCATGATGGTAAACAAATGTGCCAAGTTTCATCAAAATCTCTCCATGCATAAAGAAGAAATGCTCCAGACAAAGTTTTCATTCTTGTATCATTTGACCTCAAAGTGTGACCTTGACCTTACGGACTTGGTTCTTGCGCATGACACTCCGTCTCATGATGGTGAACAATTGTGCTAAGTTTCATCAATATCCCTCCAGGCATTTAGAAGATATGCTCCGGACAAAGTCTGTGGGTGCAGCCCACCTGCCCAACCACCCGCCCGTCCTGGGTGTTCCTATTATACGTCCCGTTTTTCAAATGGGCGTATAAAAAATTGCAAAATTGTCTGAAAGGTTATTTTCACTCATATTGTACTCACCAATCCATACAGTATATATTCCTCCAGAGTCTGCAGCCATCTCATAAGTACCAACCTAAAATACAGACATATTTATTTAAGAAATAATATATCTCATACAGTGATTTGTCGCTGGCTGAAATTCAGATGCAAAGGAATTATATCAAGAGGACATAGCCCGATTGATAAAATTATATGCATCTCAACAAAAATTATCCGTCTGCATGAAGTTTGTCCGGCTCTCACAGGTCAAACTGCTGGCTGGATTTCGACAAAACTTTACATGAGTGATCAGTACCAAGCCTAGTTGTGCATATCTCCGGCACATTCTGCTTTACTGCACAAAATAACCACAAGAGCTTAAAATAGAAAATCTTGTCTGGCTTTCACAGGACAAACTGCTAGCCGGACTTCGACGAAACTTCACAGGAGTCATCAGTACCAAGCCTAATTGTGCATATCACCGACACATTCTGCTTTACTGCACAAAATAACCACAAGAGCTTAAAATAGAAAATCTTGTCTGGCTTTCACAGGACAAACTGCTAGCCGGACTTCGACGAAACTTCACAGGAGTCATCAGTACCAAGCCTAATTGTGCATATCACCGACATGTTCTGCTTTGCTGCACAAAGCTAAAGATAGTACAATCGTGTATGGTTTCACAGGTCAAACTGCTGGCTGGATTTCGACGAAACCTGACAGGAGTGATCAGTACCAACCTTAGTTGTGCATATCGCTGGCATGTTCCGCTTCGCAAAGACAAAAACAATATGTCACCTATGTCCAAGACATAATGTGATACCGTAAAAACTTGAATATATGACGCAGTTTTTTTACAATTTTTTTCATTTTCTCAAAGGGGTGCGTCATATATACCAAGGTAGAGCTTCAAACATTTTTGCCCAGCTTGAAAACCCGAAAATATCGGCGAAAATCGGACAATTTTGTCAACTGTCACCTCATGTGTTTACATTTTGGGCCGTGCTTTTTTAACCCCCTTTTAAAGAGCGTTTTATTGGGTGGGTCTAAAAACACGTACAGAACGGAACCTCTGATGATATATGGTAAAGTTGATTTTATTTGTGATTTTTTGTATTTGTAAATTTAATTAATAAATATCGTACATATCCAGAGCACCGGATAATGTGTCAGTTTAATAATTAGGCAAAATACAAAATTTCGCGGTTCTGGGTTGTAGGTGTTTGATCATTAAAATCATTATCTTTCAAGGATGCTCAAATAAATTGCAATTAAAACAGATTGTTTTTTATTTCTTTATTTCCAGCAAATTGTTACTGATCAATACATCGGCTCGTACACTGTTAAACAAACACGCTAATTAGCCGCGAGTTTCTCGTTTGATGTGCCCATAATTATGAGATGTTTGTTCGCACATCAGTTTATGTGTACTAAGGTGTTGACAGCTTGAGAAAGTTCTCAAATACTTTAGAAAGAATTTGTCTGTCAGATATTGTCACTGTTGTCTGTAACTGATTATGCAGCAATTGCAATTTTCACGAGAAATCGTTTTTACGCATGCTGCTAATGGCCGATTTCGACTTTCTGACTGACTTGTCGGTCAGATATTGTCACTGTTGTCTGTAACCGATTATGCAGTAATTGCGATTTTCACGAGAAATCGTTTTTATGCATGCCGCTAATGGCCGATTTCGACTTTGTAAACAACGTTTTCTGACTGATTTTTCGGTGCGTAATATATTCCAATGTAAGCATTTTTCCCAAGATTTTGAAACAAGATCGGGGGTGCGTAATATACATGCTAGCGTAATATATTTGAGTTTTTACGTTATATAATTTCGATTCTAACACGTTTCTAAGGATTTTAAAGTACATCCTTGACTACATCCATTAAATATTTGCCTGTTTTCTGTTGGCTTCTTGCTGCTATACCGTTTGACACAATGACGTAATAATTGTAACTAAAAATGAACTGTTGTTTAGTAACACAGTTTTCAGCCTTCTTTGTTTAATTGGAAAATGAAACAGTTTGTGTTAGAAATATGGACAAAGTGAAAATGTAAAAAAAACAAGTGTTGAAAAAAATATACACATGCTAACAAAATCATACACATGTTGAGCAGGGTGTCAAACCAATACTATTGAAATATTTGATTTCACAGGTATTATATTTCATGAGTTTAACCAAAATGGCAATTCTGCGGTAATTTGAATTTGAGGATTTCAAGTTTTAAAGTTATGAATAGGAATTTCATGTGCTTCTTATGAAATAAATTTTTTTTGACTTGACCCAACCAGAAAATCTGTAAAATTAGGCTTCCAAAAATACTTTAACCTTTAGCAGTTAGCCCTGGCCATTATAAATTAATAGCCACTTTTTTTTTCAGGGAAAAACTTAATAGACAAACTTGGCGGCGCGTACCTCGGGCGCGCTTTAGCATTTCGATGAAAAACATAAAACACAAAAACTATTTAATATTTTTTTCATGAAACACTTAACGCACTTTATTTTTCAGTTTAAAATCATAATTCATATTTATCATAGACTTTGAAAAATCATACATTTATGCGTATCTTCAGTTTGTTTGTATTCAAATGTCACTGAAAATACCATTTTAGTAAGTGACATGACCAAATGTGAATTCTTGTCAAGAATGATCATTAATACTTTTTGTGATGAAAGTCAGGGCTTAAGCTAGGCTAAGATTTTTGGGAGGTCACTTCCCCTTCAGCTAAGATTAAGGAGAAGTGGAGAGATTTTAGGGAGAAGTGACAAGATTTTAGGGAAAACGTGGAAAGATTTTAGCGCCATGACATGCAAGTTGAAAAAGGAACTAAATATGCTTAATATAATGTTACTATTTTTTTTTATTTCCTGTCTTTGTTTAAGTCTATTAATATAAAGTAAATAACAAATTCACTGAAAATGTCAGTGATTCTATTTTCTTATCCTTGTAAACCTTGTGAATCTAATGTGATTAAACTGCAAATTAAAGACTTTTTTTCACTCTTGCAGTGATTTCCCAAACCAAGAAAACCCTTTAAATATGAATACAATTAAAAAAGTAAATTCCATATCAGCAAAAAATAAATCAAGCTTCCAGTGCTATAATGCTCTCAAAGTCAGTCACTTTAAATAGCAAGTGTGTGTTATGCTGGTCCTGTCAATAGCAGTGACATCACTATGACATCACATGGAATACATGCACGTCTTCTTTGATCTGCCGGTGTCTTCTTTGATCTGCTGGTGTCGGCACACATTAAAAGAAACAAATTGTCAAACAGGTTAAACCCAGTTTCTGATAGCAGGTGTCAAAAATTTGCGTAAATTTAAGTTAGGTTATTTTAGTCACGGAAAGTGTCAGTGATAATATTATATTTCTAAAGTTTGGGTTTTGAAAAATACAAGTAAAATTAAGTGGATTTAAGGAAATTACTGAGCCAGTCAAGGTAAGATACTTTCTAAAGGTCAAAAAAGAATGTGTAAGCTAATGTAATATAAATCCCTACTGTTAATTTGTGTTTGTCCGCGGACAAACGAATGCAAAAACACACTTGTCCACGTCAAAAAGTCTTCAGTCGGACATAGGAATTCCACATCTGAAGGAATTATGTTTAATTAATTTGTTTGTTTGGTAATTAATGGCGATTAAATGATTAAGGATGAACTGATGATAATTGTTGCTTTAAACTTCTATACGATCAATAGTGCACACCTGTGGATCAATTAGTAAAGTATACCGCGTACGCGATAAACAAATCAATTAAGCGTGTAAAGATCACCGTTTAGAGGGGGTAATTATGCCTCTGGGCAAATACACTTCCTGCTACTGACTTCGCACGTTTTTGTTGATAAAATTACGTATGTTCCAGCAGTTTAAGGACAATTTTTTTGCAATATTTTTTTTTGAGCATTTTTATAAATTAATCGCCATTTTCTATCGCCAAAAATTGCGTTTTAATCGACATTTGAATAAAATAATCGCCATTTGGCGATAATGTCGATTGGCAGCACGAGCACTGCCTTTAGCCTGCTGGCTGCAAGTGACTTTGCCTTTGTAACAGGTGCAGACCACAGGCTGATCTTGGTCTGCACTGTTCCTTATTCAGTCAGTAAATTTTCAGTTTAGAAATTTAGCAGTGTAAAGGTTAAAATGATATTTCCAATTTAACATTTTCAGTGTGTTCCACTTGTCTGATGGTAAATAAAACAGAAGTAAAGAGCACACACTCACCGTTACACCAATACCTGCGCCAAGGAATACAAGTCCTAAAATAAGATACATTATACATCGAGTTCTGATGAAACTTGACTCCACTGAGGAACTGAAAGTACAAAAAAAATTCATTATTACATGTTTTCACTAAGCCACATTATTGTAAACTTCTCTTCTGAAGTTCAAGCAAAATGAATGTCATAATTTTCAAAGACACAAATATATAAGCATACACATTATAATGGAATCACTCAGATTTTCCTTGTTCTGCTCTGCTGAATACAGCCATTTATTTCTCATGATAGTGTGTTTCTACAACACTGCCATAAAGTGTGTTTCTACAATACTGCCACAAATTGTGTTTCTACAACACTGCCACCTTCTACAACACTGCCACAAAGTGTGTTTCTACAACACTGCCACAAAGTGTGTTTCTACAACACTGCCACCTTCTACAACACTGCCACAAAGTGTGTTTCTACAACACTGCAACCTTCTACAACACTGCCACAAAGTGTGTTTCTACAACACTGCAACCTTCTACAACACTGCCACAAAGTGTGTTTCTACAACACTGCAACCTTCTACAACACTGCCACAAAGTGTGTTTCTACAACACTGCAACCTTCTACAACACTGCCACAAAGTGTGTTTCTACAACACTGCAACCTTCTACAACACTGCCACAAATTGTGTTTCTACAACACTGCAACCTTCTACAACACTGCCACAAAGTGCGTTTCTACAACACTGCAACCTTCTACAACACTGCCACAAAGTATGTTTCTACAACACTGTCACAAAGTGTGTTTCTACAACACTGCCACAAAAGTCAGTTTAGTTAAAATGCAAACACCGAGTTAAATTATTTTAAATGCAAGGGAGATAATTTAACTGAGGGCTAAAATAACAAAGGTCTACTTACACTCGTCTACAATTTGAACATCTGGCTAGTGCTGTCCTTGTTACAGCAAACTGAAAACAGAAACCATTTAAATATACACATGTTAACATTTTTGTAAAGTTACCAATGAGGCATCAAGTGTTTTCAACAGAAAAACTCAAAAACTGACAGACAGTGGCATCCAAAAATACTAGTATCTAAAATGTTTCTACATTAATGTAACAGGACTGATATTTTGTTTGCTGAAACCTTCAGATATTTGCAGCTTTTTAACTATATTTAGGAAATAAATAAACTTACAGTTCAACTTTATAAAATTTTGGAAAGGTCTTTCTGGTTTATATACTTTCTAAATCTGATTTTAAAAGAAAACCCTTTTTAGGAAATAAAATTCCTTAAAGTGTTATTCTCCCTCTTTTCAAAATTATTTTCACATAATACTTACAGAAAGTTCTAAAACTTTAAAATCTTTATAATACATTTGGGGCTAAGAATAGATGATTTCATCGTTGAGTCAAAGCAGGTAATTCAATCACAACAAACAAATATAATTCCCATCTTCTTTTTAATAATTTTAAATGTGAAATCCCCAAAATCAATGTCCCTACAAATGTAATCAATTTTTTCCAAAGTCACAAAACATTATGCCAAAGACACTAAATACTTTTGCAATAAATGGTTTGACAAACTTCATAAATAGGAAAACTGTTATTTATGAGAATCCAATGGACATGATCATCAGAAAATGAAAATTTAAACACTGTAGTCATTTATTTTTGTGGGCAAGAAATATCATGGCTTTCTGCTGACTTAATGAATTTCATTTGCTTGCTGGAATTTAATTTTGTGGATTAATTCAACCATTAAATCCACAAAAATAGTCCCCAATGAATATTAATTTCCACAGTAGGCATCAGCTACTAAATCATAAGCCAGAACTAGATACAGTTTTACATACCAGGAATATCTCATTACAGTATACACACTGTACTCTGTTAGTGTTTGGTGCCCTCACCGTGGCACTGGTAATAATGCCTGGTGCCCCTAGAGTGATAATCCTCTTACTGTGAAAAATATGAGAAATTGTTAACACTTACTAAGCCTACAAATCTCTTTTCTCCATAATGAAAACAGTTTACACTTTGAAAGTAAGAAACATTCTGTTTTGTTAGGTTTAACACTGCAGCGACATGATTATTGGTCACATAACAACTTTACAGCTTTTCAAGGTTGAGGAAGACGCAGAATCCCTCCTTGCATTAGCTCAGGCATGAGTAGGTCCTTGGGTATAACCAACAACCTGTTGTAATGCCAGCTGGATGACGTCCTCACATTAAAGGATTCTACATATCAAGTGAAGCTTCAAACACCCAATGGTGCGGGGCAAGTGATTTGAAGTCAGTGACCTTAATCACTCAGCCAAAGCCTTTGCGATTTACTGTCCTATTCTGTGTAGAAATTCAACAGCTAATATATAAAACATCTGTTTCTATTTATATGTTCATTATTATGATTAAATCTTGAGACAAGTCACAAGATTCTGATTGGATGATTCTAAGTGTAGTTTAGAAATTGACCAATAGCAAGGCTACATTCTGGGTGTCGTCTCCAACCTTCAAGCATGTACCGTAACTGTCTAGTAGCAAGTTAGGCTAATATAAAGGAGTAAATCATTACTATACTGCTTGTAATATGGTATATGTACAATGTAAGAATGTTTGTAGTGTAAAAATCTGGTTTTCAAAGGTGATGTTTAAAATGTATTAAGGTTAAATTATACAAATATAACAAACTTTCTTAGACAAGGAAAATATACCTGTGTTAAGGGTTACTTAACCAACCCTAAAATTAAGCACTGACAAAAAATTCAATATTTTTCTTTTATCTTGAAAAGAAAATTCTTTTTGCGCTGTCAGAAGTAACTTTCAGATTTATATTACAGTAAAATTTCTTAAAATTCACTCATAAGCAGTTTGATTTACCGCTATATTCACTTTTTAATGACATTTCTATGAAATAAAATATAGAAAAAAAATATTGACCTCCTTCCAACCCTATCTAGTACCGCTAAACAACAAGTTGTGGTCATGACCTTACCAGTTTTGTCTTGGGCAAGCAATTTTCTGTGCTGAAGCTCTACAAATCAGTAAACAGTTGCAAGGACATCTGACATACTTCTTTCCTGGAGGAGCCGCTTTTATTGGCTGTAATAAATATTTACACTTAGTCTTGCATTTCAATCTATGCTTCTGGAGAATCATTTCTCAGATTTTATTTACCTATTTGAAATTTAAAAGACATTTTCCCAGAAATTGAGAAACATTTTTGGTTAATCTAAATATCACTAAAATCAAATATTTCACAAAAAGTTTAACAAGCAAACACTTAGGAAATAACGTAAATAATGTCACTGTTGTAAAGTTTCTTTGTAGATACAGTACAATTGTAGATAAATAAAAAGTAGTCCATAACTTTATTTAAGACAGCTTGCTTGACTGTCTTATAATTTCCAAGTTACACAACAGCTGTGACTTTCATTACAACTAGCCTAAACTTACACAACACTATTAAAATATTACAAATAAAACTTCTGTTATGGCAATGATAACAAGAGGACCATGATGGTCCTGAATTGCTCACCTCTTCCCACATGACCCAGTTTTGAGTATGTCATCGTTTTTGACCAACTTTCATAAAGATCCCATGAAAAATGTGACCTCTAGAGTGGTCACAAGGTTTTTCTATTTTTAGACCTACTGACCTAGTTTTTGAAGGCACGTGACCCAGTTTCGAACTTGACCTAGATATCATCAAGGTGAACATTCTGACCAACTTTCATAAAGATCCCATGAAAAATGTGACCTCTAGAGTGGTCACAAGGTTTTTCTATTTTTAGACCTACTGACCTAGTTTTTGACCGCACGTGACCCAGTTTCGAACTTGACCTAGATATCATCAAGATGAACATTCTGACCAACTTTCATGAAGATCCCATGAAAAATGTGACCTCTAGAGTGGTCACAAGGTTATTCTATTTTTAGACCTACTGACCTAGTTTTTGAAGGCACGTAACCCAGTTTCGCATTTGACCTAGATATCATCAAGATGAACATTCTGACCATTTTTCATGAAGATCCCATGAAAAATGTGACCTCTAGAGTGGTCACAAGGTTTTTCTATTTTTAGACCTACTGACCTAGTTTTTGACCGCACGTCACCCAGTTTCGAACTTGACCTAGATATCATCAAGATGAACATTCTGACCAACTTTCATGAAGATCCCATGAAAAATGTGACCTCTAGAGTGGTCACAAGGTTTTTCTATTTTTAGACCTACTGACCTAGTTTTTGACCGCACGTGACCCAGTTTCGAACTTGACCTAGATATCATCAAGATGAACATTCTGACCAACTTTCATGAAGATCCCATGAAAAATGTGACCTCTAGAGTGGTCACAAGGTTTTTCTATTTTTAGACCTACTGACCTAGTTTTTGACCACACGTGACCCAGTTTCGAACTTGACCTAGATATCATCAAGATGAACATTCTGATCAACTTTCATGAAGATCCCATGAAAAATGTGACCTCTAGAGTGGTCACAAGGTTTTTCTATTTTTAGACCTACTGACCTAGTTTTTGAACGCACGTGACCCAGTTTCGAACTTGACCTAGATATCATCAAGATGAACATTCTGACCAACTTTCATGAAGATCCCATGAAAAATGTGACCTCTAGAGTGGTCACAAGGTTCTTCTATTTTTAGACCTACTGACCTAGTTTTTGACTGCACGTGACCCAGTTTCGAACTTGACCTAGATATCATCAAGATGAACATTCTGACCAACTTTCATGAAGATCACATGAAAAATGTGACCTCTAGAGTGGTCACAAGGTTTTTCTATTTTTAGACCTACTGACCTAGTTTTTGACCGCACGTGACCCAGTTTCGAACTTGACCTAGATATCATCAAGATGAACATTCTGACCAATTTTCATAAAGATCCCATGAAAAATGTGACCTCTAGAGTGGTCACAAGCAAAAAGTTACGGACGGACGGACGGACGGACGACGGACACTGCGCGATCACAAAAGCTCACCTTGTCACTTTGTGACAGGTGAGCTAAAAATGACTTCCGCAAAATTTTCTATGTGAAAAATAAGCCACAATCTGAATTGATTTCAAGCAGCTAGGTAATTCAAGTATGTTTGATTAGAAGGATTCCTTGTGTGAAGTTTCAATCTAATTAACAAAGTTATTACAGAGATACACCTTAAAAGTTAACTACAAACATGGTTTGAAAAAAAAAATTCTATGTCAAAAAAAAATCTGATGTCAATGACATCAATTGCATGGTTAACAGAACAGAAAAACTCTCACTACTTTTTGAATAGTCCAACTTTAAAGTTTAAAAGTTTAAACTTGCTGGTGTATGTACTAGGAATTCTTATAAAACATTTGGGAAAAAAGATTTTCATTCATTTTTCTAACTGGGAATATGACTATTGTTTATCAAATTAGCCAAAAATGAAACCAACAGTTAACTTAATTTGTCAAATAAAAAATATTATAAAACAAAAAGTTACCGTTGCTTCTCTGCACACATTACATTTGACCACATTCTGATTTTGTTTGCCATCTATGCTGACTATAGCTTGACACACTTTACAGTTGATCGACAACGGCATTCCAGGAACTGACGAGTATGGTGGGGGTAATTCATCTGGCCCTATAGGAGGTACAGTCACCTGTTGTACAGGTGGTGCTGTTGGTTGGGGTGGTGGCTGCCCTGATAAATACAAAAAATAACAGATTTATATATGGATCTTGTAGTGTAATTTATTTTTTATGTCATCAACAAACAAAAACCTATAAGTATTGTAACTAACATTCACACATTTGTATTTTATTTGTAGAAGCTTTTGAATAGCTGTTTAGTTGTAGCATTCACATTACCATGATAGTTTCTGAATGACACAATTATCTCTCAGAAATGAACAATTATATGTAAATGAACTACCTTGGAACTGAGAAATATACTCAATAGGTGTTGTGAGCATGATGTGGAAATTTGGCTTGAAAAATGAAGGGCATCGTGAAATGCAGCACTGCAGAACTTTATTAAATTAATATATTATAAACAAGTGCTGGATTTTTTTTATGTCCTGGACTGTCAATGGATTTTTTTATATTTATATTTACAGTTTTTATGGGAAATTATGGTTTTGGCAAAGCCTCTTGTGTCCCATGTCACTTAGCTACATTCCAGAGGTGGTCTTATCTTTTTTTTTTTAATGTTTCAGCTGTCACTTACAACCCTTTCAGGTGTAGTAGAAGAAAAATGTGCAGCCCAATTCAGGACTCAAACCATGACCTTCTGCTTGCAAGTCAGATGCTCTACCAACTGAGCTAATCGGATAATCAATATCATAGACCAATCATATACACAATGCTACATTCCTCCCTCCATTTTTAAAGACAAACTCAGAATCTTTTGACTAACTCAGCCATTATTGCTTCACCCTAGCTCTAGGATTCCAAGGTTAGTCACCACACTCACAGCAACAATGTAACAGGAGAGGAAAAATGTGCAGCCCAATATAGGACTTGCAAGTCAGATGCTCTACCAACTGAGCTAATCAGACAATCAATATCATAGACCAATTATATACATAATATACACACTGCTACACAGGCAATTCATTCCATGCATTTACTATTCTGATGGATATAAAAATTTCCGAGGAAGAAGTCCATTCTTGTCCTTACTTGCTTAGTGTCAGATATGTTTTATTTGCCTTAATGTGCTTTAATGCCCTGCTCCCATCCTACCTTTTAACCTTAAATTGTCACTGAAAAAGCGTGAAAATCCTGACTATGAACAGTGACGCCTGTCAAAATAGTGTCTATTTCATATACGGTTCTATATGAAATACCTGTGGTTTTGCGTGCTAAAGCGTCGCACATGGCTGTTTACTGTTACCTATTGTAATCAAGGGTTGCATACACAAAAAAAGAATTTCAATAGCCACGGAGCAGGGCTTTAACATATATGTTATTTTTTACAGCTGTTTTATTTATGTTGAGTTTATTTACTTGTGTTTGTCAGAAAATAGCTTTAAGCCAGTGTTTTATATTTGTAATTATCATAAATAAATCTTGTATATTAAGTGTAGATTTATAGAGCTCGAGTGTATGTCCTCTGGTAGATGAAATATTAGATAACTCGAAAAAACTTTTCAGGATGACAGTTTATAATGAAAGTCTTGGGGGTGAACCTTCTGGAATTCTGTTTTTACAGTCAAAAACTTGTAGGTTTCAATCACGTCACCTTAAACAGGCTGGTAACATTGCCCGATCGGGCTTTGGACATAAAAACTAATATTTCTTGAAAAATAATGAAGATATTTCTTTCAAACTTGGCCCATTTATTAAGCATAACATATGATGCATATTAAGATAGAAATATCTTTGTTGCCTTCAGTTTTGTTAGAATTACTTCCCTTTTTCAGATTTTAATGATGCATAATTTTTGAAGTCCAAAACAAGTACGTTTCAATGCAATGTTTAATACAGAAAATGGTTCAATGGCTTTCTATTGCTCCAAATTTGTGCGCCAATACCTTTATTCTATATATTTAGGGTTAATACTTGGTTTCTAATGCAAATGTATGAACACTTTTTTTACAACTAACATTTTTCTATAATGTTGTAAGTGAAAGCACAATAAAATCTATACATTCATGTACTAGCGCAATAATTTAGAGCATTTGAAAGCTATTGAACCCTTTTCTGTTTTAAACTTAGCACTAAAACATATGTTTTTTGGACTTCAAAAACTATGCTTCATAAAAATCTGAAAAGGGGAAATAATTTTACCAAAACTGGAGGCAACCAAGTTATTTTTATTTCAATTTGTATCATTTTTAATGCTTAATAAATGGACCAAGTCTGAAGAAAATATCTTCATTATTTTTCAAGAAATATTAGTTTTTATGTCGAAAGCCCGATCGGGCAATGTTACCAGCCTGTTAAACGCCTCATTATTCAGGCTGGTAACATTGCCCGATCGGGCTTATGACACAAAAAGTAATATTTCTTGAAAAATAATGCAGATATTTCTTCCATACTTGGTCCATTTGTTAAGCATAACAATTGATACAAATTAGAATAAAAATAACTTGGTTGCCTTCAGTTTTGGTAGAATTATTTCCCCTTTTCAGATTTTTATGACGCATAATCATTGAAGTCCAAAAAAACAATGTTCTAATGCTAAGTTTTAAACAAAAAAGGGTTAAATGGCTTTCTAATGCTCTAAATTATTGCGCTAGTACATGAATGTAAGCATTTTACTCTGCTTTCACTTACAACATTATAGAGAAATGTTAGTCCTAAAAAAATTGCTCATACATCTGCACTAGAAACAAAGTATTTACCCTAAATATATAGAATAAAGGTATTGGCGCACAAGTTTGGAGCACTAGAAAGCCATTGAACCCTTTTCTGTTTTAAACATTGCATTAAAACATAATATTTTTGGACTTCAAAAATTATGCATCATAAAAATCTGAAAAAGGGAAGTAATTCTAACTAACCTGAAGGCAACAACGTTATTTCTATCTTGATAAGCATTATATGTAATGCTTAATAAATGGACCAAGTTTGAAAGAAATATCTTCATTATTTGTCAAGAAATACTACTTTTTGTGTCATAAGCCCGATCGGGCAATGTTACCAGCCTGTTATTGATAAAACAAATGTGCTAAATCAGGCAAATGCCTGTGACTATGAAAACTGAAAATTGCCAACTACCTAACAAGTATAGAGCTTTACTTCAATACTTCATTTTACATTGAGTTATTTATCAGGAGCTGTAGATCTAAAGCAAAGTCGAAAAATAAAGACATTACTGTAAAGTAACAAAAAAAAAGTTACATTAATTGACATATGTGATTAATCGGCCGTTCAGCATTTATATTTAAAAAGAAAATATTTAATGTAAGAATGGAAATGCTACCATTTGGATATGGTGTATACTCGGGAGGAGGCTCAGCTTCTCCTGTGTCTTGAAGAAGAGGTGCTCGTTCCTCTTCCCTGTCCGCCATTTTGCCCGATTCGGATATTATATATTGATCATGTGACTTGTGTCATGTGATCAATAATATACCACAAGGTCACAAAATGTACTACAAAGCAAAAAATACTGAAACTATATAACTACAGAACATACGCCTGTCACCGTGAAGCTTTCAACCAACTATTAAAAACATTCACTGATTCTTTTCAACATAATAAAAGAAACAAGAAGAAAAAAGAAAAAGAAAAAAAAACAGGTGCACTAAAATACATGAAACTTACGACAAATGTATTATTTAAAACACAAAGCAAATAAGGAAAATAAAAGCTGCACAAGGTATGACGAAACGAAAAGCGGTCGAGCTAATTGAGGTACAAGATACAAGAAGCTTTATTTTACGTCGGATATAATATAACAAGTTAACATTCGCCCGTGAGCTATTTTCCGCCAAGCAGAGTTTAACAATGATAAAACATCTACAAAGCAATGCATACGTATGAGTTAAGGCATATTTAAAACATATATTTTACGTTTAAGAAACTTAGATTAAACTACTAACATGTATGAGTTTTGAAAAACTTAAAACATAACTATATATCAAACATTTGGAATAGCACAATGTCCACATAAAATAAAGACATTGTCTAACTTATTACTAAAGCAGACATATTTACTGTTTACATGATAAGATAATTTCCTTATGGAAATAAAAGAGAAGCAAACAACCATAATGAACACAAACAGACATAAGGAACACATACTCCAAAGTAATCATAACTCCTGGCCTTTACCGAAGTTTGAATGTCTTATCTGGTCTACTCGTCAAGTTGATAACAGGTAGGCTTCTCTATGGAAAATAGCACAAAGGGCGCAAGTGTTTGATCACCCGGATTTTACAATAAGCGTATAAATTTATGGAAACGTATTCTTTTAAGAGTATAGATTTACAGATTATACAGAATAGACTTTGACATCAGGTTTACATACAAATGCAGCTAACAAAAATATACAGCTACAGTTTAAGGATACCACATAAAACAGAACATAAGGCAAATAAAATCAAAACAAATAAACCAGAGTACATTGTAAACAGTTCAGAACAGCTTATAGAAGAAACATAAGCCGGTAAATAGGGTATACGTATTTGCACAGTAGATACTGCATTTCAGACCTTCAGAGCTCACTGTAGACAGATGCATGCAACGCAGTTGCACTTAAAATTTACCATTCCAGAATGAAACAATGTTCAAATAAATTAAACTTTGTTTAATTGCCTAGCATTTGAATTTGCACGGCTCCGAGACTAACTGCGTGTTACAAAGTAGGGAACCTGCATTTGTACTAGGTAAAGTAATCTAAGTGATGGTATTTTTCCTTAATGTTTGTTGTCTTCATGTAGTGCCTGTTAGTATATACGTATCTCATGATGTTAGTTTGCTTCTGTTATCATTCAAGAATAATATACTATTAAAATGTGCAATTTTGAATAAACAGGGACATGTTTGGGGTGGGGTGGAGAGGAGGAGGATTGGCGGTTGGAATAGGGTGTGTTGGAGTGGGGTTAGGGCCGACATGCTTAGCTGTACCAGATGTTTAAGCCCAGCAATTAATATATTTGTTAAACAAAACTATTAATGATGTAACATATCAAAAGACACTGCATCCTTGATTATTTTACACATCGTAATTACAGCTTAAAGACTAGATAGCTAAAAATACTTTATTTTCTCACTGAATACAAATGTATGTAAGAATATTCCGAGGGGAAAGCAACCAAGAAAAAAAGCAGACCCGGTTTGATTGGGTTTGTTCTCGAGAGATAACGTTATGTGCAACTCCGATCACTTCCTTCGCAATGGAGAACTCGTTTACTAGAAAAGTAAAAGGAACGGACTCCATGATGCCAACTATAACACCGAGTCAAAGTGCGACATTAAATGTCCACTACATAACACTATTTTTGAAAGTAAGTATACAATCGGTACATAGTAAACAGTTACAATTGTAGATAAAATCAACTCCCTTTATCCCTATTTTTATGCCCCCGAAGGGAGGCATATTAGTTTTCAACTGTCCGTCCATTAGTTCGTTCGTTCGTCACAACGTTAACTTTTTGCACGAAGGCACTTTACTCGCGAACCACTGCACCCAGGACCTTCAAACTTCACATGATGATAGTACTTATTGAGTGCACCACCCCTACTGACTTTGGGGTCACCAGGTCAAAGGTCAAGGTCACAGAGGCCAATGTTAACTTTTTGCATGAAGGCACTTTACTCGCGAATCACTGCATCCAGGACCTTCAAACTTCACATGCTGATAGTACTTATTGCGTACACGACCCCTACTGACTTTGGGATCACAAGATCAAAGGTCAAGGTCATAGAGGCCAACGTTAACATTTTGCATGAAGGCACTTTACTCGCGAACCACTGCACCCAGGACCTTCAAACTTCATTTGCTGATAGTACTTATTGAGTACATTACCTCTACTGACTTTGGGGTCACCAGGTCAAAGGTCAAGGTCACAGGGACCAACGTTAACTTTTTGCATGAAGGCATTTTACTCGCGAACCACTGAACCCAGGACCTTCAAACTTCATATGCTGATAGTACTTATTGAGTACACTACCCCTACTGATTTTGGGGTCACCAAGTCAAAGGTCAAGGTCACAGGTGCCAATGTTAACTTTTTGCATGAAGGCACTTTACTCGCGAACCACTGCACCCAGGACCTTCAAACTTCACATGCTGATAGTACTTATTGAGTATACCACTCCTACTAACTTTGGGGTCACCAAGTCAAAGGTCAAGGTCACAGGGGCCAGCGTTAATTTTTTGCATGAAGGCACTTTTCTTGCGAACCACTTCATCCAGGACCTTCAAACTTTACGTGCTGATGGTACTTTATGAGTACACCATCCCTACTGACTTTGGGGTCACCAGGTCAAAGGTCAAGGTCACAGGGGCCAACGTTAAATTTTTGAATGAAGGCACTTTACATGCAAACCACTTCATTCAAGACCTTCAAATTTTACATGCTGATAGTACTTATTGAGTACACCACTCCTACTGACTTTGGGGTCACCAGGTCAAAGGTCAAGGTGCTGCGGGGGCATTTGTCACCATTAGTGACAGCTCTTGTTTACTCGTGTAAAGATCCTAATAAATAAGCCAATTCTTAATCAACTAGTCAAGTAGCTTACTTTCGATGATCTTCGGCACTTGACATTTCACACAAGCAGACTTAGTTACTTGTGTGAAATGTAAAGTGCCGAAGATCATCGAAAGTAAGCCCAAAATATCTTCCCATAGTTGATATTACAACATCTCTGTAAATTGTCTAAGCACCACAAAGTCTAACTTAGGACCATTACACAAATACGCAAGACAAATAATTCTCCAAGATTCATAAAACGGAATATCAAAAAAAGTAATAAGGTAGTTAAAAGAAGTTTATGCAAAACAAGAATTATTCAAATTTTGCTTCAATGAACTTTAGAAAGAAAAACTTCCTAAAAAATCTTAAGTTTAAAAACTCCGCAATAAAATCAACATATTCGCCTCAATCTGGTTATATCGCCACGGAGACCATCTGTTTGCTTGTTAGCTTGATTTTACGTTCAACACTGATTTTTTAATATAGATCTACCCCAGCTACGTTACGCATGTCAGTTTTCCTGAAGTCTGTATATAAGAAAATGACGCAAGTAAATGAGAACTTTCACATCTTAATTAGAAAAAGAGTCCTGTAGGACGAATGACTTCATGTAATCATTTTCCGTCATTGTCTCAGTCATGGAAAATATCCAACTCACCCGAGGGTCAGACTCACGACCTTTCGATCCATAGTCTTGAGGTCTACCTATACTGCCCTAACCGGACGACGAGCAGAAGAAAATTGGTCGTGTCAAGATCTGTCTTATCTCCTTATTCTGTGCAGGTGCTCATTCATATAGTTTTAAGGTAATGAACTTGTGGTGACGATCGGTAATTTCCGTGCGATATCGTATCCTTTATATGCAATTTCAGCATCATTCGCTATAATAAAAACTTAACTTTCCTAACAACTGGAGTTTGCCGAAATCGTAAACTGAGAATACCCAAACAAACAGAAATTTGCCGATTAATATTACGAGTCAACTACCATAAATCGCAAGGTGTGTCTGTTTCGTTGATTTGATTTACAGCCGCTTTCTGTTGTTCTCTTGAGTTCATAACAATGTATTAATCATGAACTACAATAGGAGAGATCGCGTTTGTATATAAATCCGTTGTATTTTCTATTTTTAAATCTGATAAGACAAAGGTCGGGTGGGCAGACGCCGAGCGTCCATGATTTTTTGTAAACAGTGATGTTTTTCTAACGGCTTAAACTTTCTTAAAACACCAATGATATCAATAATTATTTGATCAATGGAAAGTATATAAAACAAACAATTTAATGATTACTTTTCATTATTATTTCAAAATAAAATGGATTAATTATGAACGCTTAACTTACAGTGTTTTTTCTAAAACTTTGGAGCATCGTTACGCCGCTATTAAAATCATATGTCATTTGAAATGGTTTTTCATTTTAAAAAGATAATTAAATAAGAAAATATGAAAATCGTAAGCATTTCAAAACTTTTTGAATTTTTAAAATCCATAAATAAGCGAAAATGTTATTAAAAATTAAAAATTCCGATCCCATACACAAACGATGTAAAACATTAGCCCACCACCAGATAAATAGGTGTTAATGCGTGACGTCACGGCGATCTCTCCTATAACTGTATATTCAAGAAATTTTGAATATTACAAATATTTCCCATTTAAAGCCACAATTGAAGTGAGTAAAGGTAATTTTTAGAAAATCAGGTACTTATTTTATTAAATACAGATAAATTTAGACCAAAAAAAAAAAAACAAAACATGGTCGATCCCCACTTATTTACGTTCAAACTATAATCAGAATATTTTTTAATGATACAACAAAGTTTTCACTTGTGTTTTGTCGACCAGTAAATTTAACGGTGTTTGTTTACATTTTAGGCATACAGACACTAAATAGGAATATGGCGCGAAGAAAATGATAGTTGCATAATGTCCTTAGTTTTTTGTTGTTGTTTTTTTTGCTCTGTAGTTTCCTTATTTTCTTTGCATTTTATTTTTGTTGAAATCACATGACATATAGGTAGCATTTTCATACTGAAATAATAACATGACAGAATTTTCGTGGAAATTTGGGGTCTCATTTTTAGCCGATTTTGCAGTTTGTTTGACTGAAAATAATTTTCTTGAATTAAGCATGACCCCAACTTCTCTTTTGAATTTTATTCAGCACTAACAATATTCTTCAAGAAAATGTAAGTTACAGACGTTTAAAATGGGTCCTGATGTGTGCTGCGGCCATTGGAAATATGCCAATTTTATATAGAATAAAAAGAACAGCTATTTAGTGTGTTGTAACTTTTAATGACCTCTGACAAAGGTTGTTCACATATTTATTGGAGATCGACATACAGTATAATTAATTTTAGGTTTACCTCATGTGATTATAGAACTAGCCATCTTATCGATACGCATAAAGAAACATAATGCCCTCCCCTCATAAACAGAGTCAATCAAACCATGTATGCTATTATGCTCCTTGGTTGCATTCTTTGCTTCCAAAGGATCTTTTTACAGATTTTTTAAGAGTTCTAAGAGTTACATGACAGGGTTATATCATATAGAGAATCTGATTCCATAGTATGTTAAAATAAATACATTTAACCACGAATAAAGTTGAACTACCGGTATTTCACCAGCTACAATATATTAAAAAGGCATTATTGCGAGTACTTCACCCTGCGAGGATAGGCAAATAATTTTAAACACATATCGTACACATGTATTCAGAAACATAGTTTAATTCACCACTGTTTTAATTCGAATCGAATATGAAAGCCTTCAATTTCTTACGATTTAAAGTGTTCTGGTGACTTTTCAAACAAACCCTTGATTGTACAGTTAAGTTTTCTACGAATGTGGTCTCGGCATCATCCGGTTTTAATTAAGGAAACTCATGTTCTCTTTGAGCTTCATTTGGTTCGAAGAACGGCAAAATAACAAACAAGATTACGTAATGACACGGAAATTGTCGATGGTCATCATAGGTCAACTACCTTGAATTTTAGTTTAACTTCAATTCGCCGATCAGCTAAATAGATTGAAGTAATAGGGAAAGTTGATATTTTTTTTCAAATAAAATATTTGTGGGATAAATTTCAAATTTAGGAATATAAGTTTAAATCATAATATACCTTGAAAACCTGTAGCAAATCCATATGGAGGAGGTTTCTCTCCAACAACATCGTCTCCATATCCAGGATTGTCCATTTTGCTTTAATATTTTGATTATCAATTTTAATATATACTAGTAGATGATAATTTTCACGTGGCATATGATAAAGATACTGTTGCAAAATCGGAGTATGTTGATACGATAGTATGTGGTCATACCGTGACCTATAATAAGTTGATAGATGACGAATTATCTCGTGGATACTGAAAATGTAAATATATGTATTTAATGAAGGACTGAAAAATTGATGTGTTCTACTCAGTTATATATAAATAACCTTTTTCTACATAATTGTATTTGTATCAATAAATAAATAAAACTTGAAAATACAGTAGTTTACATGCATTTGCTAACTTACCTTTTTACTGAAGATCAAATAATAAACATATCTTTATATTTGCATGTTAAACATTTATCAATAATTCTTTAATGTGCGTATAAAGGGGAATTACCTGCGCTATATATTATTTAAAAACATACGCCGCTCATACAGCATTTTATATCAATACAAATATATAAGGGGAGGTTATTTATTAATCGTTGTTAGAACTTGTTACTCAACCGTTTTCATTTTTTTTAATATTGTAGAGTCTTAGATATACCTGTTTTATATTGTAGAGATATACCTGTTTTTAAATACATGCAATGAAATATGTTTAAGCTAAAATCGAAGAAAAAATATTTGATATCCTCAGCAATTCACTTGGTAAATTGAACGGCTTTAATGCTAAACTGTTCTGATTGGACTGAAATATATGTAACTATCTGTACGGAAACGTGATTTATAAAACTGTAGTATGATGTGGAAATGCCAGAAGAAATGTTTGTAAATCCTTTGAATATGTGCATAAGCGTCATCTACTGTAGGCGTCTTGTTAACGCCAGCTTAACCTACTCATAGTTTTACTTAAAAATACTTGGCCCACCAAAAGAAATCGTTCTTCCCCTCTTCTTCTTATCAGTATATCTAAATGCTCTTTGAGATTGGCATTTTTCCTTAACTGCTTTTATATCTGAGAAAAAATTGGGTCAAAATTGGTGGCGGGTAAAGCATATGCTACCCCCACTATTTTCAAAATTAGTGGCCTCCCGCTGCGCCTCCCTTCTACGCCTATGTATAAAGACCTTCGGATAAGAGTAAAATCGAAATAAGCTTACATGTGTTAAATATCTATATATTCTTCTTTTGTTTTAATATGAATTACATCTAGAGGGTCATGTACTTCAAATGAACATATTTCTTTAATTCAGTGAACGTAATCGAGATTTTAGCAGCTAAAACATTTAAATACACGAAATATAATGAAAATTGCAAATAGTAACGAGTGTTCAAAAACCATAGTTCTATCTGAAATGAATAACTGATGTATTTCCATTTAGTACTTCATTTTTTCCACATTTTTCCGGGCCATAACTAAGGTACTGTCGTTGGAGTTAAATGAAACTTAATTTTGGATACCATTAAGACGAAAGACTAAGGTCCAATAAGGAGAGCCACGTCCAAAGAATGCAGCAACTCGCACCGATTTTTTTTACGTCGCGCCGACACAATTTTAGGTCATATGGCGACTTTGCAGCTTTGATGATGGTGGAGGAAGACCCCGGGTGCCCTCCGTGCGTTATTTCTTCTCGAGCGGGCACCTGGGCAGAACCACCGACCTTCCGTAAGCCAGCTGGATGGATTCCTCATACACACCGAAATTTTAACCGTATGTAGCAGTGTATGTGTGGATAGTTACATTGTGAAAATATACACATAAATATATTGACATAGGAGACAAAGTAAACATGTATTGAAACATAGTGTAACATCACATATCAACGGTTTGGAAAAGACCTGTTAATGGTGCACCAAAAGATAATAGGTAAGGGTAGATTTTCGGAAACACAGAGCAGCACAAACACAGCCTCAAAGCCACGCATTTGCAAAGCACAGGGGTTACTAACTCAAAGGTCCCTTAAGTCCTAAGGTGGTCGTAACGTCACCTTTTCTTGCTCGTAGGGATTTTTTTTATTAACTCAATCTTCTCGTAAGATACGAGATACCTTAAGTAATGCCGTATCTTAAGGTAAACAAATTGGTGCCTTATCTATATCGTAAATAGATAGAAAATTGAAGAAATTAAGTTTTGTTTAACTTTCTGATTAATTTTTTATTTATAATCTAGCTTTTCCCATTCCTGTTGTTTTTTAAATCGATATAGAGGTAATTTCCTAAAAAATCTGTGTTTTTTTCGTCTGCCTGCAAGGCAACTATCATTTCAAACCATACAAAGTTGCCTTAATACAAGTATTGAGCAATGGCATTTTATTTAGTAAAAAAAACATAAGAGATACGAGTATTAATGGATATTTGCAAAGATCTTCAAATGACCTCAAACATGCAAGTCACTTTTTGGATTGATGGTATAAACCTTCCGATGTTCATCAAAACAGTTTTTTTAAATCCCAACGTATATAGGAAATTTTCAGTCAATATTATATAAATTGATATTTCGTATGTTAGTTATATAATACTGATACTTTCTTCTGTCTTATATCATATATTTCGCTGTCTGATTAACGCATCTATTTCGGACTCCTACTTACGAGGACATGTTTGAAGAAATATCAGTCGTTCAATTAAGATGTTCCATATTTTAATGTAATTTAATGTAATTAGCTAGTTCAGTGATTGATAAAACATTTCTGTTGCATATGCATATCTGACACGGTCAAAATAAATGTACTTGCCTAATGCAGATTTTGGTACTCCTAGTCCTACAGTTTAGTAAATAATTCACAACTGTCATTTATATAATAATTTCTATTGTAGACGCGCACTTTAAATGCCTACCGTGCTAAAATGTAGATTTATATCAACAAAAGTTTTACCACTATTACAAAAAGTGAATGACAGGTTAACATAATTTGATATCCTTTCATGATTCAGACACGTTAGTAAAGAAATTTTAGTAATCTTCAAAAGATTTACCAAATATACTGGAATACTGAATCAAGTTTAGCGGTCAAAAAAGTTTACTGCATCAAAATGACAGTATATGTTATCGGATGCATTTGCATCATAATCTAAACACTACTAAATGCAAAAAGTGTCTACAATACTATGGAAAAAAATGGTCCGATGAAACTGCTTTTAAATGTAAATAGCGAAATGAATGCCGCAAGTTAAGTCTTTTTGCCTTTTAAGTTGCTTGGATCTCATTACTTGGTAATATGAACATAAGTTGCAGTGTCATTGCATTTGTAAAACAAAATGAGAAAAAAACTCTTGATAACTGAGTTCGAATAATATAAACAGACAGAAACCTTAATACTGTAAATGTACGGAAATTCAAATGATTGCAGGGGGAAAAACGTCTTATATCAACTAGAGATGAATGTATATCTACTTTCATTCCAAGAAGAGTAGAGGATTAAGTTTCCCGTCAAATTATTCGACTTAAATTACTCAAATTTAGAATTTAAACCAACAACAGCAAAACTCATTCGGTCAGATGTGTTGAACCTAATGATAAATTCTTGCTACACGTTTACACATACCATTGCTTCAAAATTGTACGAGTATTCTATACGAATAAAAATTTATTTATTTATCATACTAAAAAAAGTATATTCGTGAAGTACACGTTAAGTCTTACAGCTTTAAATATATCCATAATGTCTGTCTCAAATGAGTTATGTCATACATTGTAGATACCAGTATAAACTTTGATCTTCACTTTTCAGTTTCAAATAAGCTCCAGTATTGTAGTATCAGCCAAGGATGAGGGTCAAAGGTGTTGCCCATAATTATATCAAAACAATATCTTAGAGCTTTTCGTTCGGAACAATAGATACGTCAGTTTCGGAAGTTTCTAGAATGGCTACTTAAAGATGTTTTTCACAATTATTTCTAGCGGACAGAATTTTTTGTAACTTTGCATATTTATAGATTGATGTAAGACAAGTTAAAATAAAAAATAAAAATGATAGGTACCCGTGCTTCTTTTTTCAAAATTTAAAGTTTATTAAGAACATCAAATCGGTATTTTTGTCTGAAGAAACAATACATACATGTCATAATAAAACTACTGCAAATAACTATTTATTAAAAGTTTCACTCTGATGTTACTGTTTATGCATCACAATTAATGAAACCACTATAACTATGCATAATATGTCAACATATAGATATATTAACTCAGAAAAATTACTCTTGGCAGATGTCGAACGTATCTGAAACTGAGAAAAAAACGAAGTATTTCTTAATGATATGGAAAATCTAGCTGACAGAATTTTACCAAATTTTATATTATGTAAGCTAGAACTAAGACAAAAAATCTAAACCAAAAAAATATCAACCCGTGCTTGTTTTCAAGAAAAAATAAAAAATATTCACTTCACCCGCAAAAGTATTTTTTCATTACCCAATCCACCTAAAAATTATGAACATTTTTTTTCTTACAAAACAAATTGCACAATGTTATTATCAGTTTCTTAACCAATTTTCTTACTCACATGCGGAATAATGCTCCTTTAAGGTTGCATGCCTCTAGGTCAAATACTTTTTGAGATACGTGCTACACAAGCTTTCACATGCCATTTACATATATATTTGACCACGTCAAGGGACATAAATCTGTTTCTACTGAGTGAAACCTCAAATAAAAGCACTGGTGCACAACTTCGCATGCTGAAATTAATTCTTGTGTGGTTTCATGACTCTTGGCGCATATGCATTTGAGGTACATGCGACACAAATGTTTAGACCCTTTATGTACAATTTGACTGTCAAGGGCCATAACTCTGGTCTTACTACGTGAACTGCGGGATGGGGCACAAAAAGTATAACAACATTTTTAGGAAGTCACATTTGAACTTGAAGGAGATAGATCTACGTTAAGATTTTCTAGAATTTTATTTGACTTGGAGTCGGCTGCATCATTACTGGACGAAATAGTTTACTTTCAAATTGGCTGTCCACAATGTATTCGATTCGAGCATTTCCTACGGCTACACCTCCAATAAAACACCATCACTTTTAAAGGTAAAATATTGATGCACGACCTATATTGTCAGTACATACGATATATATATTTTTTTTGCGCGAGTGCGCTGCATATCCGACAATTATGCATTTTCGGCGGCGAATCCTGAACTTTACAGTGGTTATCGCTTACTGCGCGATTGAGCTGCGCACAAAATATTGTGATGAACTCCTTTAAGGCAAGTGGCTGCTTAATTAATACCTGTAGGTGACCGCTAATGCAGGATGCATTGTATACCTCTATCACAGTTCAACATTAAATGTGTGCAAAAAGCCTCTTTGAATCTTCATTTCATCTTATATCTCATCCCCTTAGCAAATTTTATTTATTGAATTTCTTTTTTTTATATTTTTATTGTCGAAAAATGACAATATGCCTGTCATTGTATGAAAGAAGAACTGTTTTTATAGAAAACTGATGTCCTTTTCAGCATGACAGCAACATTAGACGGAACTTTGATTGTAGGGAAAATTGTCTGAACATTTTTACATTTAATTTTACTCGTATGAGATAAACCAGGAGCTCCATCAAGAAGAATATACATTCACCTCCCAAAAAGTAAGTCCTTTGTTGCACCCGAGACCTCCATTGCAAGAGAGACACATTACAAATGAATCATAAATTAATATTAATACCCGGGGTAGACCACGGAGTGGAAAGAGTATTTTTTTCTTTTAAATAAAAACAGCGCACCAAAGTGTGTTTTTCATATCATATATCCTATTTTTCCTTGGGGGAGCCCCCCCCCCCCCCCCCCCACAAACCATCCTATGGAGGAGGGTGGGACACAACCTCCCTAACTAACCACTGTCGGCGGGTTGCCTTTACCATTCAAATTTACCTAACCTATATATACATATTGTGTATAATTTTGTCGCTATTGTATATATTCAATGTATTATTGGTCAGTTACAAACTGTTTTAGTACAATTACATAAGAACCTATTAACTTTTCCTGATCACAAATGTGGCACTTAACTTCATTTACTAGAAAACACATTAGGGTGCCTTTTGTAAGCCATTAATTTCATACGAATTTCATTTACTGTTGGCTTATAGGCCCACTGGGCCGGGTGTTTTTTGATATGTCTGAAAATGGCGATAAATAATTATATCAACTATAATTATATCCTTTCCGCGGCCCTAACATAATAAAACGTATTAGCGTCTGATGGCCCTTTCACGCTTCCGTAGAATCAACAATTATTACACGAACTCCATTTTAAAAATATTTCTGAAATGTCTAGGTTGCCGCTTTCAAATACGGAAATATCTGACATCCGATGAATACATATACTGACATTTTAGAAAACAGCAAAAAAGGACCTTTTGAACGATTTCACGAAGTTCCAAAAATCTCCATATACCCTTGCTCCGGCTACGGACACCTGTGGGATTTAATAAGTATTTTCTAATTGCTTTAGTTAAACTAAATCAACACAAAAATGAAGGAAATAATTACAGGTTGTTACATAATTTTTCCTTAAAGATAGGACAATTACAAATGTGGAAGATTCCCGTTTCATTTTTATGCACTTTTTTACGTTTACGGTATCTTAAGTCAGGCTCAACATATGAGGTTGATAAGGTATGCTTTGAGTTATAGAAATAGCGTTACCTTAGTGTTACCTTAACACTGTCGTAAATAACCTCGTAAATTCAGCGATATCGTAAGTTTTGAGTTAGCCAACCCAGGTCTACAACAAAAACATGCTATAACGGAAAACTATTAAAGACGGGTTGCTTAAAAATCTTTAAATTTTATGCACAATATAGAAAAAGTGGGGAGGAAGGGGTAGGGGGTACAAAGGGGGGATCGGTTGAAGGGAAGTGGAACAAGGATGAATATTCAAAAGGGAATACTACATTGAACGGTTCCTTAATCAGAGTTACCCTACACACGCGTGCACACACGCATAAGCACACGCATAACTAACTTATATAGATAAACAGACAAGTAAGATATTACAAGGACCCGCCCGCTTAACTCAATAGGGAGAGCGACGGTTTACAGATCGTGGGGTCGTGAGTTCGATCCTCGGGCGGGTCATATGTTCTGCGTGGAGATTTGATAAAAGACATTGTGTCTGAAATCATTCGTATTCCACCTCTGATTTATGTGAGGAAGTTGGCAGTTACTTGCGGAGAACAGGTTTACACTGGTATAGACTCCAGGAACACTGGTTAGGTTAACTGCTCGCCGTTAGATGACTGAAACTGCCCGCCGTTACATGACTGAAATACTGTTGGAAAAAACGGTGTTAATTACAAATCCAACAAAAGATTCAACAACAATGTATGGCAAGCACACAAACAAGCAGGAAAAACAACAATTGGGCATTCAAAATTTAGGAGGGCACGATAACTTGCTCTTAATAAAAGGGGGAGAGGTGCCACAGCAAGGGAGCGTATATGCAAAGGGAAAGGATGGGAGCGATAGGGGAGTGAGGAGAAAGAGGAAAGTAACGCTAACAACAAACAAGACAACATACGCAACACAAAATACAAGACGGACAGAAAACAAGTTGAAAATAGGGGCACCGCCTTGAAACGGTCGGTAACCTATATACCGTGTCCTAAAATATATACAATTTTTTAGAATATTTAGCTGAAATAAACGCAGGACACGGTAAAGTTTGGCTATTGGTCGTACATTGAATCTGCCTTATTGTGTGATATATTGAAAGCGGACAGTACTTGTCTGTTATGGCAAATATCAAGGAAGGCCTCAAAACTGACAAATTTATGTAAGAAACTGGTTTCTGTTATAGGAAGGATATATTCTGCAAATTATATTCAGGTGTGCCCAAAGTGTTCCGGGTTGACAGACGATATTATTGTGCATCTTCTTATCTTCTGTCTGGTAAACTATTTCATCGAAAAGCGATAAGCTTGGCATACTTGCATATAGCAGAATAATTTTGCAGAACCCTCGTGGACAGTGTATCAGTCTGTGACACTTATAATGTGCTGGCTCGTTAGGTACATATGTGAGATCATCTACTAGGTTGACATTGGAGTATATGTGTAACTTTTAAGTAATGTTTATGTACCTCAGGCTACATCATATGGGGCATATATTTCTCAATTAAGTCGTTTTGCTACAGCGTGTAGTCATGTCAAGGATTTCAATGAAAGCAATCAATATATTACAAATTAACTTCTTCAGCAAGACTACCGTTATTACAAATTGCGTAAATATTTTTTCTAAATTTTACTATCGTATTAAATTCTGATTTAGTTTTAAAATTCAATAATAATTTAAAGACACTTCTGCGAGAAGGTTTTTCTAAACCCGTTTTTTATGGGGATGTGGTTTACAAACTTCGTAAGATCTTGGGTCATGGTAATTTACTAACTGTATTTGGTAAAATTATAAAACGTTTTATAAAAAGAGGTTACGACCCAACTGTTTTTAGACAAAACGCATGTTTAGTGTTCAACCCGTTCACAGTTGGACACTACGCTTCCGTCTTTGATTGTGTCTGACGTAAGAGGGGGAGGACTCTATGATAAGCAGTTCTTAAATCCTACCAGGACTGAACTGTTTTGATATCTGTCCTCTGGCCTGTTTCATCGGGCCCTTAAGGGTGTTTCTCTTGTTGCTCTGTCTTCTTAAAAGACATTGAGTACATACATTTTTAGTTCTTAAGGTTTGCTTTTTATATATTTATACAGGAGCATTTTGTGTTTTACATGCCATGCCTTTTTGTTTCCATTACGTGTGTTAGAGTTTCACCTGGCGGGGATTACTTTTATTTACAATGTCACGTATCTTTGGAACATGGTGGGGGTAAGAGTGAGGTTGGGTGCGCACCATAAACCGGTTTAATCTCCCCAGTGGTGCTTTTGCCACTGACCGTTCCAAGGCGGTGCCCCACTGTGTTCCTTTGTTTGTTCGTTTTGTCCTGTGTGCGAGTGTGTGCACGTCTGTGTGCTGTGGGTTTCGTTTTGTGGAGGCTGCGTTCCTGGTACATGGCATTCCCTGTTTGATATTTGTCTTTGTTTTTTAGCTAATTTCAAAACAGATATGTTTTTGTACGTTTTTGTAGCTATATATAATCCGTACTAGTTGTATTTTTTAACTGTAATAATAACTGTAATAATAAAACTGTATACTCAGTAATCAAGCGATTTTCACAGTATAAGATCTTACACGAGACAATCTCGCAGGACACAATGATGATGCACTCGTTGTTATAAGCATATGAGAATAAAATCTTCAAAAAGACCCTTCGGAAACAAAGAATTCAACCAAGAAGAATAATAACAGTCTCAGTTTGATTGAGTCTATTCATGAGAGGTAATGAAATGGGCAACACCTCTTACGCCCCCTAGCACCGGCTGAAGCGGAACTCTATCACACATATGTTGAATGAACTCCGTGGTCCCAAAGGACCAGAAAATATAACAGCACTGAATCCAAGTACGGGGAGACCTTTTACAGCCGCCACCCGGCACTTAAAGATTCCTGTTGTGATAGATAATAAAATCTGTAAAAAACCATTCGGAAGCAATGAATGCATCCAAGAAGAATAATAGCAGGTTCGGTTTGATTGAGTCTATTCGTAAGAAGTAATGAAATATGCAACACCTCTCACGCCCCCTAGCGCCGACTTAATTACACATTTGTTAAATGGACTCCATGATCCCAAAGGACTAGAAAATATAACAACACTGAATCCATCTCTGATACAATATAATTAACATGAACAATTGTTAATATTACTTATTGGTGTTAAATCATATCAGATTTTATCAAATACTTTCTGAGGCTTTTTGTTTTGAAACGAAAATACATGGTTGTTTTTTTTCTGGGATCTGTACATACAATGGTCTCACTGAACTCTTAACAATGGTTTCCTGTCGAGCTTAATTCTTTCCGTTTCTTATTTAAGCCGACCGGTAAAGCCTAATACATGTATATATTAATTCAATAAATGCATTTTTATCAGTTTAACCTTTTTGAGTGCTGTTTTCGTGTTATAGACTGATGCATTCGTGCATTATCAATTACTTATGATACATTGCAGAGGTTATATGCAATAAAAGATGTGGACATTCTTAATTCTGATGAAATCTATGATTGAGTGTTCATTTTCTTAACATTTCTTTCTTCAGTCATGTTTGTTAAAATATTCTTTGTGATGAAACGAAAATTTCGCTGTTTGATGACGCAGACATTTCAGTGTTTATCCTCATTGTAAATACTCTTTTTAAGGTATATATTACCATGTTTCATTGTTCATACTCATTGTGAATATTGTTTGTAACGTATATATCATCATGTTACATTGTTCATAATCATTGTGAATATTGTTTGTAACGTATATATCATCATGTTACTTTGTTCATAATCATTGTGAATATTGTTTGTAACGTATATATCATCATGTTACATTGTTCATAATCATTGTGAATATTGTTTGTAACGTATATATTATCATGTTACATTGTTCATACTCTGTGATTTGTATATACATGTTATGCATCTTGTTCATATCTTCTTGTTATGGAGGGTCAAAAGAAATAATAATATAACTAACGGATTCGATGTTGCTATCACTTGATGCGAAAACAGTTTTTGTGTTTCTATCTTTGGTTTGCTTCTTCAAGGAAATATGTATTCACTAGGTACACATACACAAGCTTATTTTTGGAACAAAGGAAAATTGACAGTTGAAACTTACCTGTCTTCTTTCTTTTTTCTTTTTATTAAAATGAATAAAATGATAAATGGCATTTAGTAATATATCTACGATTTAGCATATGAGTATATTGAATGATTGTTATGACTGGGGCATTCTAATACTTTGATTACTTTTCAAATTTTTCAAATCTTCACGGCTGTAAAAAGTCTCCCCGTACTTGGATTCAGTGCTGTTATATTTTCTGGACCTTTGGGATCATGGAGTCCATTCAACATGTGTAATAGAGTTCCGCTTAAGCCGGTGCTAGGAGGCGTGAGAGGTGTTTCACATTTCATTACCTCTCATGAACAGACTCAATCAAACCGAGTGTGCTATTATTATTCTTGGTTGCGTTCTTTGCTTCCAAAGGATCTTTTCATAGATTTTATTAAAAGGAGGAAGCGACAGGTTCTTTGATAGTTTAATGTGCCTTCATGATGATGATATATCACTCATTATATAAGTGCATTGCTGGAAAATTATACCAATAAAACATTTTAAACTTGTAAGAAACAGGTTACTTTCAAAACCGAAAATATAATGTTTCTGTATTAAAATCATTTACCTATCATCGCTTTTATTGCGCAATTTACCACAAGAAAACTTTGAATAGAAACCACTTAGCCGGTATGCGTGTGGTTCGCCGCTTTATCAACGCACACCGCCTCCCCCCCCCCCCCCCCCCCCCCCCCCCCCACACACACACCCGTCTGTGACTTAAATAGTTTCATAGGAGCGCTTAAGGTCTGAATTAAATATTTCTTTACAATTACAGCTTGGAAGTCTCCAGATTTTGTAATTCTATGAATTTCATAATATTGGAGAAATTTTACGTCTGCACAATTAAAGGCATGCATTTCAAGTTCCATATGCTTTTATGTACCTAACTCGTTTAGATTTGAAGATTAAATATTGAATACTGCTTAAGCCGGTGCTAGGTGGGCGTGGGCGGTGTTGCATTTTCCATTACTGCTCATGAACAGACTCAATCAAACCGAGTCTGCAATTTTCACTGTTTGCCTTCTTCTCGGTGCTTCCGAGGGAGCTACTTTTCAGATAATATTTGGTTATACTGGACTCAGTGTTTGTATATTTCCAGGTTCTTTGGGATCATGGAGTCCATTCAGTGTATTTGTATAACAGAATTCCAGTACCAGTGGATATGAGAGATATTGCACATTTTATTAACAGTAAACAGACTTTGTCAAACTCAGTCCACTATTATTAATCGCCGGTAGAAACCGGCGACTATATTTGATACGCTTTAGATTCTGCAGCTGGTAGGAGAAGTCAATAAAACGTGATAATGTAAAAACGATATTGTATGACTAAATAAAAGAAAAATAAGGCAGTTAAAGAAAGGCTTATATAAAGGAATTAGGAGCTGAAAATTGCACAAGATTGTTTTATTATTTCAAATGATAGCTTTTTAGGAAAATAGGAAAAATGTATAAAGAACTTATCCTCTACTCCGTATCAATAGCCCTATCACATGATCTGAAACAGATAAACATTGTCACTACACTGCAGAGAGAATGCCTTTACAATATGGGTTTACAACCATGTCAGATTAATAACCACAGTTAATATATTTCTTATCACTTGCTAATATACAATTAGACCCTCAACCTACGCAGACTCTTAATTTAATCCCAGTCTTTACAACATTCTACAGATAATTTCAGAAATGGCTTCTAGTAGTTCTTTAAATTGGTGCAAAAGTTAAATGGAATTCTAAAATACTGCTGATTACATAAAAGAAAAAGGAAATAAAACAGGGTCTTTGAAAAAGGATACATTTTTTTTTAGATTAAAAGTTATGTACACGATGTGTTTGTTTGTAAAACAGACAATAAATTCCTTCTAAAAGCAAAATGCTGTCGAAGTCAGAGGAAAAATGAAGTCTAAAAGAATCAAACGTTCTTGCCGGACAATGCAGCTGTGAAATAATGTGTTCTTTCATTTAAACAATTAAAACTTAGTTATTTTTGTGTGTGTGTTATTTATTCAAGATAATATTAGTTAATCTTTGCAATGTGTACATGTGGTATGTATATAAACACACTGGCTGGAAAACTCTCTGTTTACCTGTTTCAAATGACGTGATAAATTGTGTCGATATGGAGTATATGTATATCATTAAATTTCGTGACTTTATTTTTACCAGTTATCCGGCGATTTGATGCTCTGCATCAAAATTTTACTTGTTCACTATGATGCGCTACTTGCTTCTTATCGGTAAATAGTATACAAAATTAAAAGCATAGATAGGTATATAGGTAGTCGGTCGGTCGGTAGGTAGATTGCATTTATTCAGCAAATATTTATTACGGATGCGTAGGTGTAACTAAATATTGAATTTTTCACTGATCAAAATTCAATCCAAATTACATCTACATCTACATCTTTCACCCAACCGTCGATTTCCGACTATCACTGGGCGGCGCTGTCAGAGAAACAGTTGTTAAAGAAATATGTTACAATGTTAAAATAATAAAAGCTAAAAAAGACAGTATGCTACAGTTAAAATGGGCAGAGGCAATAGAATTACATACTGACCCCCAGCCTCTCTCTAAAGATACCGAGACTGGGCTAGATAAACATAAGTTGGTAGGGAGTTCCAGAGACGGATGGTCCTTGGGAAGTAGGAGTTAGAAAAGTACTGAGTGTGAGACATGGGGATTAAGTAATTTAGGTTTCTAGTTGGAATAAGATGAGATTGATCGACTGCAACTGTCTGGGTCCTTATTTTATAAAACATTACTAATGAGTTGTGTAACCTTCTATATTGGAGTGTATTCCATTCTAAAGTTTTCAGCATTTGTGTAACACTACTGGTGTAACTGTAGTCGTACATGACGTACCTAGCAGCTGACCTTTGGACGTTTTCGACTTTGCTAGTGAGGGTTTTTTGCCAAGGATGCCAGACGCTTGAACAGTACTCAAGTTGAGGGCGAACATAGGTGTTATAGGCAGCAATTTTGACCTTTTTATTGTCAGTTTTCACATCCGTTGTATGAAGCGAAGAGTGGAAGTTGCTTTGGAAGTGATATTGTCAATATGTTTGGACCAGTTTAGATCTTTGGAAATGGTTATGCCTAGGTATTTAGCTGCCTCACAAGTTTTTAACTCTATGTTGTGAAGTTTGTAGGGGTAGACCACGGGATTTTTCTTTCTAAAGATTCTAAGGACTTCACACTTGTCCAGGTTGAACTCCATGGACCATGTCTTCTCCCAGGTTTCTAAGTTAATGAGGTCTTGTTGCAGAGATACACTATCTGAAATGGAGTTGATGGTAAGGTATATTATGGTGTCATCTACAAACATTCTTGCGTTACATTTGACTGAGTCTGGTAAGTCATTGATATATACCAGGAAGAGACATGGCCCAAGAACAGACCCCTGGGGAACTCCAGACAGTACAGGAAGTTCACTGGAAAAATGACCATCAACAGCGACTTTCTGGGATCGGTTGGACAGGAAAGATTTGACCCAATTGGTAATTTGTGGGTTGACACCAAGGCTTTGTAGTTTATAAATTAGTCTTATGTGATCGACCTTGTCAAACGCCTTGGAGAAGTCCATGACAATGACATCTGTTTGTTGACCCTTTAAAATGCGTTTCAAAGATATGAAAGGATAAAAGAGTTGGTTTGTTTTTATAATTGTCCTACCCTATAACTAAACATCGTTCTAAATAAGTGAGAAATCTTTAAAAATGTACTCTAAAATAGATATCGCCAAAAATACGGAGTTTTGATTTAGCGGTTTGTCCTTTCTGGGGTTTAATTTACTTCCGGTTACATTCATCAAATTGATCTGTGTAGTAAAAAGGCTTTAAAGTTCTGTGAGTGGTAATAAATAAATTTTAAGGACCTTTAAATGTATCTTAAAACAGACGTAATTGTTAGAATTACATCCCTACCTTTGAGTTAATTGTTTTTTGTTAATAAGGAAACTTAATTCATACTCTGTATTGCTTGTGATGTATTGCAATTCATAAATAATTTGATAACTAAATCTTGGTCAAGCAAACGCTTATAACAATAAGTACCCCGTTTCCGACCGGCACATTATTTTAATTAACGTAGTCGCCCGATTTGTACTCATTTCAGGCGGACTATATACGCACATTAATCTAGTACACTAGCGTGGCATGCCAAATAGCCAATTGAAACATCATGATGTACCTGTTGTGTGTTGTTCTAGTAAAATTGTAAATGTTGCTCGTAATCTGCACAGTCAGTGTTGATTATATATATGGCAGAGGTGCAGGTCATTTGAACGGTTGTTAAAAGTGAGTTTTTCACTGTTAAAAGAATGGAAGTTATGGTTAAAAATGCAAGAAATAAATAAGCGTACAATAGATAATAGGCATGAAAGGCAAGGGTGTGACTGTACCTTTTTTTTCTTTGGCAGTGGCTAGAGAACCAGAATCGGTTCAGCGAACTTACTTGTCCGGAACCGGTTCTCTAGCTAAAGTACCATGCATAGGCTTGGGAATCGGAATTTTATTTCTATGTATAAAGCTGCCGAAATTCATTTTGTTTCTTTTGGTAAGTTACATGCATGTTATTATTATCTTAATTTTACCATACCAGCAAGTCATTTTCTTGCATTTGTCTGCGTTAACTGTTTCTCCAAAAGTCACTAAAGTGTACTTGCCGCATACTGTCCGCAGATAAATGCAAGGGCATTATAAAATTAATTAAGATAATAACATGCATGGTAACAAAGAAACAAAGTGAATTTCGGCAGCCTTATGCATAGAAATAAAATTCCGGTTCCCTAGCCTATGCATGGTACTTTGGCTAGAGAACCGGTTCCGGACGAATAAGTTTGCTGTCTAGGAAGCAGATTCCGGTTCTCTAGCCACTGCCTTTTTAGCTCGACTATTCAAAGAATAGTAGAGCTATTGGACTCGCCCATGTGTCTGCGTCGGCTTCCCGATTTGGTTAAGGTTTTGTATGTAAGCTGGTATCTCAGTAACCACTTGTGGGAATGGATTGAAACTTCACACACTTATTCACTGTGATAAACTGACCTACATTGCACAGGTTCCATAACTCTATTTTGCTTTTTTACAAAATTATGCCCCTTTTTCGGCTTAGAAATTCTTGGTTAAGGTTTTGAATGTAAGCTGGTATCTCAGTAACCACTTGTTGGAATGGATTGAAACTTCACACACTTATTCACTGTGATAAACTGTCCTACGTTGCACAGGTTCCATAACTCTATTTTGCTTTTTTACAAAATTATGCCCCTTTTTCGACTTAGAAATTCTTGGTTAAGGTTTTGTATGTAAGCTTGTATCTCAGTAACCACTTGTGGGAATGGATTGAAACTTCACAGACTTATTCACTGTGATAGACAGACCTACATTGCACAGGTTCCATAACTCTATTTTGCTTTTTTACAAAATTATGCCCCTTTTTCGACTTAGAAATTCTTGGTTAAGGTTTTGTATGTAAGCTGGTGTCTCAGTACCCACTAATGGGAATGGATTGAAACTTTACACACTTGTTCACTGTCATGATCTGACATGCACTGTGTAGGTCCCATAACTCTACTTTGCTTTTTTTAAGATTATGCCCCTTTTTCGACTTAGCAGTTTTTGGTTAAGTTTTTATATGTAAGCTTGTATTGCAGTATCCACTTATGGGAAAGGATTGAAACTTCACGCACTTGTTCACTTTATGAGCTGATAAGCACTGTGAAGGTTCCATAACCCTTTTTTCCATTTTTACAAAATTATGCCCCTTTTTCGACTTTTGTATTCATTCATTTGACAAGGCTGTTGAATAGTCGAGCGTTGCTGTCCTCCGACAGCTCTTGTTACAAAATTATGGCCCTTTTTCGACTTAAAAATTTTTGGTTAACGTTTTATATGTAAGCTGGTATCTCAGCACCTACTAATGGGAATGGATTGAAACTCAACACAGCTGTTCACTGTGATGATCTGACATGTATTGCACAGGTTCCATAACTCCACTTAGCAGTGTTTGGTAAAGTTTTTGTATGTAAGCTGGTATCTCAGTACCCACTAACGGGAATGGATTGAAACCCACACATTTATTCACTGTGATGATCTGACATGCATTGCACAGGTTTCATAACCCTGTGTTGCATATTTACAAAATTATGCCCCATTTTGGACTTTAATATTCGTTCAATGACAAGGCTATTGAATAGTTGAGCATTGCTGTCCTGCAACAGCTCTTGTTTTTTTTGAGGGCTGAACAGATCAATAGTTTATGGAAATAATAAAAGATTGTAGAGTGTTATGTGGGTGAGTGTCAAATTAGGTAGTTTAGGTTCCTGGTAGGAGTGAGATGATGGTTATCTACTTGAGCTAGTGCAGTTTGTGGTAATGAAACTCAAATAAACACAGATGGTTCAAAGTTCTGGAGTATGGATTATTCAGCGGACAGTCGGTAAAGATGCGTACGGTCCATAATATTGAAGGGTGTATGAAATCTGGCGAGGTTATAACTGAAAATTGCAGTTGCAAGTTATATGATTTGCAGACTGCATACATAAATGAAGATTGTGATTTTTTGCAATTATGAATGACTATGAATCTTTTGAAAAATTGAAGTGATCCAAACTGTTTGAAATGCTTGTGTCAGTTTTTAGTAATAATTCAATAGTTAAATTAAATATTTCGTCACCTTAGTGCAAAAAGTGAATAAGTGCTTCTTTAAGTCAATGCAGTTATCCACTTCTTGCACTGAGGTGACGATTTCATTTGAAAGATTTTGAGTTAAATTGAAATTTTAACAAATTTCATACACAAATTCTGTAAGTAATATAAACTGTAAAATCTTCAGAATTTCTGTAAAAACACCCCTTTAACCCCCACCTCCTCCCAGGCCCCACACATCACACCCCCAATACCATCCCTCCCAAACACACACAAGACTAATAATTTCTTTGTTTTTCACTAACTTAATCTCCTACTATTTCTTAGATTTCGTCATACACTGCTGCCACAGCTCTTCCCCAATACACATCCCTACACTGGACATAGCTTTTTTATATACGGCATATTTATTAACATTTAAATGCAGGGTAAATCATGTTGTATTACTACACATACATATACCAAACTTAGTGTTTGAATTCATGCATGTGTTGTAGAGATAGTACCTAAGTTTTTCAAATCATAGGTTTGAAGTTAAAAAGCTTTGAAATGAAGACAAATGTCCATATATTTCTCAAAAACAGAAATATAGACAATATTTTTACTAGAAGTGTGGAGTTATGAGCATTTAATATTTTCATGTTAAAGAAAATTTTGTGATCAAGGAAATGTAACTCTTCTTGAACATGGAGAGCATAAACATCAAAGGGACATAATATAGTGAATATTTTCTAATTGGGTGCATTTGATTTAACATTCAACTTTGATCTGGATTGCTAAATAATGATCCATGATACTGTGTGCTAAAAAATTAGAACATCTGGAACAGTTTATTAACAGCAAAACTATGCTTTAGCAGAATGCAAATAGTGAAGCTGTAACTGGGACTCGAACCCAGGACCTCTCGCACCTAAGGCAGATACTCTACCACTTCCCTATAACAGCAGTAGCTATTAGCTATGCAGTTTATTTGCCTGGATTACATTGCGTGAACTGGAACAATAATCAGTGACTCCGGATTATCGGCGTATTCGCTTTGTTACCTAAAGGCAATTTTCGTGTAAAGAAAAAATATAATCTAATGCTGCCAACGTCATAATCTGTCAAATCTACCCAAATTTCTCTGACATGTTGTTCAGAGTATGAACTTACTAACTGGTAGTACCAGTGAAATATACCTTACACTGAATCTTTTATGTTTGCCCTTTTAACAGCTGTCGAAAGGAAAAGACCGTGAGCTTTGTCCAAATATAAGTAATTATTTTACCAGTTTTGAGAGGATTTCAATTGATGGGAAATTACAGTTACAAACTAAATACCTTTCTGCAACACATGGAGTCATTAGCATTCACTGTCGATCAGTATTATCACTAAGATCGAGTGTCATTCATACATTTCAAAGATTATAGACAGAGTCTTTTGTTTACATTTTTTATCGAAACCGGTGCATTTGTAAAAATCGCTTTAATTTGAAAAATCAAAGTAAGCGAAGAGCTATGGTAAGGTCTCTATATGTTGTATAAGAAGCTTTGGTATTTGTGAACTTGACCTTGAGTTAGCGGGATGGGGCAACCGTGGCCCATGGTTTTGCTTTTGTGGTTGCATAAAATACCATGTTTTAATGATTTCCATTTTGGTTTTCCATAAAGTTAAATAATATCACAAAAATTTTACTGCTTAACATTAATATATGTCTTGTGTTATGCCCAGATATTGCATATACATTCATATTCTGCCATTTAAATGAAGCAGTATTTTTATTCAAATCATTATTTTCATATGTTAGATGGACCTCTGTGGCCATGCAGTTAAGGTCACTTACTTAAAATTTGTGACCTTTGAGGCCTCTGTGATGTTTGAGGTCTTTGTGACCTTTGAGGCCT
This sequence comes from Mercenaria mercenaria, assembly GCF_021730395.1. NCBI lineage: Eukaryota > Metazoa > Mollusca > Bivalvia > Venerida > Veneridae > Mercenaria > Mercenaria mercenaria. Next base: position 60,814,078 of record NC_069366.1, on the reverse strand, counting down.
CTGTGACCTTTGAAGCCTCTGTGACCTTTGAGGCCTCTGTGACCTTTGAGGCCTCTGTGACCTTTGAGGCCTCTGTGACCTTTGAGGCCTCTGTGACCTTTGAGGCCTATGTGACCTTTGAGGCCTCTGTGACCTCTGAGGCTTCTGTGACCTTTGAGGCCTCTGTGACTTTTGAGGCCTATGTGACCTTTGAGGCCTCTGTGACCTCTGAGGCTTCTGTGACTTTTGAGGCTTCTGTGACCTTTGAGGCCTCTGTGCTGTGGGTTTGAAACTTTGCTTGGGGTATAGAATTGTAGGTACACTTCCGGATGGCTTGTGAAGTCTACTGTGCTGATTTTAAACAAAGTCTTAAAAGCCTTTGCTTTAATTTTTGTGAAATGGGGTCTGTGCCCTCAAGAGGGGGACAATTATGTTGCAGTGGGCCAAAGTTGAATAGAATAATAGCCAATCTCTGTCACTAAAGTAGAAAGTTATTCGCTATATAGATAAAGTTGCAGCAAATGGCAATAATGGCAACCAACAATGTGATTGCCAATTTCAGATTTAATATTATTGAATTTTTTTCACTTTTTCACAGTTGTTTTACAAGATAAGACAGTATGGCTGACACACCGCCAGTAACGGAGCAACAGAAGGAATTGGCTGTGCAAGCAATGCAGGAGTTTGACAGGAAACAGTTTACATCATGCTGTAATATCATGAACAAATTGATGGCCCTGAGAGGATCAGATCCGAGGGTGGTTCACAATAAAGCTGTAGCCGACTTCTGTCTGTCTGGTTCACAAAGCACAGACGAGTTCAGACAAAGTTTAGCAAATGTTTGTCTAATGGTAAGAATTTCTTCCTCATGTTTTTAGCATGGTTTAAAGAAAAATAGAATACTTTTTATTAGCTCGACTATTCGAAGAATAAGTACAGCTATCCTACTCACCACGGCGTCGGCGTCACACCTTGGTTAAATTTTTCGTACCAGTCCACTTTTTGACAAAGTCTTTTGAGATAAAGCTTCGAAACTTTCAACACTTGTTTACCATCACCATGGCCAGTTATAGGCAAGAGCACATAACTCTATCAAGGAATTTGGCTGAATTATGGCCCCTTTTGACTTAGAAATCATAGTTAAGTTTTTCATACCAGTTCATATTTTGGCAAAGTCTTTTGAGATAAAGCTTTGAAACTTTCAACACTTGTTTAGCATCACCATGTCTAGTTATAGGCAAGAGTACATAACTCCATCAAGGATTTTGGCTGAATTATTGCCCTTTTTGACTTAGAAATCTTGGTTAAGTTTTTCGTACCAGTTCATATTTTGACAAAGTCTTTTGAGATAAAGCTTTGAAACTTTCAACACTTGTTTACCATCACCATGTCCAGTTATAGGCAAGAGCACATAACTCCGTCAAGAATTTTGGCTGAATTATTGCCCTTTTTGACTTAGAAATCTTGGTTAAGTTTTTCGTACCAGTTCATATTTTGGCAAAGTCTTTTGAGATAAAGCTTTGAAACTTTCAACACTTGTTTACTATCACCATGACCAGTTATAGGCAAATGTACATAACTCCATCAAGGATTTTGGCTGAATTATGGCCCCTTTCTACTTAGAAATCTTGGTTAAGTTTTTCGTACCAGTTCATATTTTGCGTAAAGTGTTTGACATATGGCTTTGAAACTTTTATCACTTATTCAGTATAATAGTCTATATCTGTAGGAAAGAGTACATAACTCTATCATCTATTTTGGCTGAATAACAGCCCTTTTTGGACTTGGAAATCTGTTCTGTTTTCATACAAGTCTATGTTTTGTCAAAACTATTTGACATATAGCTTTTAAACTTTGAACACTTGTTTATCATTATGATTTCCATCTGTAGGCAAGAGTACATAACTCTGACAACTATTTTGGCTGAATTATGGCCCTTTTTGGACTTTGAAATTGGTTCCCACATTGCCATTTAGTGCAAGACTTATCGAAATCCACAAATACTGGAACATTGTCTAATCTATTTTTTTCTTTTGTCTGAATATCTATATTAATATTTTGACCCCGTTATTCAATCAATTCTTCGAATAGTCGAGCGCGCTGTCATCAGACAGCTCTTGTTATTAATTCAGTTCATCTGTTTAATGTATTGCTGCACATTTGATCTTGTGTAATATTGATCTGAATTAAGCGATGGAAAGTGAAACATTCATAGAAAAACATGGACTCATAATATCTCATATAAGGTATTGAATGTCGCCAAGTTACATATTTTGGAATGCGATTTCGGTTTACTCTGGTTTTTACAGAAAGATATGTGTACTTAAGCTGTATTTGTGTCTGAAGAATGCAGAATTACCTAAAAGGAATATGTTATTTCACAGATATTGCAGAGTGCAACGTGGGTGCACTGCCTTAATACTGTTATGTATATACATGTATATATATTCATAATTGGCCTCTTAGTGTGAAATTTAAAGAAAAATGCAACATGTTAAATGTAGCAAAGTCTTTACTACACAGTGTACACGGTGCATTGCAAGTGTGAGGCCAGCACAAAACATTTCACTATTCTTCTGTTCAGTGTAACAAAATTCTTTTGGATGTTTTGTACTATGCCATTGTTTAGCAAGATTTATATTTCCATAAGAAAAGCAACAAATGTGGTATAAAAACTCAAACATAGGTGAACAATAATCAGTTTAACGATGCTGATGATCAAACAACCACAACCACCAGAGAAGTGATTTTTTGTAAAAAATCAGTTTCGCATAAATTATATATAAAAACCAATTTCAGCATATTTTTTCTGATATATTTGTTTATCTTAGGCAAGATAAACGATATATGCTTTTCACACTGCTGTGTGACTTTGAGATTTGATCATGAAAAATGATGGTTGTTTCAAAGTTTGGATGTTTATTTCAGGCACATGTCAATCTAGATTGTGGGGAGAGTCTGGAGGATGTAGATCATAGTGTTCTCTTCTACAACCAGGCTATCATACTGTATCATCTTCGACAGAATAAAGCAGCACTCAATATTCTTGATAAACTCTTCCCATTTATTGATCCTATAAATTCATCGGGAGGTAATAGTATACTTCTATAATTTAGGCCCTGGGATCTTCCAAGGGCGAGTAGTTATTACTAGTTAAGGCTGTTGACTTTGAATCACTTGCCTCTAACTGTTGTAGAGCTCGAGATCTCACTTTTTAGCTCACCTGTCACAAAGTGACAAGGTGAGCTTTTGTGATCGCGCGGTGTCCGTCCGTCAGTCCGTCAATCAGTCCGTGCGTCCGTCCGTAAACTTTTGCTTGTGACCACTCTAGAGGTCACATTTTTCATGGGATCTTTATGAAAATTGGTCAGAATGTTCATCTTGATGATATCTAGGTCAAGTTCGAAACTGGGTCACGTGCGGTCAAAAACTAGGTCAGTAGGTCTAAAACTAGAAAAACCTTGTGACCACTCTAGAGGTCACATTTTTCATGGGATCTTCATGAAAGTTAATCAGAATGTTCATCTTGATGATATCTAGGTCAAGTTCGAAACTGGGTCACGTGCGGTCAAAAACTAGGTCAGTAGGTCTAAAAATAGAAAAACCTTGTGACCACTCTAGAGGTCACATTTTTCATGGGATCTTTATGAAAGTTGGTCAGAATGTTCATCTTGATGATATCTAGGTCAGGTTCGAAACTGGGTCACGTGCCGTCAAAAACTAGGTCAGTAGGTCTAAAAATAGAAAAACCTTGTGACCTCTCTAGAGGCCATATATTTCACAAGATCTTCATGAAAATTGGTCAGAACGTTCACCTTGATGATATCTAGGTCAAGTTCGAAACTCGGTCACATGCCTTCAAAAACTAGGTCAGTAGGTCAAATAATAGAAAAACCTTGTGACCTCTCTAAAGGCCATATTTTTCATGGGATCTGTATGAAAGTTGGTCTGAATGTTCATCTTGATGATATCTAGGTCAAGTTCGAAACTGGGTCACGTGCTATCAAAAACTAGGTCAGTAGGTCTAAAAATAGAAAAACCTTGTGACCTCTCTAGAGGCCATATATTTCATGACATCTTCATGAAAATTGGTCAGAACGTTCATCTTGATGATATCTAGGTCAAGTTCGAAAGTGGGTCACGTGCCATCAAAAACTAAGTCAGTAGGTCAAATAATAGAAAAACCTTGTGAGCTCTCTAGAGGCCATATTTTCCATGGGACCTGTATGAAAGTTAATCTGAATGTTCATCTTGATGATATCTAGGTCAAGGTCGAAAGTGGGTCACGTGCCATCAAAAACTAGGTCAGTAGGTCAAATAATAGAAAAACCTTGTGACCTCTCTAGAGGCCATACTTGTGAATGGATCTCCATAAAAATTGGTCAGAATGTTCACCTTGATGATATCTAGGTCAAGTTTGAAAGTGGGTCACGTGCCATAAAAAACTAGATCAGTAGGTTAAATAATAAAAAACCTTGTGACATCTCTAGAGGCCATACTTTTCATGGGATCTGTATGAAAGTTGGTTTGAATGTTCATCTTGATGATATCTAGGTCAGGTTTGAAACTGAGTCAACTGTGGTCAAAAAATAGGTCAGTAGGTCTAAAATTATTAAAATCTTTTGACCTCTCTAGAGGCCATATTTTTCAATGGATCTTCATGAAAATTGATCTGAATGTTCACTTTGATGATATCTAGGTCAGTTTCGAAACTGGGTCATGTGCGGTCAAAAACTAGGCCAGTAGGTATAAAAATAGAAAAACCTTGTGACCTCTCTAGAGGCCATATTTTTCATGAGATCTTCATGAAAATTAGTGAGAATGTTCACCTTGATGATATCTAGGTAAAGTTCGAAACAGGGTCACGTACCTTCGAAAACTAGGTCAATAGGTCAAATAATAGAAAAACCTAGAGACCATATTTTTCAATGGATCTTCATGAAAATTGGTCAGAATTTTTATCTTGATAATATCTAGGTCAAGTTCAAAACTGGGTCACATGAGCTCAAAATCTAGGTCACTATATCAAATAATAGAAAAAACGACGTCATACTCAAAACTGGGTCATGTGGGAAGAGGTGAGCGATTCAGGACCATCATGGTCCTCTTGTTGTATAGAACTTTTCTGGTGTGGAAGCAATCTAGCTGGCTTATAGAAGGTTAGTGGCTCTACCCAGGTGCTTGCTAGCCTGTAATAATATCCAGAGAGGCAACTGGGGTCTTCCTCCGAGCTAATAAATTTCCATATGACCTATAATGTGTTCCTATAACAGCTGAAAGGGGCCTCTGTGGCTGAGTGGTAATGGTCACTGGCTTCAAATCACTTGCCCCTGTCAGATGTGGGTTCAAGCCTCATGGGCTGTTGAATTCTTCATGTGAGAAAGCCATCCAGCTGGCTTACGGAAGGTTGGTGGTTCTACCCAGGTGCCGGCCCTTGATGAAATAATGCAAGGAGGGGCACCTGGGGTCTTCCTCCACCATCAAAGCCAGAAAATTGCCATATGATCTAAAACTGTGTTGGTTTGACATTAAGCCCCCCCTCCCCCTCTATAAAAAAAAGAGAAAATACTGAAGTCAGTCAGAAAAATACTCAAGGTTGCAGTTATTTAATTTTCCTGTTGAGTTTTTCAAAAATAAGAAGTTTTGCTTTAGCATCCTACTCGTGTTATGATCTGAAAGCGAAAAGTACACAGTTTTCTTCCTTTTGAGTTAAAATAATCATATGATTATTGATTAAGTACACAATTGTTATACCAATTTTGTTTCAGGTTGCTGTGGAAACAGAATGGCTGCCATTTTAATCAGATATTTAAATTATTTGAATCTTTCCAATGTTTAAACCGATTTGGAAAATACTGCCTTGAATGATTTAAGATGACCGAGCAGATTAAATGAACATTAATAAGAAAACATTGCCTTTCCCTTTACGTGAATGGGGAAGAACTGATGCAGCTTTTAATATCTGGAGATTATTTAATCAACTTGAAATAAATTATGACTTTGTGATTGCTTTACAGATGAGTCATTATGCAAGAAAGTGTTGTTTTTACAAGTGGAACTATATCTGTGTACATACCAAGTGAGTATATATGTGTAAAATATATGTAATTAAAATAGCTTCCTGAAATGAAAGATTTTGACCACTATGATGTCCAAAGATTCTTATATAACCCTGGTTTACAGAAGTAATAAATGTCTGTTTGCTTTTTAAGAAATGATACCGGTACATTATATGTCTTCATACATGGCAGCCTAACAGGCGGAAAGTGTGTGCTAAATAACTAGAATATTTTTCTGTCTGTCTCATTTGTCCTTCTATCCATCTGCTGTTTTGTCAAATATATCCTTGGTGTGCTTGCATACAAGACTACTAGCATTGATACATTTTCACTTATTTTTGACATTTTTAGCTCGACTATTCGAAGAATAGGGGAGCTATCCTACTCGCGTTGGCATTAGCGTGAGCGTCACGCAAATGTTAAAGTTTGCGTACCACCCCAAATATTTTCAAAGTCCATTGAGATATTGCTTTGATATTTTGCATACTCTACCATCATGACCCCTGTCTGTAAAAAGGAGGAGGCAACTCTATCAAGCATTTTGACTGAATTAGGACCCCTTTTCGACTTAGAATAAATGTTAAAGTTTGCATACTACCCCAAATATTTTCAAAGTCCATTGAGATATTGCTTTGATATTTTGCATACTTATTTACCATCATGACCCCAGTCTGTAAATAGGAGGAGGCAACTCTATCAAGCATTTTGATTGAATTATGGTCCCTTTTTGACTTAGAATATGCTTATTGAAATGTTATAGTTTTACTCATAGCTTATATAATACTATCAAGGACTGAGAATAGTGGAGCGTGCTGTCCACTGACAGCTCTGGTTCAGCTCTTAGTTTCCTTTTCATTAGGTTTTCCACCGTAAGTATGATGGTAATATCTTGATTTAGTGCTGACCCTCTGGTTGTATAGGGGCCTCCATGGCCGAGTGGTTAAGTCGCTGACTTCAAATCTCTTACCCCTCATGGATGTGGGTTCGAGCCTTACTCGGGGCATTGAATTCTTCATGTGAGGAAGCATCCAGCTGGCTTACAGAGGGTAGGAGGTTCTACCCAGGTGCCCTCCTATGATGAAATAATGAACTGGGGCCACCTGGGGTCTTCCTCCACCATCAAAGCTGGAAAGCTGCCATATGACCTATAATTGTGTCGGTCGGATGTTAAACCCAACAATACAATAAATAAATCTGGTTGTTTGTCACAGAAGTTTGTCAGCACAACTACTCTGACAGCACAAGGTGGATTTACTCCAAACTTCACAAAAGTGATTATTGCCAAGACTAGTTACATGCATATCATCATGTTCCAATGCAGTGGTTTTCAGTGGAGTTATTGCCCTTGATTTGTCATTGTTTACTTTGCCCTCACAACTGCTCAGATACCTCCAGGAGGAATGACACAAAACTTCATAAAAGAGATTATTGCCAAGCTAAGTTGTGCATGTGATGGGCATTTTCTGGTTCAGTGAATTTGAACAGTTACTGTTCTTTCATTTTCAAATTTTATGATGTTTAAGCTAATTCTGTAACACCATTTAGCAGATTTCTGCCAAATGTTACAGCAGTTGTCCGTGTCAGAGCAAGTTAAGCATTTTTCATTTTTAGCTCACCTGTCACAAAGTGACAAGGTGAGCTTTTGTGATCGCGCGGTGTCCGTCGTCCGTGCGTCCGTAAACTTTTCCTTGTGACATCTCTAGAGGTCACATTTTTCATGGGATCTTTATGAAAATGGGTCAGAATGTTCATCTTGGTAAATTCTAGGTCAAGTTCGAAACTGGGTCACGTGCCATCAAAAACTAGGTCAGTAGGTCTAAAAATAGAAAAACCTTGTGACCTCTCTAGAGGCCATACTTTTCAATGGATCTTCATGAAAATTGGTTAGAATGTTCACCTTGATGATATCTAGGTCAAGTTCGAAACTGGGTCATGTGCGATCAAAAACTAGGTCAGTAGGTCTAAAAATAGAAAAACCTTGTGACCTCTCTAGAGGCCATATATTTAACAAAATCTTCATGAAAATTGGCCAGAATGTTCACCTTGATGATATCTAGGTCAAGTTTGAAACTGGGTCACGTGCCATCAAAAACTAGGTCAGTAGGTCAAATAATAGAAAACCTTGTCACCTCTCTAAAGGCCATATTTTTCATGGGATCTGTATGAAAGTTGGTCTGAATGTTCATCTTGATGATATCTAGGTCAATTTCGAAACTGGGTCACGTGCGGTCAAAAACTAGGTCAGTAGGTCTAAAAATAGAAAAACCTTGTGACCTCTCTAGAGGCCATATATTTCATGAAATCTTCATGAAAATTGGTCAGAATGTTCACCTTGATGATATCTAAGTCAAGTTTGAAACTGGGTCACGTGCCTTAAAAGACTAGGTCAATAGGTCAAATAATAGAAAAACCTTGTGACCTCTCTAGAGACCATATTTTTCAATGGATCTTCATGAAAATTGGTCAGAATTTTTATCTTGATAATATCTAGGTCAAGTTCAAAACTGGGTCACATGAGCTCAAAAACTAGGTCACTATATCAAATAATAGAAAAAACGATGTCATACTCAAAACTGGATCATGTGGGAAGAGGTGAGCGATTCAGGACCATCATGGTCCTCTTGTTTTCAGCGGAGTCTGAGCCCTTGATTTGTCGTATTGTACATAGTTTATACTGCTTTCCATTTAACATTGAGCTGTATTTTATCAAACCTCAGAAGTTATCAGTATGAAGTGTAGATATCGCAATCATCAGCATGTTTTGGTTTGATAATTTTCAGAAGAGTTATGACCCTTGCTTTGCCAATTCTATCATGTCTGTTGTACTTCTTGTATGCCATTGGATAGAAATACATTGAATTTCACAGGAATTATCAGTGTGTGTTGTGTGTATTTTTGGAATGTTGTGGTTTATTGACTTTCACTGGAGTTGTTGCCATTAATTTGTGGCGTTTCACAATGTCTGCATGTGAAGTTGATAGATAGAAGATTGGTGGTTCTTCTCAGGTGCCGCCCATGGTGAAATAGTACACGGAGGGGCACCTGGGATCTCCCTCCACCATCAAAGCTTGAAAGTTGCCATATAACCTGTAATTGTGTGGGTGCGACGTTAAATCAAACAACAAAAAAACAGAGACTTTTTTTTTTTCAAAAATCTCTAGTTTATATGTGATGTAGTATTTCTTAAACTATGTTTATAATGTAAGGAATATCAAATATTCTGGGTAACATTTCATGCAAGTTTTCCATATATTTTTTGTCATGAATCTTATTTTCAAAACTGTAAAATACATTTCCAGCCTGAAAAAGCAATGGGCCTGTTAACTTACATTGAGAAAAATGTGTTCAATGGAAAGAATATGTCAACAGATAAAGAAGGCTCGAGTAGTAAAGAAGATAGCAAGGAAAGTTCACCTACTGGTGAATCAACATGGGAAAACTGGAAACCTATACTTAGTGTGGTAATTACATTTATTATGTTTTCAGATTAGATAGACTACAAAATGAAAATGCACCCGTTGCATAATTTTCAAAAATTGTGGCAACATGTTAAAACACAGAAAGACCTCATTTTTAGCTCGACTATTGGAAGAATTAGTAGAGCTATCCTACTCACCACGGCGTCGGCGTCACACCTTGGTTAGGTTTTTCGTACCAGTCCACATTTTGACAAAGTCTTTTGAGATAAAGCTTTGAAACTTTCAACACTTGTTTACCATCATCATGGCCAGTTATAGGCAAGAGCACATAACTCCATCAAGGATTTTGGCTGAATTATGGCCCCTTTTGACTTAGAAATCATGGTTAAGTTTTTCGTACCAGTTCATATTTTGACAAAGTCTTTAAAGATAAAGCTTTGAAACTTTCAACACTTGTTTACCATCACCATGGCCAGTTATAGGCAAGAGTACATAACTCCATCAGGGATTTTGGCTGAATTATGGCCCCTTTCGACTTAGAAATCTTGGTTAAGTTTTTCGTACCAGTTCATATTTAGACAGTCTTTTGAGATAAAGCTTTGAAACTTTCAACACTTGTTTACCATCACCATGTCCAGTTATAGGCAAGAGCACATAACTCCATTAAGGATTTTGGCTGAATTATGGCCTTTTTTGACTTAGAAATCTGGGTATATATTTCTTACCAGTTCATATTTTGACAAAGTCTTTTGAGATAAAGCTTTGAAACTTTCAACACCTGTTTACCATCACCATGTCCAATTATAGGCAAGAGTACATTACTCCATCAAGGATTTTGGCTGAATTATGGCCCCTTATGACTTAGAAATCTTGGTTAAGTTTTTCATACCAGTTCATATTTTTATGCCCCCGAATGGAGGCATATAGTTTTTGAACCGTCTGTCGGTCTGTCAGTCTGTCTGTCGGTCTGTCAGTCTGTCCACAATTTTCATGTCCGGTCCATATCTTTGTCATCGATGTATGGATTTTCAAATAACTTGGCATGAATGTGTACCACAGTAAGACGACGTGTCGCGCCCAAGACCCAGGTCCGTAGCTCAAAGGTCAAGGTCACACTTAGACATTAAAGGATAGTGCATTGATGGGCGTGTCCGGTCCATATCTTTGTCATCGATGGATGGATTTTTAAATAACTTGGCATGAATGTGTACCACAGTAAGACGACGTGTCGCGTGCAAGACCCAGGTCCGTAGCTCAAAGGTCAAGGTCACACTTAGACATTAAAGGATAGTGCATTGATGGGCGTGTCCGGTCCATATCTTTGTCATCGATGAATGGATTTTCAAATAACTTGGCATGAATGTGTACCACAGTAAGACGACGTGTCGCGTGCAAGACCCAGGTCCGTAGCTCAAAGGTCAAGGTCACACTTAGACGTTAAAGGATAGTGCATTGATGGGCGTGTCCGGTCCATATCTTTGTCATCCATGGATGGATTTTCAAATAACTTGGCATGAATGTGTACCACAGTAAGACGACGTGTCGCGTGCAAGACCCAGGTCTGTAGCTCAAAGGTCAAGGTCACACTTAGACGTTAAAGGTCATTTTTCATGATAGTGCATTGATGGGCGTGTCCTGTCCGTATCTTTGTCATTCATGCATGGATTTTAAAATAACTACGCATGAATGTGTGACACAGTAAGACGACATGTCGCGTGCAAGACCCAGCTCCGTAGGTCAAAGGTCCTAAACTCTAACATCGGCCATAACTATTCATTCAAAGTGCCATCGGGGGCATGTGTCATCCTATGGAGACAGCTCTTGTTTTATAAAGTGTTTGACATATGGCTTTGAAACTTTTATCACTTGTTTAGTATAATAGTCTCTATCTGTAGGAAAGAGAACGTAACTCTGTCATCTATTTTGGCTGAATTATGGTCCTTTTTGGACTTTGAAATTGGTTCTGTTTTCATACAAGTCCATGTTTTGTCAAAACTATTTGACATATGGCTTTTAAACTTCGAACTCTTGTTTATCATTATGATTTCCATCTGTAGGCAAGAGTACATAACTATTTTGACTGAATTATGGCCCTTTTTGGACTTTGAAATTGGATCATATAGCCATTTAGTGCAAGACTTATCGAAATCAAAGTAATACAGGAACATTGTTTGTTTCATCTATTTATTTCTTTTGTCTGAATATCCGTGGAAATATTTTGACCCCATTCTTCAATCAATTCTTCGGATAGTCGAGCACGCTGTCATCAGACAGCTCTTGTTTTGTAGCCCTTTGATAGACATACCAAACCACTGGAAACCAGTTTCCTGAGAAAGTTTTTGTTCTCTTATTTCATGGATTATTCGGTTGCATAAAACTTTGAAATTACAACTATCAACAGAAAACTTTCCGATTATTATACCTTTTTGTAACAAAATCAGATATCAAGATTATTTATGTCCATTCCATCTGAAACTACAAAAATTTTATTCTAAAAAATAAATATTTTCACATTACTCAGTTTAATACCCGACTGTTGTATTGAGATGCAAGTTTACCACATTTTCCTGGAATTCTGAGTTTTCATTTTTTTTTTATTATGCATTTGTTATGCATGTACAATGGATACCTGTGGGTGGATCCAGATTTCAAGACTGTTCCTGTTATATGCCCATAGCATTCAACTCGAATTGAAAAATATATATATATATATTTATTTTAGATCTTTTTGTTAACAGTTGAGGACATGGACCATAATGACTATTGGAAATGTCCGTTATTGGCCTTATTACCATAATGCATGCAAATGATTGGAAGTTTTCAGACTTCATGCATTGGTGAATGTAGGTGAGCTCAGAGAGAAAAAGAGAAAGAGATTAAAAGTGTAACATATATTTTTACTCAATATTTTCAGTTCAAGACACGATGTTTAATTATGATGAAGTCTATGAAATCTGTGAAGAGAGAAATAAAAGTACTTATGAATGTGCAATCATCGGTAAGTCTCCATAAGATGCAAAATGCTAAATGAATTTGCAACTGTTGGTAGTTTTCATTTTGGGATGAAATACATAGGGATTGTTTCTATTGGTACTTTAAAAGCAATCAGTGTTATTCTTACTTTAATGAAAATTATTTAAGCAGCAATTCATATATTGCCTTCACAGTTTTTTTGTCACATTTACTTTATTTTAACTGATTGATTTGTTGCATCTATTTGAAGATATAACCTGAAAACAACAACAACATCTGCTAAAGGTGTTTGTTGGAATAGTAAATGTTTTAATAACTTTGCATCCCAGTGCAGTCATTCCACAAGTAGTGTATTATTAAAGTGTGTGGAGTTTCATTAAAGGCTTCTCTTGGTTGGTTTAATTAATTCTGTTTCTTTTATTGTTAGAGTATTTTAAATATCAAATGAACTTCTTTGCAAAATTTTATGATAATCATTAGGAATATTGCTTTACATGTAAATGTGGTCTAGGGCCCTCAATGCCCACATGGTTAAGGTTGCTGACTAAATCGCTTCACCTCACAGCAGTGGGTTCGAAACTTGGCTTGGGGTGTAGAACTCTCTCATGTGAGGTGTGTGCTGTCTGCTGTCTTACAGGTCAGGTGCCCATTGTACCTGAAATAATGCCCAGAGAGGGCACCTTGGGTCATACGCCACCATCAAAAACTGAAAAAACAATTGATGACTAATAATTCTAGGTGTGAAATTAAATCCGACTAAAAGAAAATTTGAATATGGTCTCAGTTTGAAATTCTTGCATACACACTGCTAGCAAAGCCTTTTCCTATCTTCTATTTAGAATACATCAGTGGTGTTTTTGAAGGCCAATTTTGAGTATTTAAGAGGTAACTACAGAAAAGCAATGAAGATGCTGGGTTCAGGTCCACAGATGTATACAGATAAAGGTTTGTCAGTACAGTTTAGTCTTAATCATAGATTTCATAATAAAGAGTGTTTTTTAGTTGGGTGAGGTGGGTTGGTAGATGGTAGGTTGATTTTATAGATATTGAATCTCAGTTTCAAGGGCAAAAAAACATGGTTTCAGCAAAATGGGCCATTTCTTATATGGACTTTAAATTTTAAGAATAAATTGACTGTGAACTTAATTTTTTTCTTCAGGCAACATTTAATATCACAAATATTAGGCTCCACGAATGTTGATAGTTCTACAGTAATACATTTCGAAGTTACAAGGATGCATGCACAAATAATCTTGTGTTTGAGCAATGCAGTGTAAGCCATTAACTTGATTAACTTGGATTTTTACAGTTACACTGTCGGCTGTATGTTTTTACAGTTTTGTTTTAGATTTTTGCAGATACACTATAGGGATTTACATTTACGCTAGGATGTATAATGTATTAAGAAGGATCAGAAGCAATTATTTATGTCTGTTCTGTGTGTAATATTACAGGAGAATGTCTGACTGTGATGCACTATAACAACTTAGGTTGTATACATTTCCACCTGCGTAAACACAATCTAGGAGCGTTTTATTTCCGCAAGGCAATACAGGAGAATGAGAACGTAGTACGGGAGATGAGACGTAGCACGGATCAACAAAATCGACAACATGGAGGTGATACTGGTATGGTACCACACTTATGGTATCATGTTATAATCATTACCCTGCTAAACTTCTATAATGAGCTTGTCCATCTTTTAATTTGGACAGAGCCATTAACTGATAAAAGGGATGCTTACCAATAAGACACTGACTGAATGGGGAACAGTGCAGATCATAATCAGATGTCTGAATCAGTTGTGTCTGGTATGATAAGGGATAATGATTCATAAATTATAGAATAGTGCTTTAGACAAATTGTGTTTTTGTTCCAAGACTGTTATAGCAGAAACAGTTGTCTGATAAGTCATGCGAAAAGGAGAACCAGTGCCTTGCTTTTTGGGAGTTTGAAATATGCTCAAGCTTTGCATTTGTTGAATAGATTGAACTCTGCATTTTAGACTCACTGTAAATTTTATGAAATTTAGTTCCACAAAATGATTTGATGTTACAGTCTATATTGACTGGAGATTTGTTGTTTTTGTGATAAACTTTACGATGGATTAGCCAATAGCTGTATATGCATTGCAGAGAGTTTGCAGAAAGAGCCAAGTTGATATTAAGAAATAAGCCTTTCAAAAAATAGGTAATTCACTTACATTAGAACAAAATATATTTCATTGAAAGTTTCTTGCTGCATTCAAAATATAAGCCTTAGTTTTCCATTTTGTTTATCATATATATTTTTGATAATTCATTCTTCTAATTAAAAAGTCAAATATGACAAAACAGGTGCAAGTAGATCACTGTCTGGGCGTCCCTTACACTGCCTCGGGATGAGTCGGCATTTTGAACTGAGTACAATATGGGCCCTTAAAATGTTGCATTGTGGGAAGGCCCCTGCCGCATTTTAATTTTTTAATAGAAAACAGTACAGATTTACCAGATCAACCCGCACCTCTGGCTACGACTGGCTGAGTGTTGTATTATGGCTTATCGAGAGGTTAGGAAATTCTGTTCTGTGTATAGTGTATAGAGGTAGAGTAGACTGGTAGACACTAAATATGGGGCCTCCGTGGCAAAGTGGTTAAGGTTCTGACTTTGAATCACCTTCCACTCACAGCTGTTGGTTCAAAACCTCACTGGAGGTGTAGAATTCTTTATAATGTGAGGAAGCCAGCCAGCTGGCTTATGGAATGTTGGTGGTTCTACCCAGGTGCTTGCCCATTTCTGAAACAGTATTTCTGAAGGGGTTGTCCTCCACGATAAAAATCGAGAAAAGTTGCTATATAACATATATGTGTTGGTGCCACTCTGAACCTATCAAAAACAAAGCCAAAAAAGACTCTAAATACAAATAGTTTGGAGTCCAGTCTCAGAAAGATCCTTACCAGCGCTCGTTAACTCATATGCTAAAGTTTTCAGACTGGTCTCAAGAGTCACCTTGGACTGAGTTAGATACACATGCTTGTATAATGTCATTGTTGCTATGCTTGTATAATATGTCATTGTTGCAAATTGTCGTAATGGACATATAAAGTAGATCATATGGGAGTAGCCTCCCCTGCCAAATTTTTAGGTTTACACACTTTGATTCACTTGTCCCTTACCTCTGTAGGTTTTACTTTTGCCAGTGGTTTTGTTCAGTGAGGTTACCATTATGCAGATGTTTTTGCACTGGCAGCTAAATGTCTGTGCCTGAAATAATGCTTAGAGCAATACTTGAGGTTTTTCATCATTATAATATGTAGAAATTCATTATGTGATCTCAGCTATGTCATTTTAACTCTTACCCTACTAAATTTCTATAATGAACTTGTCTTTCTTTCAACTGGACAGTACCATTAACTGTTTAAAGGGGTACATACCAAAAAGATACTGACTGAATGGCGAACAGTGCAGATCATGATCAGACTGCATGGATGTGCAGGCTGATCATGATCTGCACTGGTTGCAAAAGCAGAATCAGTTGTGTCCAGCATGATAAGGGTCAAATGAAAATTTAATACCTTTCTGCTTTTGAATATTTTGGAATGGTCCAGTTTGGAACGATTTTACTAAAAAAGAATCCTTCTTTTATTTTGGTTTGTTTAATACTTGTCATTTAATGTATTTTATGATAATATTTTATATCTCATCTAAATTTTATATGTTCAGTTTTTCACCATTCAGTAGAGGTGATGAATTTGGCCAATTGAAGTATATTCAAAATGTCTCGAGTATGGTGATCAGTGATATTTAAGGAATATTTCAAGTTCTTTTGTTATTTTCTTGCATTTGAATTTTTGTAATTTACATGATGCATACACATAGATAATGCTGATGGTAAAAATATGATACTGAAATTTTAGAACAATGATGATGACAGAAAGTTACAGAAAAGACAAGAGGTTATCCAGGGGTCAGTGGGTAGTGGTGTACATAGAAAGCTGATCCTGGGACCAGGAGTAAACCAGGATAAAAACAGGTATTGTATGACATATACAATAGCAAAAGGATATCCAAGGGTCACTTGGTTGTGGCTCATGAAGAAATCTTCTCAGATGTGATAATAAGTGAAAGGTATCATTATTTACTTTACATAACAATATCTTGCACATTATGTTTAATAGGCTATTTTGCTGCTGTTACTGAAAGGCAAAATTTGAAGGTATTAGACATAGAGGACACAGTTAATTGTAATACATGTAAGAATATTACAAAACAGGTTATTTACCGTATGAAATATATGTATTATTCAGTGTTGGTACACCAGCAATTCCTGCCGCTACACTAGAATTTGCCTCACTGTGTTTGAGGAATGCCCTTCTTCTGTTACCAGAGGTGACAGCGGAAACCACGGCAGCAGAACAGAATGAAGATAAAGAAGACGGGTAAAGCTTAATGTTAAACGCTTTGCTGAATTTTTCATGAATTTGATATTGTGATTTTTATGCCCCCCGGCATCTACTGATGGGGGAGGCATATAGTGATTGTCCTGTCCGTCCGTTCGTTCGTCCATCTGTACGAGGTTAACCAAATGGGACCGTTTCGTCTAGCATCAATACCCCTTACTAGAATGACTTGATACTAATGCAGATGTAACCTGTGACCATTCCTCATCATCAGACATCACCTGACCTCAGTTTGACCTTGACCTCATTTTGGATTTAGGTTGCTTTATATGGGCCATCTCTTGGTTAACCAAATGGGACTGTTTCGTCTAGCATCAATACCCCTTACCAGAATGACTTGATACTAATGCAGATGTAACCTGTGACCATTCCTCATCTTCAGACATCACCTGACCTCAGTTTGACCTTGACCTCATTTTGGACTTGGGTTGCTTTATATGGGCCATCTCTTGGTTAACCAAATGAGACCGTTTGGTCTAGCATCAATACCCCTTACTAGAATGAGTTGATACTAATGCAGATGTAACCTGTGACCATTCCTCATCTTCACACATCACCTGACCTCAGTTTGACCTTGAACTTGACCACGTTTTGGACTTAGGTTGCTTTGTATCAACAAGGATGCTACCGGGGGCATCAGGCGTTTATTGAACGCAGCTTCTTGTTGTTTTTTTTAATATCCTGTGTGTATATTTTTATAGTATCTTTCAAAATGTCTGATTTGTTTGGATTTTGATATGTGGATTCAGATATTAATAAAAAAAAAAAAAGAAATACCTTCGGATACCATCTTGAGATTTAGATTTGTGGATTCGCAAAATCATGTCTACAAAAATTACTTCCCCACAAATAATGATCTACATAGTAATCTTAGTGCATTTTTTAGCACCTGATACTTGATTTTATTGTATATTTTGCTTAAAAGGGAAATTAAGGATTGATCATGGTTAATATGATTGTTTGTTAAGTTTCACCAATTTGAATGCTATGAAATCTTAAACATTCATAAAAGACTAATTTTCATGTATTTCATACAGGTATCAATCGAACAAACAAATTAAATTCTTTATTTCATCTTTGAAAATTGATGTCTCCAGGAATCAGCTGTTTTGACCGAAGTCACAAAACATTAGCCTATGAGATTAAATGTTTGAATATTATTCTTAGACCAAATGTATCATTTCGCCTGAAATATATAAATGTTCATAATGAATTACAGAAAACTTGGCACAGAGCCAGTGTTAGTGCAGGCACCTCCGGGAAATCCAATGAGGACTCCAGAGGCACATAATCTCAGGTTAGTGGAGAAAAGTATCAGTATACAACGTTTCGTTTCTTGGATTTTTGAAATTTATACTTATTATACTTCAAGATATGAGGCATATTGGAGCAATATTGAAGTAATGCACGCTAGTCAGGCAAGTCTATTTGTTTGTCATTCCTTTCCAGAGTCTTATTGCTGAAATTATTTTAGTAGCCATTGATTGGGATTTCACACAGCAAGAACAGAGAAATGGCCCTTGACTTTGTCAAAATATGCATAAAAAGGGCCTAAAAACTTTTGTTGCATATGTCTCAAAAAGTATTCGAACTCGGATTATAAAATACAGGAATTCAGAATGTGAAATTGCACACCTGGAGTTTTGTTTGAGATTGCACTCCGCGGGACCAGAGTTATGTCCCTTGATATTTAAAAACATGCATATAAGGGCATAAAAGTTTGTATTTCTTGTATTTCAAGAAGTATTTGACCTAGAATCATAAAACATGAGACGATTGTTATATAGCAAGTGAAGTTGTGCACCTGGTGTTCTGTTATGGATTTCACTTAACCAGATTTCACTGGACATGATTCATTGAATAGTAGTCATCGGTTTTGAGAGTAATGATGTCGTACATTTTATCAAATGGCTTATAAATGAAAATTACAACATGTGATATATTTTGGACATAAAATGTTTAAAGTTGACAATTTGTATGAATTATGCAATTTGTTAGACAATGTCTGTAAAAGACATATCACAGATATTCTTACTTTCTGTTTTGAAAACGTAAGTTGAATCTGTGGCATTTTAGAATTGTCTTTATTTGATAATGACCTTGTCATTAGTGTTTAAAAGTGTGGAAATACTGTCAATTTTGATAAATATCTGCAATTAATTACCCACACTTTGCTTTAATGTAGTGAAGAACTGATATAAAAATAAATGTTAAGTCAGATCAGGTGGCACTTGTTTTTATTATGTTCTTCATTAAATGGTTTTAAGGTATGTTTGCAAGTTTCATTGTATACTGGTTTCCCAGTAGTTTCCGGACCCAAGTAGTTTTCCGGACCTTTTACATTTCGTGCTGTATAGACTTTACGCTGTCTTAAAGCATCTGGGTAACAATATCATATCATCTAGACCTTTGTTGCCTTTACATAGCAGCCAAAACCTACCATTACCAAACTTATTTATTATTTGAATATCCCGGTTGTTTTAACTTACTGCGATGTAATTGTTTACACAAGCGATTGTCAACTGCAGGGGAAATCCAGTTACAGTGCGCATGCGCAGAAACTGAGGCCCCTTGAAGGTAAACATCAGCCAATTGATGCTCCCATTTACAGACGATACAGGAAAAACATTCTGGTAGTAATAAAATAAAACAATGAATGTCAGAAAAAATCGACCTATTCACTATACTACGGCATTAAATTATCGATTTAAAATAGGAACCAAAATAGACAGGAATTTACCTACGATACCGTCTATCAATCAAATGTTTAGCAGCAGTGTCTATGCCCGAGTGGTCAGGGCGATACACTACCAATTTTGAGACCGGTCTTGTTCCTTTTTTTTTTTTCTTTTTTTTAAAAAACTGTTAATTATATTTAAATTTCATAATTTCTTTTTTGTAATATTACCAGTCCGCTAAATACGTCCCGTCATTTTAGCGTTTTAGCGTGACGTTGCAAACGTCATTCAAACGTAATTAGACGTAACTGTAATGAGCGTATTATAAATCTAGTATTTGTTAAATTCTTGAAATATACTTTTTAAATCGTCATCACGCCTTAGAATTATGTTTTAATTTTTAGCTCATCTGATTTTTTGAAAAAAAATGATGAGTTATTGTCATCACTTGAGCGGTTGTCGGCGTCGGCATCGGCGTTGCCTGGTTAAGTTTTATGTTTAGGTCAGCTTTTCTCCAAAACTATCAAAGCTATTGCTTTGAAACTTGGAATACTTGTTCACCATCATAAGCTGACCCTGTATAGCAAGAAACATAACTCCATCTTGCTTTTTGCAAGATTTATGGCCCCTTTTGTACTTAGAAAATATCAGATTTCTTGGTTAAGTTTTATGTTTAGGTCAACTTTTCTCCTAAATTATCAAAGCTATTGCTTTGAAACTTGGAATACTTGTTCACCATCATAAGCAGACCCTGTACATCAAGAAACATAACTCCATCTTGCTTTTTGCAAGAATTATTGCCCCTTTTGGACTTAGAAAATCAGTTTTCTTGGTTAAGTTTTATGTTTAGGTCAGCTTTTATCCTAAACTATCAAAGCTATTGCTTTAAAACTTGCAACACTTGTTCACCATCATAAGCTGACCCTGTACAGCAAGAAACATAACTCCATCCTGCTTTTTGCAAGATTTATGGCCCCTTTTGGACTTAGAAAATATCAGATTTCTTGGTTAAGTTTTATGTTTAGGTAAACTTTTTCTCTTAAACTATCAAAGCTATTGCTTTGAAACTTGCAACACTTGTTCACCATCATAAGCTGACCCTGTACAGCAAGCAACATAACTCCATCCTGCTTTTTGCAATAATTATTGCCCCTTTTGGACTTAGAAAAATCATTTTCTTGGTTGAATATTATGTTTAAGTCAACTTTTCTCATAAACTATCAAAGCTATTGCTTTAAAACTTGCAACAGTTTTTCACCATCATAAGTGGACACTTTACATCAAGAAACATAACTCTATCCTGCTTTTTGCAAGAATGATGGCCCTTTTTAGACTTAGAAAATCATGGGTAGGACAATATTTCTATTATACAAAAAAAATCAGATGAGCGTCAGCACCCGCAAGGCGGTGCTCTTGTTAATATATATAACGAAATCGGAAATGTTTGCTTTTACAGAAAGGTTACAACTGTTACAATGAAAGGTCCGGAAAACTACTCGGACTAACTGAGATATTAATGGAATTAATTGCCCCGTTTGAGGCCCCATCTACATTTGTGTTATGAATGCAAGTGTAATACGAATTCTGCATGGTGTTAATGAAGAACCTAGCTTTTTTCTGTGAAAATTTTATATTTCTACTATGTTTTGTTTGAAAGTTACTGGCAAAAAATAGCGATTTCGGTCCGGAAACTACTGGGAAACCAGTATACATCATTATTGATTTTGGCAATGTTATGGAAGAACTTGACTGAAAAATAATAAGGGAAGAATTCAGCTGAAAAAAGGATAGAACAAGTGATGCATACTGACCAATTTGTGTGTAACGTCTTTATACAGATAATGTGTGTATGAAAGCAGTATGTAAAAACAGCAGTCCAGAGTATTTAAATGATTACAGTATATTTCTGGCTTGTTTATTCCAGATGTTCAGTGTTATGTGCCAATTCATATATAGCCCTGTTTTTAAATGATTACACAATGGCATTACAGTATATTTCTGGCTTGTTTATTCCAGATGTTCAGTGCTATGTGCCAGTTCCTATGTGGCCCTATGTTTAAATGATTACACAATGGCATTACAGTATGCTGAAACACTGCTGAAACAACCAAAGCTTTCTGGTGCCCAAAGGTTAGTACATTGTTTGACCATGTTTGATCATAATAAAAAATGTCTACCTTGTCTGGAGATGGAAATTGTGGCCTAAAGATCAACAAGCTGTACTGTCTTTAGCATTAAATAAGATGTGGTTCCTATGACCTCAAATATGATAAAAATGCCTCTTCCAGAATAAGCCTGATTGCTTGGCTATAGCCTTGTACTTTCTATTTTGGTGAAGTCTTGACTCAGATTTACAAAACTGAGTTTGGAATACAACCTTACAGTTGATCAGTTTCGAGATAGCTCTCAGAAGTTAACAAATGGAAGGCAAGGCTCCAATATTAGTTTTGTGACATTGGACCCAAGACTCAATAATTAATAAATATCTGTAGATTCAATGTTTTAAGCATCACTTTCATTTTAGGATGAACCAATAACCTTATTTGTGTTCTTTACAATTCGAAACTCAGGCTTAGTGTAGCTTTTGTTAAGGAAACTTGGTAAAAATCAAACCATCACCACTGTTGCCTAATTTTTACTACATTATTAATATTATAAGCATCATTCTGATTGTGATATCATAGAAAATTCATTAGGTATTAACATCCTGTATAGTGCAATGTTATATTTTTCCAGTTATTTAGCCCATATGTATATGGGTGAGGCCCTGGTGGCTCTAGATCGTATAGCTGATGGTATACAACATCTCAATCCTGACCTAGTCACAGATATATCTACAACTCTACCAGATACTAAAACTGAACAAGGTAAGTCAGCATTACAAAATGCCTTTACAGTTGAACCTGTAGGTAAAGGCCACATTCAGAGGGTTTTTACTGTTGTTTTTCTGAGTCACTGATTTTTATGCCCCCGAAGGGAGGCATATTAGTTTTCAACTGTCCATTCGTTCGTTAGTCACAAAGTTAACTTTTTGCATGAAGGCACTTTACTTGCGAACCACTGCACCCAGGACCTTGAGACTTCACATGCTGATAGTACTCATTGAGTGCACGACCCCTACTAACTTTGGGGCCACCAGGTCAAAGGTCAAGGTCACAGGGGCCGATGTTAACTTTTTGCATGAAGGCACTTCACTCGCAAACCACTGCACCCAGGACCTTCAAACTTCACATGCTAATAGTACTTATTGAGTACATGACCCCTATTGACTTTGGGGTCACCAGGTCAAAAGTCAAGGCGCTGCAGGGGCATTTGTCACCATTAGTGACAGCTCTTGTTTGTTTGATTTTTCAAAACAACCTTAGGCTTTTGTAGGGAAAAATTTAGAGCTAAAAAACAGTAAAATCAAATGCATAAATGCAGTTTTCGTAAACAAATTCACTATGCATAGTACAGAGCTTTTTTAGCTCACCTGAGCAATGCTCAGGTGAGTTTTTCTGATCGCTCAATGTCCGGCGTCCGTCGTCCGTCGTCTGTCGTCCGTCGTCTGTCGTCTGTCAACATTTAGCTTGTGTATGCGATAGAGGCTGTATTTTTCAATTAATCTTCATGAATATTGGTCAGAATGATAACCTTGATGAAATCTAGGCCGAGTTTGAATATGGGTCATCTCGGGTCAAAAACTAGGTCACTAGGTCAAATCAAAGAAAAACCTTGTGTATGCGATAGAGGCTGTATTTTTCAACTAATCTTCATGAATATTGGTCAGAATGATAACCTTGATGAAATCTAGGCCGAGTTCGAAAATGGGTCATCTCGGGTCAAAAACTAGGTCACTAGGTCAAATCAAAGAAAAACCTTGTGTATGCGATAGAGGCTGTATTTTTCAATTCATCTTCATGAATATTGGTCAGAATGATTGCCTTGATGAAATCTAGGCCGAGTTCAAAAATGGGTCATCTCGGGTCAAAAACTAGGTCACTAGGTCAAATCAAAGAAAAATCTTGTGTATGCGATAGAGGCTGTATTTTTCAATTATTCTTCGTGAATATTGGTCAGAATGATAGCCTTGATGAAATCTAAGCCGAGTTCAAAAATGGGTCATCTCGGGTCAAAAACTAGGTCACTAGGTCAAATCAAAGAAAAACCTTGTGTATGCGATAGAGGCTGTATTTTTCAATTGATCTTCGTGAATATTGGTCAGAATGATTGCCTTGATGAAATCTAGGCCGAGTTCGAAAATGTGTCATCTTGGGTCAAAAACTAGGTCACTAGGTCAAATCAAAGAAAAACCTTGTGTATGCGATAGAGGCAGTATTTTTCAATTGATCTTCATGAATTTTGGTCAGAATGATAACCTTGATGAAATCTAGGCCGAGTTCGAAAATGGGTCATCTGGGATTAAAAACTAGGTCACTAGGTCAAATCAAGGAAAAACCTTGTGTATGTGATAGAGGCTGTATTTTTCAACTGATCTTCATGAAATTTAGCCAGAATGATTACCTTGATAAAATCTAGGCTGAGTTCGAAAATGGGTCATCTGGGGTCAAAAACTAGGTCACTAGGTCAAATCGAAGAAAAACATTGTGTATGCAATAGAGGATGTAGTTTTCAATTGATCTTCATGAAATTTGGTCAGAGTGATTGCCTTGATGAAATCTAGGTCGAGTTTGAATATGGGTTATCTGAGGTAAAAAACTAGGTCACTAGGTCAAATTAAAGAAAAATCTTGTGTATGCGATAGAGACTGTTTTTTTCAATTGATTTTTATGAAATTTGGTCAGGATGATTGTCTTAATGAAATCTAGGTCGAATTTGAATATGGGTCATCTGAGGTCAAAAACTAGGTCACTTGGTCAAATCATAGAAAAAACTTGTAAATGTGATAGAGGCTGTATTTTTCAATTGATCTTCATGAATTTTGGTCAGAATGATTGCCTTGATAAAATCTAGGTTGAGTTTGAACATGGGTCATCTAGGGTCAAAAACTAGGTCATATCATAATCTAAGAAAATGCTTGTTTTATCACAAGAGACTAATTTTTTGGTCCAATCTTAATGAAAATTGGTCAGAATATTTGTTTCCATGAAATCACTAGGTCAAACATGTTTTACACTGTTATGGTGTGTTTCTTAGGTGAGCGACCTAGGGCCATCTTGGCCCTCTTGTTTTTTATAATCCTTTGGTAGGGAGGGGTGGAATGTGACCATCTTCAGGGGAAAATATAACAAGTTGAGGGAAAATATTGCTATTTTTGGCTAGGGGAACAGCCTATATTCGGCTGTAAAAAATCACTGTGAGTTCACAGGTCAAAATACATTACAGTTGTTTAAACTGAAGGAGCACTTGCACTTTTGCTGTCACTATTGCAACGTAATTTTAAAATGTCATTAAATTTTAAATTATGAGGGGAACTGTATTTCTTGATGAATATATATGTGGTTTGGGGGCTGCCCCAAAACCCCAGCTTTGTACACACACACACTCCCTTACTGTACTGTAAACTTGCAGGGAAGGCTAAAGTACATTCTACATAAGTCCTTGTGATACAGCTTATTCTTGACACTTACCTGCTGCAGTAATGCATGTGAATAAATTAGCTTTTTTTTTATAAAATAAACATTGGTTATGCCCCTGAAGGGAGGCATATTAGTTTCAACTGTCCATCCGTTCGTTCGTTAGTTTGTTCTTCACAACGTTAACTTTTTGCATGAAGGCACTTTACTCACGAACCACTGCACCCTGGACCTTCAAACTTCACATGCTGTTAGTACTTACTGAGTACACGACCCTTACTGACTTTGGGGTCAAAGGTCAAGGTCACAGGGGCCAATGTTAACTTTTTGCATGAAGGCACTTTACTCACAAACCGATGCACCAAGGACCTTCAAACTTCACATGCTGATAGTACTCATCGAGTACACGACCCCTACTGTCTATGGGGTCACCAGGTCAAAGGTCAAGGTCACAGGGGCCAATGTTAACTTTTTGCATGAAGGCACTTTACTCGTTACCAATGCACCCAGGACCTTCAAACTTCACATGCTGTTAGTACTTACTGAGTACACGACCCTTACTGACTTTGGGGTCAAAGGTCAAGGTCACAGGGGCCAATGTTAACTTTTTGCATGAAGGCACTTTACTCACGAACCGATGCACCCAGGACCTTCAAGTGACCATTAGTGACAGCTCTTGTTTGTAGATACCTTTCACATCATTCATGTAGCATATCCCACTCAGGGGAGATTGATGGAGAAACAATATGTCAAACACCAGTATGTAGCATATCTATTTATTTAAACAAAGTAAGTGTGTTTGCCAATTAACATACATATGTGAAGAATGTGTTCTAGCAGTGTGTGTACCTCTCTGTTAAGAAATTTTTACCCTGTCAAGACAACCTGAAAATGATAAAAAACAACTTCCATGCTTCAGAATGTTGGAAGAAAGCATATGCTGATTAAATTTTTTTACAACTGATTAGGTTAAATAAAATTCAGTTATTAAATCTAGGTATTAGGTTGGTTGTACCTCTATCTATCTTGTTTTATGGTTTAATTATCAACTTTCAGATAAAACAGACAAACTTGATAAAGGTGATAAGGATCTAGAAACACCAGAAATAAAAGGTGAGTACATATACACAGGATTTGATACTTGACATTTAACAGTCATTCTTTTGTGCATATACAAGGTAGTTCTGCTTGTTTGATAATCTAAAAGTCATGGCTTGACATCATTTATCCTGACACTGTAGAATTAAACCTCGATTTTGCATACAGTTGTAGAATATGCCTCAGATACTAAAATGGCAACTTGTGTATTAGTTGTTCTTTTCTTGTTTTTACAAAAACGAGGGCAGGAAAAAAGTGTAAAATTACATTGTTTTATAAAAAATTAACTGCTTTATAAATAATTTCCATTACGAAAGTATTGTGTAGTGCTGACTTGTTAGTCATGCATTTTATGTATACAAGCTCATTATGAATGTTTAGACAATGGTCAAGTGGTCCCTGACATTGAGTCATTTGCCCCTTATCACATAGGTTTGAGTCCCTGATTGATGTGGTTTAATTATTTCATGTGAGGGAGGCATTAATCTGACATGCAGGTCAGTCATTCTACCCAGGTAACAGGTCAGTCATTTTACCCAGGTAGCAGGTCAGTCATTCTACCCAGGTAGCAGGTCAGTCATTCTACCCAGGTAGCAGGTCAGTCAATCTACCCTGGTAGCAGGTCAGTCTTTCTACCCAGGTGCCTGATCAAGCCTGAAATACCGCCACAAGGTACACTAACAGGTCTGCTTCTTCCATTAGGACTTTGAACAAAAATCTTCAATTCTGCATTTAGCACTCCATGATAACACATAGGGACAGAATTTCACTTCAAATTGAACTTACAGGCATTATCACAAGCCTATTTAAATCCTACTGTAGTAATTATGTCTCCCACCACACATTGGTGTGGGAAACACATTGATTTACTCCTGTTTGTGTGTTCGTCTGTCTGTCTGTCACAAATCTTGTCTGCGCTCTAAGTCGAAAATTCCTTATCCTGTCTTCACCAAACTTGAACAAAATGTGTTTGACCATATGTCTTCAGTCGAGTTCGATATCTAGCAAAATTGGCCTAGGCACTTCGGAATTATGGCCTTTGAATTACCGAAAATCAGCTTTTTTACTCTTGTCCATGCTCTAAGTCGTACAGTTCTCATCCGATCTTTACCAAACTTGAACCAAAATAAATGTTTTTGACCATAACTCCTCTGCCAAGTTCATTAAGTAGTCAAATTGCGAATTATGGCACTTGAATAACCTAAAATCAGCCTTTTTACTCTTCAAAGGTATATTTGTCGTGAGTAAACAGTATGTTAAGACTGACTTACTATTTAGATGATTAGGCAGTTGTTGAAGACATGCCCTTTTCTCAAAAGCAGCTCTAGTTGCATATGCTTTCCACACACAAATTTAGAAGTAAAATGCAGTACTTAGTTAGATTTTCATGGTTTAAGTGTTGTGAACCCTTTCAAGGCCGGCACTGTTGTTTGTATAAACAATTATATAATATCTCTGAATTGCCATTCATATATCTTATTGTAGTCAAATGATAGAATTTACATAATGTCCTCAAGTAATTACCTGTAGAGTTGATATATCTATTGTAAATATGGACAATTTACATGCTTTTGAACTGACAACTTTAGAAAAATGTAGGTCATAAAGGTGAACATTTTTGTTTTGCACTATGGTTGGGGACAGGGGAATGTAAGGGGTAACATTCCCATCTGTCCAAAAATCAGTACAGTAGATTATACAACTCCTGTTGTACTTGTTCAGTTTTAATGGAAATTGGTGGATGAATTATTTATGCCTTCACCATATACCACTGATACCTTCGCACTATCTAAAAAGAAAAGAAATAATGTTTATTCATTTTCTCCTTCAGGTGCATTTTATCCTTGGACGCCGAGAGATCCTCGAACAGCCAAAGCTATTATACAGTACAACTTAGCAGCAGCTCATGCAGTCAGAGAAGAGTATGACAAGGCTGCTGCCAATCTAGGGGAGGTAATCCATGTCACATAACTGTTATATATAGTTCTTACTAAGGTCAGGGGAGAGTATGACAAGGCTGCTGCCAATCTAGGGGAGGTAACCACTGTCACATTACTGTTATATATAGTTCTTACTAAGGTCAGGGGAGAGTATGACAAGGCTGCTGCCAATCTAGGGGAGGTAACCACTGTCACATTACTGTTATATATAGTTCTCAGGTCAGGGGAGAGTATAAGGCTGCTGCCAATCTAGGGGAGGTAACCACTGTCACATTACTGTTATATATAGTTCTCAGGTCAGGGGAGAGTATAAGGCTGCTGCCAATCTAGGGGCAGTAATCAGTCACATTACTGTTATATATAATTCTAACTTGAGAGAAATTATTGTTCGGCTAAAATGTGTTTGGTTAGTCCCTTTAACAGAGGTTCACTGTATTTTGTCAAAAACTTCCAGATATTGTAAGAAGATATTTGGAACGAATGGTGTATTTTTTCTTGAAAAAAGGGTAGAAAGTCAGTTAAGAAAGGAAAAATATCTAGTTTTATATGCTGGGCCGCATGAAGAAAAATGCACATTTCATTGGTTTCAGATTGAATGGTTATTGATGTTTTAAATTCTAATAATTTAAGTATGACCAGACTTACTGTATTGAAATGAGATAGTGAATGGAGAGGTGTACCAGAGGAAGTCAGAATGTATTAATTTGTAAATGGTACAATATGATAACTATACTTCATAAGTCTAGTACTGGTAAATATTTAAACTACTTTCATCTTTAAAACTGTTTTTGTTTCAGAGTTCAAAGTTTATTGGAGCTCCACTGCCAGCACAGATGTACTTTCTCAAGCTGTATTTAGATCTGATTGAAGGTCAGTCTTTTATCACTTTCTATCTTTTATTTAAATTTATGATTTCATATCTGACAGTCTTTTGTTGGTTTTATGTGGATTCACACAAATTTTCAGTAGTTCACCGATAAGTGACGGAAGTCCTTCAGCCTGTCATTCCTTATCAGTGTTTGCTGCAGGTAACTGTCAACTTCCACACATCAGTCACATGTGGAGGAGAAAAGTAAGAATATCACTTAAATGAATTGTATTCTGTCAGATTGTCATGGATGACTTGTATTCAGTTAAATTGTCATTGAATTCTGACACAGGGATTAGACTCCAGCAGTGTCTGCTGAGCTAACCAATGTAAATCAAGCACATGATTATAGAAAACGGGTTTTTCATTAGTTTTTTATTTTCATTCTGGCACTGACGGAGAATTACTGGTAAGTTTCCAAGGAGATCAAAATGTCCATCAGTAAAATTTCATCCTGCAAGTACATGTGACCTTATTTCTGTATAGAGCATTAACATTTACCTTGAAGTTGTTTTTAAATAATTATTACTGTTGGTGATCGGATCGGATAAACTTTTTTGCAGTTTCATTAATTGAGTCAATAAAAAAAATAGGTTTTTATTAGCTCACCTGAGCAATGTTTTTCTGATCGCTCGATGTCCGGCGTCTGTCGTCTGTCAACATTTAGCTTGTGTTTGCGATAGAGGCTGTATTTTTCAATTAATCTTCATGAATATTGGTCAGAATGATAACTTTGATGAAATCTAGGCCGAGTTCGAAAATGGGTCATCTCGGGTCAAAAACTAGGTCACTAGGTCAAATCAAAGAAAAACCTTGTGTATGTGATAGAGGCTGTATTTTTCAATTAATCTTCATGAGTATTGGTCAGAATGATAACCTTGATGAAATCTAGGCCGAGTTCGAAAATGGGTCATCTCGGGTCAAAAACTAGGTCACTAGGTCAAATCAAAGAAAAACCTTGTGTATGCGATAGAGGCTGTATTTTTAAGTTGATCTTTATGAATATTGGTCAGAATGATTGCCTCGTTGAAATCTAGGCCGAGTTCGAAAATGGGTCATCTCGGGTCAAAAACTAGGTCACTAGGTCAAATCAAAGGAAAACCTTGTGTATGCGATAGAGGCTGTATTTTTCAATTGATCTTCATGAATATTGATCAGAATGATTACCTTGATGAAACCTAGGCCGAGTTCGAAAATGGGTCATCTTGGGTCAAGAACTAGGTCACTAGGTCAAATCAAAGAAAAACCTTGTGTATGCTATAGAGGCTGTATTTTTCAGTTGATCTTTATGAATATTGGTCAGAATGATTGCCTTGATGAAATCTAGGCCGAGTTCGAAAATGGGTCATCTCGGGTCAAGAACTAGGTCACTAGGTAAAATTAAAAAAAAACCTTGTGTATGCGATAGAGGCTGTATTTTTCAATTGATCTTCATGAATTTTGGTCAGAATGATTGCCTTGATAAAATCTAGGTCGAGTTTGAACATGGGTCATCTAGGGTCAAAAACTAGGTCATAACTAAGAAAATGCTTGTTTTATCGCAAGAGACCAATTTTTTGGTCCAAACTTAATGAAAATTGGTCAGAGTATTATGTTCCATAAAATCACTAGGTCAAACATGTTTATCTCTGTTATGGAGTGCTTCTTAGGTGAGCGACCTAGGGCCATCTTGGCCCTCTTGTTAGTACATGCAGTCTAGTATCATCAACCCATAGTTTGAAAGAGAGGCTAGCTAGCATGTCGTCTGCTGCACATATTTGGTTTCTGGTGTTAGGAGTTTTTAAGTACCATTTTGATACCATTATAATTCTCTACTTCTTGAGATGATTTAATTATGATATTTTTAAAAGGATATGAAAAAATTTAAATAGTGAAACATATTTCAGAATTTAAACAAATCATGTAATATATTGAAAATCTATCTTTTTGTATCAGTACAAATATCATATCAATCATTTCAACTAATACACATGATTGTAATGCTTAGAACTTATTATTTCGATTCTAACAGGACATACTAGTATCAAAAGTGTTAAAAAATATAGTAACTACTTTTTACGGCCGTACTAAGCACCTATATCGGATGACGTCATTGCACATGAGTGATTTATTGCAGAATAACCCGAGATAGATTTTGCTCTACATGTGTGTAGGATATTTTGCTGATCGTGTTAGAATAATCAATACAGGACTAGTATAATTTGTATAGCGCAAATTCATATTGCATGCTTTTTATTTGCAGGGAGAAGGAAGATGGCCCAGTTTGTAATCAAAGAACATTTTGGTCATGTGACACCAAATAGAATTGATGTTAAAATGGAAATGAAAATGGCAGCCAAACAGGGTGGGAATAACAACAGCTCCTGGACTGCTGAATAATCAGATTTTATAGTTAGTTCTGTGATCAAATCTGGTGAAGGTAGTGATAACAGTAACATCTTAGTGATTAAGGTTTGTGAAATTGCTAATAGCTGTGGCTTCTTGTTGAAAACTGTAATAATTCTTGGACAACTGAGTGATCAATCCTGGTAGAAATATTGGTATCTCTTGTACATCATAGGGATCATTCTCTGACATCTGTCTGATCATTCTTGATCATTCTTGATCATCTTGGACATCTAAATGATCCTTCTTGAACACCTGAGTGATCTGTTCTGGTGAATCCCTGTAACTATGACAAACTGGCAAAAATAAAAGCAGTATCTAATTGACATTTGAGTGATCACTCATAGATACTGGGCATCATAGTGATCAAGCCTGGAGAAAATACTAACAGCAGTATTTCTTGAACATATGAGTTATCAAACCAAGTGGAAAGAAATGTAATTTTATGTATCAGAATTTTAAATCCCTGCTGAAAATTATGTTGAACATTATGAATACGATAAACATTGCTTTGTTTATTACAATATTAGGCAGCTGATTCTAAGAAGTTTGCTGTCAAAATATTCATGGATTGACCAAAAAAAAAAAAAAAAAAACTGTTATGACATGAAAATTGTGTATTAAATGCCTAGACATGTATTTTCATTTCAAAAGTTGCTTATTTTTTTGCGAAAAAAAGTGAGTATTTGATCAACAAAATAAAACAATGCGGAAAAATACAAGAAATTGGAGGAAGGAAGAAAAAAAAGTTGAAAACCTCTTCTAAACATTCAGTGTTGAACATTGTCTGGGGTTTTTAAGAGTAAGGAGGTTTTTAGGATAAAATGTTCACAGGTTTTTGCTTAAAAACACTAGAAGAATCTGTGAACATTTTTAAGGTTTTCTTATTAAAATATCAGAGATCTTTTTCCATTATCTGGTGTCTCAAGGAGGAATTTTTTAGTTTTTATGTATTGTTAAACTGTGATCTGAGTTTCAAGATTTGATTGCTATGTGTGGCCTGTGATCTATGTTGTGTTTCTTGCATGATTTGTGTGAAGATTCAATAAATCTAAGGATTACACTGCATTTGTTATGCATTTCCTTTTTTATATGCCCAAAAGGAGTAATTATGTCTCCCACACCACTGTGGTGGGAGACATATTGATTTACTCCTGTCTTTGTGTTAGTGTCTGTCTGTCACAAGTCTTGTCCACGCTGTAAGTTGAACATTTCTCATCCGATCTTCACCAAACTTGAACAAAATGTGTTTGCCAATAAGTCCTTGGTCAAGTTCAATAACTAGCCAAAGCGGCCCAGGCACTTCGGAATTGTGGCTCTTTAATTACCGAAAATACTGATGCCAGTGATACAAGTCTTGGTGCATGGTTGACTCAGATACATAATGGAGAAGAAATGGCAGTCTAGAGATAAGGCAGTTGTGGGAGACATGCACTTTTTTAAAAAGCAGCTCTAGTTATATTATGGCATTGGTCATTTGCTCATCCGTCCATCTGACTGATAGCTATTATGTTTTAGTTCAGTAGCTTAAAAAAGCTTTGACCTTAGGGTCAGTATCTTGAGAACCTCGTGATCTATGATACTCAAACTTGACAGACAAGTTGTTCTTTGACAGTGGAAGACCTCTAGACATTGTGAGATCTGTGGGTGAAAGGTCCACGCAACAGTGACTGTTAATACAAAAAATGTTCCCACTCAATATGATAATATCTTAAAAATGCCTTATTCAATAATCCTTTAACTTGGCAGGCGTATTGCTCGTGTGTAATAGATGACCTCTATTGATTTGAGGTCAAAGGTCAAGGTCATGCTGACTGTTGGCACAAAAACATAATTATCCTCTCAATATTTTGAGAATGACCTAAGACCCCCAAACTTTGCAGGCACAATGCCAGCAGGCAGTAGATGGCTCTGTTGATTTTAAGGTCAATGGGTGAAAGATCAAGGTGACAGTGATTGTTAGTACAAGAACATTTCTGCTCTGTATTTTGAGAATTACTTGACCTACAACCATTTAAGTTGGCAGGGATATTGCTCATGAGCAGCGAATTTAAGGTCAGTCTGTCAAAGGCTGAGATCAAGAGACTGTTACTATTAAAAGAACATATTCACCATGGAGCCATCAGTATTTTAAGGTATTTTAGTCAAACGTTGTGGTTCCTGAAGCAGCAATCTGTTATACATAAAGATTGAATGGACTTTACAATTTCAAAGGACCAGAAGATATAACAGAGTTCCACTGCAAGGATGCCATATGGCACTTTAACACTGATGCTGTGATTATCAAATGTATGACCCATAGAACAAAACAAAGCAAAATAACCAGGCATATTTCATTTATTGATACCATGCATAACTGGGCACTTCGAATTTTGAAGGAAACATGTCAAAGAAATGTTGATTTTGCTTCCAGAATGGTAAACAAGTAGCTATATTAAGTTTGGGAAGTTGGTAAAAAAACATAATTTAAATTCAAGAAAGGGAAGTTTCCCCTACTGTATGTAGTGATACATTTCTGGGCCAGATTGCTTTCAACCTGTTGGGAAGATTAATGCAGACAATTAATTTGACATTGTTTGGTTTAATGTCACACCAACACACTTGTCATATGGCGACTTTTCAACTTCGATAGTAGGTGAAGACCACAGGTGCTCCTCTAGACACTAACTCAGATACAGGCATGCATCTGAGTAAGAAACTCACTGCCGTAAGTCAACAGAGCAGCTTCCTCACATGATAGAATTCAACACCCCAAGCGTGGTTTGGACCCTCAGCTGTAAGAGGCAAATGATTTGAAGTTGACCTTAACCACTTGGCAACAGGAACCCTCATCCCGACAAACTACAACTGTCACATGAGTGATAAATTATACCACAGCCTTTTCACAAAAGTTTGGCAAATTTTAATTTGGAAAGAGGCGATAACTGTCAAACAAGAGCAAGACGCACCTTTTGTCTCTGTATAATAGAAATATTGTCCTACCCATGATTTTCTAAGTCCAAAAGGGCCCATAATTCTTGCAAGTGTTATGGTACTTGTTGTGCAGAGTCAGCTTTAAATGGTGAATAACTACTCCCAAGTTTTAAAGCGATAGCTTTGACTGTCAAGGAGAAAAGTTGGAGTTATGTTACTTGCTGTACCGAGTCGACTATTGATGTTAAACATGTGTTGCAAGTTTTAAAGCAATAGCTTTGATAGTTTAGGAGAAAAGCTGACCAAACCATAAAACTTGACCAGGCAACGCCGATGCAGATGCTGACGGCATAAAGTGATGACAGTAACTTTTCTTTCAAAAATCAGACGAGCTATTAATTGGTGGTTTGTAGCCAAAGTCGAACTTGATCTGTATCTTAAGATATTACATGTGTACAAAAATTATTTAAATCTGTCAAGCCTTTCATGAGTTATTGTCCAGAAACCATGAAAACCAAGGAATGACCAACAGACCAACAAGCTCACTCCTATTTACCCCCCAAACTTTGTTTGTGGGGTATAACAAGGCGGAAGAGTTCCAAATGTTTTCATTCTTCTTCACCTTTACCCTGCTAAATTTCTAAAATGGACTGATCTTCCATTCAGAACAGTAGCCTGCACAGGTGTGCAGACTGGTCTTGGTTTGCACTGGTCACAAAGACAGAAACATTTGGCACCAGCAGACTAAAGGTTAAACAAAGTCCGACATCTTGAATGAATAAAGAACAAACACTTGTATGTAAGGGGAAGAAATTTGTTTATTTCCAAAGCTTTTAGCAAACCTGACGTTACACAAGCAGACGTTAATGACAGAATATAAATACTTTTAAATCATTCACCCTATTCCATAGCAGATGCTACTTTTCTGACTGATTACATACCTTTCGCAAATAAAATCTTCATACAGTACAGAAGCATCTTAATTTCTTATTCATTTCTAACTAAAAATATTTAGGAAAAGTTAAAATACTAAAAATCAGTCATTAATAACAATGCTGAAAAAGAAAACACCTGCAATCCTTTCATCATTATTTTAAAATTTCAATGCTGTCAAAAAAGCACAGTTCTTTTGTTTTGTTTAGTTATTCCAAAAAATAATGCCTTCAGAAAAACTGAGCATTTTCTAAGGTATATTAAATATTTGCCTTTCTTTGTAAAAATTGAAACAAAACAAATACTTCAGCTGATGGTTTAACTAACTGCACAAAATAATACAACAACTTGTTTTAAAGATTATTGGTTTTGTTTTATGTAGATTGAATTGTATTAAACAGTCTCATTTTACCAATTTAGAACATTCATTAATCAAGGATCATTCTTTTAGTTACAAAAATACAGGTTTTAAAAGGAGAGGAAAGCAAGAAATAGCTACCAATACTGGTTGTCTAGACTATAAAGAAAACAAGAAAGAAAAAGTACACACAGACAAGAAAATTATACACCTTTACATACAAACAGTAACACAATTATTCATGACCATCATAGACTGTATAAACCATTGCAAAGCTGTCTTTTAAAAAGTCTTCTACATTCAAAATTTCAACTTTGTAATACTTTTCTGTACCAAATCAAAGTTTATATCAAACTGAACACAGCCAGTTGTTACCAATGACTTGATGAAGTGTGCAGTGGTCATATAGACCAAAAAGTAGACAATTCCTCCCATATTACTACTACCAACAATTTGTTTGAAGACCTATCTTTTTAAGGCAAACATTTTGAACAAAATAAGAAAAGGCGAGCCTATTTTCTGGTGCAAGCTCTTCTTATAATTCTATTGATCCCTCTTGTTTACTTCTGGGAATACAAAAGTATATCATATAGAGCTTACTCTTGCAGGAACGAAAGAAAAATTTGAATGTTCAGTTCAAATTCTTTTGTAGGAACTTAAATCATACTGTAAAGTAATAATACTAAATGACACTAAGTAGAATGTGAAACAAGTTCTACAACTTGCATTAAACTCTCTCAACACCTCATTCAAGATGGTGTCCATCGCCACGAGGGTATGAGAGTATATGTAAAGTACATGTATTCTATTATAAGGCATTTAAGCAAAATAAAACACAATGGTTTCTATACAGCTATGAAAATCTTTGAATAATTTTGTTACACAAGCACAAAAATGGCAGAAAATTCAGTAGAGCAGTAGCATGAAAGTTACCGGGATTAATGTACTAACAACAGTTTGAAAACTGTTAACAAACTACAGCCGTGTGGCTTTTAGCAAAACCTTAATGACAAAAATACACATTTTTCTTGGAAAACAATATCAAAAACATGTAAACAAGTTTGGCTAGGCCGAAAAATAAAACCATAAAAATGCAATTCTTTTTTTTTTAAGTGTTTGACACATGTGTGAAATATTATGGCATATATTTTTTTCGCCACTAGAATGTTTTACATACAGAATGAAATGGTTAATGTTTTGTTCCTTTGTCATTTTTACTGAATAGGCTGACTCTATCTTTCATTAACTGATAACAAATAATGTACCTTTTTAAAGGATAAACAGCACTTTTCTAATATTTAACAAAATTCTATGAGAGCTTTCTGTGTACAGTAAGCGAAATTCCTTCGTAAAAAATCAATATCTTCATTTCAAAAACTAAAAACAAACCTCAACATTAAACACAAGAACTGCAAACATGAAATTTCCTGAATTCTAAATTGGATATTTAACAAATTTAAAAATTACTTGAAAGAACTGTCAATATTTTGTAAACATTGATAATTCTAGTCACCACTGACAAAGAATATATAAAGTTCTTTCTGAGAAAACTAAAAATAGCTTTAGCCTATAAAATTATTTATTGGTTTCTTAAGCATTGCCTTGCTTATTTTTAAAACCTAGGATTTTCATAAAATGTCAAAAAGATTACTTTGAAAATCATTTTGTTGCTTTTCATGCATTTAAAGTATTTCTGCTCGCTATTGAAGCAATAACTGGTGAGAGGAAAAAAATCTTCTCTCTCTTTAAAAACTCATGATAACATTTTTTGGCCTTATATATGTTTACAGTTCTTAAAAATTACATAATTTAAGTATTTCAATTAAATATATTTACATAAAACATGCATCTTTTAGTTCAATAATCTGGGGTAGGCTACAAAAACTGAATGTATTTTCTTTTTCTTTACCCATAACTCCCAGAAAATCTAACATCTCCCCATGCAATACAGAAGTAAACAACAACAACAAGTTTATCTTTTATCATGTTTTTCAAATTAAATTGATTTACAATTTTCTCATTTACTATCTGACGGTCGAGATGAACTTTTGACAGCAATATTTTCAGAAATATCTTATTTTATAAAAGAATGATTTAAAGTTTTAACTTAAGTAAGGTTATACCAAAAATGTCATTAAGAATACTTGCTCAAAGCTAAGAATTAATAAATTCTTATAACTGCCGAAGGAAAATAAGACTCAAATTTTGAAAAAAAACAAGAGCTGTCTCCATAAGATGACACATGCCCCCGATGGCACTTTGAATGAATAGTTATGGCCGATGTTAGAGTTTAGGACCTTTGAGCTACGGACCGGGGTCTTGCGCGCGACACGTCATCTTACTGTGGTACACATTCATGCCAAGTTATTTGAAAATCCATCCATGGATGACAAAGATATGGACCGGACACGCCCATCAATGCACTATCCTTTAACATCCAAGTGTGACCTTGACCTTTGAGCTACGGACCTGGGTCTTGCGCGCGACAAGTCGTCTTACTGTGGTACACATTCAAGCCAAGTTATTTGAAAATCCATCCATGGATGACAAAGATATGGACCGGACACGCCCATCAATGCACTATCCTTTAACGTCTAAGTGTGACCTTGACCTTTGAGCTACGGACCTGGGTCTTGCGCGCGACACGTCATCTTACTGTGGTACACATTCATGCCAAGTTATTTGAAAATCCATCCATCGATGACAAAGATATGGACCGGACACGAAAATTGCGGACAGACTGACAGACCGACAGACGGACAGACGGTTCAACAAGAGCACCGCCTTGCGGGTGCTGACGCTCATCTGATTTTTTTTGTATAATAGAAATATTGTCCTACCCATGATTTTCTAAGTCTAAAAAGGGCCATCATTCTTGCAAAAAGCAGGATAGAGTTATGTTTCTTGATGTACAGTGTCCACTTATGATGGTGAAAAACTGTTGCAAGTTTTAAAGCAATAGCTTTGATAGTTTATGAGAAAAGTTGACTTAAACATAATATTCAACCAAGAAAATGATTTTTCTAAGTCCAAAAGGGGCAATAATTATTGCAAAAAGCAGGATGGAGTTATGTTGCTTGCTGTACAGGGTCAGCTTATGATGGTGAACAAGAGTTGCAAGTTTTAAAGCAATAGCTTTGATGGTTTAAGAGAAAAAGTTGACCTAAACATAAAACTTAACCAAGAAATTTGATATTTTCTAAGTCCAAAAGGGGCCATCATTCTTGCAAAAAGCAGGATGGAGTTATGTTTCTTGCTGTACAGGGTCAGCTTATGATGGTGAACAAGTGTTGCAAGTTTTAAAGCAATAGCTTTGATAGTTTAGGATAAAAGTTGACCTAAACATAAAATTTAACCAAGAAAACTGATTTTCTAAGTCCAAAAGGGGCAATAATTCTTGCAAAAAGCAAGATGGAGTTATGTTTCTTGATGTACAGGGTCTGCTTATGATGGTGAACAAGTATTCCAAGTTTCAAAGCAATAGCTTTGATAGTGTAGGAGAAAAGTTGACCTAAACATAAAACTTAACCAAGAAATCTGATATTTTCTAAGTACAAAAGGGGCCATAAATTTTGCAAAATGCAAGATGGAGTTATGTTTCTTGCTATACAGGGTCAGCTTATGATGGTGAACAAGTATTCCAAGTTTCAAAGCAATAGCTTTGATAGTTTAGGAGAAAAGCTGACCTAAACATAAAAGTTAACCAAGCAACGCCGACGCAGACGCCGACGCCGACAACCGCTCAAGTGATGACAATAACTCATCATTTTTTTTCAAAAAATCAGATGAGCTAAAAACTATATGCCTCCCTTCGGGGGCATAAAAAATGATTTCACTTAACAATGGCTGCATGAAACTAATTCCTTTATTATTTATAGTCCATTCTTTACTAATATCTTGATACTGATATCTTGATGGTTAAATAACAAAATACAGTTCTTCCAAAAAAAAAAAATCAAAATTGGTCATAGGACAAAATTGCATAATACCCGTAATAGATGCCTGGCAAAATGCTTGAAGATTTTCCCAGAGCTACCGTCGCTTATAGCGGACATGTAAAAACAAAATTTTGAGAATTTGGTCTTTGACCATAATCAACATGAACAAGTTGCTAAAATATAGTTTTTCCACTCTTAAAGGGGATCCGTAACAAAGCAGTTAACAAAATTCTACTTATAAAGATACATGCAATATATTTACACTAATAATGTTCTCAGCAAAAAATTAACAAACTAACTCCAACTATACAAAGGCATAAAAGTGTAACTTAAAACAAAACAGTTTCATTGTAATGTACAAACATGTAACTTGCAAATTGTAGACAAATACACACAAGAAATTGCTACTATATTCATGTATTATACTTTATATTCATGTACCTTACTCAGTATTCATGTACCATTCTTTGTAATACTTCTGCATGTTTTCAACTTAGTCAATAATTGGCCTAAATTGTCCGCAAAAATCAAAAGTCATTCCAAAGCTACCACTTATAAAGGTGGTAATAAATCTATTAACACTTTTAACCTTTACTCTGCTAAGTTTCTAAAATGGACTGGTCCATCATTTAATTTGGGCAGCGCAATAGGAGAGATCGTGTTTGTATACAAATCCGTTGTATTTTCTATTTTTAGAACTGATAAGACAAAGGTTGGGTGGGCAGACGCCGAGCGTCCATGTTTTTTTGTAAACAGTGGTGTTTTTCTAACAGCTTAAACTTTGTTAAAACACAAATGATATCAATAATTTTTTGATCAATGGAAAGGATACAAAACAAGCAATTTATTGATTACTTTTAATCATTATTTCGGAATAAAATGGATTAATAATGAATGCTTAACTTACAGTGATTTTTCTAAAACTCCGGACCATTGTTACGCCGCTGTTAAAATCATATGTCATTTAAAATGGTTTTCATTTTAAAAAGATATTTAAATAAGAAAATATGAAAATCGTAAGCATTTCAGAACTTTTTGAATTTTCAAAATCCATAAATTAGCAAAAAAGTTATTAAAAATTCCGATCCCATACACAAACCATGTAAAAACATTTGTTTAGCCCACCACCAGATAAACAGGCGTTAATGCGTGACATCACGGAGATCTCTCCTATTTATTCTTCCAAGGGGTGTTCACTCAAAATTTACTGACTGAATAGCGAACAATGCAGACCATGATCAGCCTGCACTGGTCACAAAGGCAGAATCACTTGCTGCCAGCAACCTAAAGGTTAAGTTGGTAATAAGTCTATTAACAGTTTAAAAATTGCTTTTGTAGAAGCGTCGTTACTGTAAACAAGAGCACAGCCTTGCGGGTGCTGACGCTCATCTGATTTTTTTTGTATAATAGAAATATTGTCCTACCCATGATTTTCTAAGTCTAAAAAGGGCCATCATTCTTGCAAAAAGCAGGATAGAGTTATGTTTCTTGATGTACAGTGTCCACTTATGATGGTGAAAAACTGTTGCAAGTTTTAAAGCAATAGCTTTGATAGTTTATGAGAAAAGTTGACTTAAACATAATATTCAACCAAGAAAATGATTTTTCTAAGTCCAAAAGGGGCAATAATTATTGCAAAAAGCAGGATGGAGTTATGTTGCTTGCTGTACAGGGTCAGCTTATGATGGTGAACAAGAGTTGCAAGTTTTAAAGCAATAGCTCTGATAGTTTAAGAGAAAAAGTTGACCTAAACATAAAACTTAACCAAGAAATCTGATATTTTCTAAGCCCAAAAGGGGCCATAAATCTTGCAAAAAGCAGGATGGAGTTATGTTTCTTGCTGTACAGGGTCAGCTTATGATGGTGAACAAGTGTTGCAAGTTTTAAAGGAATAGCTTTGATAGTTTAGGATAAAAGCTGACCTAAACATAAAACTTAACCAAGAAAACTGATTTTCTAAGTCCAAAAGGGGCAATAATTCTTGCAAAAAGCAAGATGGAGTTATGTTTCTTGATGTACAGGGTCTGCTTATGATGGTGAACAAGTATTCCAAGTTTCAAAGCAAAAGCTTTGATAGTTTAGGAGAAAAGTTGACCTAAACATAAAACTTAACCAAGAAATCTGATATTTTCTAAGTACAAAAGGGGCCATAAATCTTGTAAAAAGCAAGATGGAGTTATGTTTCTTGCTATACAGGGTCAGCTTATGATGGTGAACAAGTATTCCAAGTTTCAAAGCAATAGCTTTGATAGTTTAGGAGAAAAGCTGACCTAAACATAAAACTTAACCAGGCAACGCCGACGCAGACGCTGACGCCGACAACCGCTCAAGTGATGACAATAACTCATAATTTTTTTTCAAAAAATCAGATAAGCTAAAAATGAGATATTCTCTCCTTTTCTTTCATCAATAGGTTATACATTAGATGCTGGTATTTATAGCAAACTCCTCCTCCTTTCTACAGTTTTTACGTAGATCATGTTCGCAGAACTCTATTACAAAAAATTTGCCATATGATACATGTGGATTATTACTAGTACATGAAACAAAATCAAAAGTGAAAATGAAAATCATCCAAAATGTGACTTGGTATTGATGGTACCATCTTGTTAAAATGAAATGTCTACTGGTACGATTTTTCTTTATCTGACTGACATTTACTTTAACACTGAAAGCAGAAAGATATAAATCAAGGCTTAGATTTTTACTTTTCTTAAACATACTCATAGTCAAATATTCTGAAAATTTATCATCTTAATCAAAACCATTACATTATTAGAATGAAAACCCTTACTAACATAAAATCTAGTTTCAAAGCCACATTTAATGCATGTTTTTAATAGCAAGGTATGAAAGCAATACAAGTACAAGTATTAAATAACGCTACATATTTCAAGCAAACAAAGGTACTGTAGATATAGTAATTTTTGCACAGGCTTTATTTAGCAGCCTGTTCTCTGGTGTTAAAGGCACTGGCCTCCAGATCTTTTGGCAACAAAAAAAAGGAGATTTTTTTAGATATCTGGAAATAAATGCTATATTTCTTAAGAATGCTTTGAAATTTATTTACTGACTGACTCTATGTTACTGAAACACATTAGAATTAGTTGTTTTTAATTTTTAGATAAAAATTGAAAAGCGTTTGTAACACTTTACTCAAGTTAAACTGACTCAATTATAAATATCTATATTTTAAATGTTATGAACACTAAATCCTTCGTAGTGTTACTTATTGCCGCGGCAATCCAGGTTCAATTTCGACACAGTCACCCTTTTTAAAATAGTTAAGAAACCAAAACTCGTATTCTAATGTTCATAATATGACCAAACTTCAATTTGAAAGAAAGATCATTTTTAGCCAAAATCTGGAGGTCATTGCCTTTAAGATATTGTGAAATTTTAGGAAATGATGCAAGATAAATATTCATCAATATTTTGAATTTTGAAGTGGCATTGTGTGTGAATACTAGCGAAACAAAACCTCCGCCAATAGTACCTAATCTACAATAGCTTTTACAATCTGTAATATCTGCTAAAAACCTTATGTCAATACTACCTGTAACCCCTAGGAAAGATTGCTTGAACGTACTAGGTCTACCTTTCAGTCCATCCTCACCTAATGACCTAGTTCCCTACCAAACTTTTACCTAGTGACCTGTTTTCTTGACAGTCATATGACCCAATTATGCAAAAATCATACGATACATACACATTGATAAAATTTGTTTCCACAACACTTTATTTCAATTAGACCTAAACTGACCATATTAAATTACTTCTTTATTTTTGTTGGATTTAAGTCATATCATAACCAGTTAGGTTATGTGGGGAACTTTTTTATAACATATAGAACTGACACAGATTTTTAGCACAGACTCGTATTCTGGATGCTACCTCGAAACTTCATCTAAATGCAACAATTAATTAATAAATTTAACATTTAGTTACAATGTATACATATTAACAAACATGATTACATTAAGTACATAATGGGCTCTGAGGTAAAAAGCGATTGTTTTAGCTAGAATGAAAAATGTGCATAATTATACAATAATACCCGTGAAAAATGCTTTAAGCATCTGACGTTACAAAAACTATAATATTCGGTCACCATTCATACAGACATTAGCAGCAATTCCGTATGTTGGTTTTTTGTTTTTTTTTTCCCAATTTACACATAAAAAAATGAGGCAATATGCATTATAGGTACATTTAATAACAATAATGAGCTGACAAGTGCAAATTTTAGTTATAATTAGGCAGTTTGCGAAATTTCATGAGAAAACTATCATTTACATTATGGCCTTTTAAAAGACAAGTTTAATTGTAACTTACACATTATAAACTATTTAAAGTTTTCTGATTAAATACAAGTGCTTTTGCCAAAAAGAAAACACTTCTTTACAAGAGCAAAATATTATGTAACCAAAAGCCTAAGAATCTACACTGTAAAGCCAGGAATCATCTTTATCAAAGGAGTCTGATTATACAGGGAAATCCTGGCAGTCAAAAGTCTAAATTCAGGTCTAGTCCAGAAAAAATCCAACTCCTGTCCATATCACACATTGATTTAACCATTTCATGCCAATATTAAACATAAACAAATACATGTTACATCAGTAAGGCAAACAAGACACTCAAAACACACCCAAGAGTGGCTATATTTCAACAATATGGGACAAAGTCTTGGCCCATAAATTTTGTAAAATTTCTATCCTGCCAGCTACTGAGGTATAATATCTGAGGAAGAGAGAAAAGCCCTTTCTGAAACCAACCTGGTACCCAAACTGGACCCCCCAAAAAAATCTTTGGTCCTGTTTGATTAGCAAGAAAAATGTTAATTTTAAGGTTTGAAAACAAATTCTGTTGGTAGAGAAGAAGTGCTTCCCATTTACCCTAAGCTATTAGCATATTTATTACTTTTAAATATAGATTAACATCAAATCAAACTTATTTCAAAATACTCAAAATGTACAGATCCCATTTCTAACAAATCAGCACATCTAAAACACTAACAGAACTCCTGGCAACAACCAATCAAATGCTGGAGTTTTCAGACTGGTCTCTAAACTGAAGTTTTATATTAATTTAGGACCCTCCTCATATATTCATTAACATATACACAGACTTAAAGCAAAGCGATAGACCCCAAATAGCAATATATCAATATGATGCATAATATTTAGACGATACCAAAAGCTATTATA
This sequence comes from Mercenaria mercenaria, assembly GCF_021730395.1. Taxonomy (NCBI): domain Eukaryota; kingdom Metazoa; phylum Mollusca; class Bivalvia; order Venerida; family Veneridae; genus Mercenaria; species Mercenaria mercenaria. The sequence continues at coordinate 60,769,376 of NC_069366.1, read as the reverse complement.
TATATATATATAATTATGATATATTGTACAGTATTGATTTTTAAGTGTTTAAAGATTTACTGTCAGTATTAAAACTAATTATTTTTAAACATCAGACTGAGGTACAAAAAGGCTGAGGTAGCAATGGACATGAGGTACAAGCTCAAAAGCTTTATTATTGAATAAAAGCTCAAATTTATATAAAAATAAGCCCAAATATTGAAATAATTATATATCTCTGTTCATGAATAATAAAATGTGTTTAAAACACCAATTTATTACCGAAAATATGAAAATAGTATATGATGAACATCAAACATAACTGTATATTGCTATCAGGAAAAAGGATCTGTCTTTTTTTCTGTTATATGTACATAATATATATTTAAGTCAAAAAGTGAAACTCCCCCACAGCAATAAACCCTCTCTAGCGGTACATAAACTCTATGATGAAACAAGATGACTGTTACAAAGCAATTCAAATATCCTTTTTTCGTTTGAAGTTTATTTTTTTCATGTTGTACCCTACATTTTAATTAGCGTTATTTCTCTATAGACTCTAATCAATAAATGAGCTGCACAATGAGAAAACCAACATAGTGCATTTGCAACCAGCATGGATCCAGACCAGCCTGCGCATTCGTGCAGTCAGTCAGGATCCATGCTGTTTGCTAAAGGTTTTTCTAATTGCAAAAGGCTTTGAAAGCGAACAGCATGGATCCTGACCAGACTGCATAGGCTGGTCTGGATCTATGCTGGTCGCAAACACACTATGTTGGTTTTCTTATGGCACAGCTCAAATATCTTCATTTAAATGCTGAAAAAAAACTTTGCAAAATTTTTGTGCAGTCGTCTCTTCACTGTAAGGGGAAGTCACTGTGTAAGGTTTATGCATTATGTTCACCTGCAGTAATATATCTTAACAGTTATAAAATGTTTTTAGAGAATCACTAATTTTAATAAAAAGTTATAAAGTATCCTGAAAAGAACATATTATAAAGCAATTTTCAGGCAGATTTGAAAGAATTCTGAAACAACTTGAATTCATGCATCTACCTCCTTGATGAGTTATAAAACATCTAAGAAACCAAGATTTTTCAAACATCTTCATCCCCAGATTATTCAAACCTCTAACGTTACCAGATATTTTAAAAATCTTTGTACCCATATTTCTTAAACATCTTAGTACCTAGATGTTTCCTCTGACTACAAAAATACAGAAACTGCCTTACTCTATGCAAAATCTCTTGTTAACAGTACGAAAGTGAGGATAATTCTGGACAGATTGCCAAAAAAGCACAAAAAGCTAAGCTCTTTCACCTAAAATGAAGCATGAAAATTAAACCATATAAAACTGCAGCATAAATCCAGACAAAATTACAAACTAGTTAAATCATGACATAATTTGCAGTACAATTTGTAATCAGATAGTTACATTAAAATGACAATTTAATTGTTGGGAGTTTGAGAATAATGACACAAGCTTTATCAGGAGGCTTTCAAAATGTTCAATAGCAACTAACCTTAGGCAATAAATGCTGATAAAATCAGGTCTCTTTCTTGCATAACTGTCTATGCAGTCAAAAATACTGGTAAGTTTATCATCTCTGTAGAAGACTATCTTGGTCTGTAATCAGTTCAAAAATAAAACCCTTCAAGTTCATCATTGAGTTTTGTTGTTTTTTTTTGTCTAGGGCAAGAGTCAGTTTACTATATTGTTTCCTAATTTCTATAATTTGTGATAAGTAAAAAAAATCCTAACTCTGTAAGAACAGATGAAACTTTATCAATAACAGTGGTGTTATTGGAATCAGTGCCAGTAACAGCACCTACGTCACATGTATCGTGTCAACTTCTCCGCATAAATCTGAGGAGGAAAACAAATAACCAAGGACAACCTTTATTCATCAAATTTCTACAATGAATACATTTGCCTGGCTCTGTTCAACCCATATTAAACAACAGTTAGATACTCATTTTTCAACTCTGTTTAGTTACAAAGGAATCTTAAACCTTATTTCATTTTTTTTCCCATACTGACATGCAATTTCCTATTGGACGTGTGACATCCATAAAAGATATATCATCACCTAGATAAAACCATTACTGCTGATGGTTTCAATTAATAACAAATGAAGATCATTTCAAAGAGTAAATGTGTATGTAATAAAAGAGTAAGTAGATTTGCATCGTGAAATATGCACTTGTTAAAAGTAACACTGCTTTCTTGAAGCTGTTTAATATTTCTACTGCGGAACTAATGCATATGTAATATAACCTTTGAATACATGAAAAATAATCAATCACTAATTACACCTTGCAAGACATCAATCAGGTTAGACGAAAACAATCAAATTCCCACGTGTAGCAATCAGTTGTGTAACCAGTTGATAATATTGTTCATTAAAGTGCAATTAGGATCTGTTTAATTAGTCTCCCCTTACAAAATGCCTGTTGGGGAACCAGCAAAAATAACTGATTATCCCATACAATGTGATTCATTCTGATAGGGGTCCCTAATTTCTAAGAAAATGATAAAGAAAACAGATATATCTATCCTATGCTTAGAAATACCAGGATTTATACTTGACAACTTGGAAATACTAGGAGTTATCCTTGGAAATCTTGGAAATATAAGACTTAAACTTGAAAATACTAACCCTTACCATGCTAAATTTCTATAATGAACTTATCCATCTTCCAATTTGGACAGTACCATTAACTGTTAAAAGGGGTGCTTACCAAAAGATACTGACTGAATAGCGAACAGTGCAGATCATGATCAGACTGCACAGATGTGCAGGCTGATCATGATCTACACTGGTCGCAAAGGCAGAACCAATCGTGTCCAGCATGGTAAGGGTTAAGACATGTTACAAAATATAATTCTATTCTACATGTTCTAACTTCTAAGCATCCCAAACTTGTAATATTCCCAAACTCTTTGATATGCTATAAACTGACTTAACAACCCTTACCATCCTAAATTTCTATAATGAACTTGGCCATCTTTTAATTTGGACAGTATTATTAAAGGGGTGCTTACCAAAAATACATTGACTGAATGGCAAACAGTGCAGATCATGATCAGACTGCAAGAATGTGCAAGCGAATCATGATCTTCACTGGTTGCAAAGGCAGAATCAATCATGTTTAGCATGATAGGGTTACTTTTTTGTATTTTAACTATATTTAATTTTCTTGTCAAAGTTTTTAAAGTATATAACTTGAAGAGAATGTTATTATTATAAGTATGTTACGAGTACGAAGTAGAGTTGACAAAAAAAAAATTCTTTCAAACATTTTCCTTACAGTCAAACCGCCATAAAATCTTGCATATCTTAAATCATACGACCTTGATTAGTATTCTACATTATCACTTTCAGGACTGAAAAGCAAAAACAATACATAACAAACAATGTTATATTATATACATAGCCTGCCATGGTTATGTGATGAAAAAAGCTCACAGAAAACAAACATGTTGAGGTAGCAAGTGGTTACATGACTTTTCAAGCCTTACGATAAACATACATACAGTTGACATGTAATATTTAACGACACAAGTTTTCTTCATAAAGTTCATAACATCCTCAAGTCATGAAAACAAAAACAAAATTTACTGGCTACAGTGCACTACTCTAATACAGAAGTATATACATAAGACATATTATATGACATAAGATATAATATTTAAGTATCTGCTTAAAAAAATATTTAAGCAATGCAATAAGCTAAAATAATAACATCCTTATTGCAATAATAAAAATAACTTTGCCCAAAAACCACTGGCTTTGTAAAACAATATAAGATGGATGTTGAGGTTTCTTTCAAAATAAGTACCGGTAATCAAAAATTGTTATAACCCAATGAGGTATATTGAATTTCAGTACTCATTAAATCAAGTGAGGTCGTTAAGTTTGTATTTGCAAGAGGTAAGAGAGGCTTTTACTTTTGCAGCCAAAGAGTAAAATGCTTAAGTTCTCTTGGATTCAAGCAATCCAAACATGACTGTTTGGAAAATGGCATACACAAAGTACTTTAAAGCATTTAAGTTGCATGGTAAAAATGGATGCTATATAGCATAACATTAGCTGTATTTTATATAATGCCCTCAATTATTTACTTAAAATTTATATAATACTGATTTTGATTCTTAAGCTTTCCAAACGCTTTTAAAAAAAAATCTGCGTTTATTATAAAATTAATTAAGACTCTCTAATGATATACGGATATTCGAATAATCCATGACGATATCAGACTAGAAATCATTATCATTATTTAACCAGAATTTTTAAAATTCAGACCTCATATTTTTCCCTTTTCATTTAAAATGCTATTTTTAAAAATACATCATTTCAAACACTTAATTAACAATAAGGCTACAATAAGCACTAAACTTAGCATGATAATTTATATTATCTCTACACATGTACACATATTTCATATGATGATAGGGAAAAAGGTTAAAACCCTTCCCTATCCCATTTTCTTAAAACAAAAATGGGAATAATTTCAGATATTAACATCCAGTCATTGTCAATTTGTCTACTTGTATACAAAGTCATGGATGTGTTTTCTAGATAATGTTGGTACACACACATTTCATTTAAGCTTTTTGAAAAACTAGAAATAAATTTTGAAAAACATTTTTGCCTACTTTCTAAAAACAAAAATGGGACAAATTTATCTAAGATTAGAATTCCAGTGCCAATTTTTCTGCTTAAAATGGAATTAAGCATTTCCTAGCAGCTACATCTTTCTTTTAACATGGTGTTTTAATAGTCAAAGTAATACTGATATGTTTTAGCTATAAGTCTCTTATAACTCTTTTATAGAGTGGCAGTGTGCATTTTATTGATATTCTATTATGTATATTATGTAATATATGTTGTACACTGATGAGACTGAAATAAAGAGAGTATAGATATTAAACATTGGTACACACCTTTTAGATAAACTAAATACAGTGTTTCAGTGTCTAAGTGACCTAAAGTAAATTACTATCAGCTTTTATCAATTAACTTCAATTAAACCAGTTAATCCCCATGGCCTTCCTTACCACAGACAGAAATACATTAATGATAGTGGCAAAATTGCTCACATGTTCTTATTTTTGTGTTCAGTTTAGATCAGTTATTGATAATTTATGCCAGGAAGAACAAAATATTTGCCTGATAAATGGCCAAAGGAAATCCCCACTAGAGAAATTACCATTTCAACAAGTTATCAAGGCCAGCATGTTTACAAGCAGGCCTATTTTATACATGTACTGAATGGTCAGTTTATCCTTCAACCAATACACACTACACTGCCCACTCCCCTTGTGTACTGACCTATGCAAACAGTGTAGCTTAACAACTGACCATTGATCTGTATCTTGTTTACACCACTGGCCAAGTACTGTTAGTTACATAACTGACCATACAACTGTACATTAACAGCCAAATTTTTGGCAACCCGCCAAGCAAACAAACTGGCCACTTCGGCCAGTTTCTAGATCAATGCATGGGAGAGATAAAGCATTCATGTGCTAATTTTCAACAGCTAACCTTATTGATTTAATTCTACAGTACTTCTAAATAACAAGCTGTGAATGAAACAAAAACAGAAATAATTTACTATAATAAATCTCATGAAGCTATTTATGGTCTTTACACTAATTACAGAAATAAATTCATCAATATTTATCTTTGGGTTGAATAAACAACCAATCATTTTGATCATTTTAACTGTTTCCAACAAATTGAAAAAATTATAACATAATAATTAACTATCATAGATCCAGCAGTGGCTATGTATTAGACATGCTATTGTCTACTAGGTTGTTAATTAACTTTGAAATCATTAATGCTATAGAATCTATCTGCTAATTTGACCAAAAAAAATTATATTTCTGCATTCCCATTCTATCATCTATTGGTACCAATCATGCAAAAATCATAAAACAGAATCCATAGATGAAAAATATCTGGTAATTTTCACATGACTGGCCTATTTACTCCCATGAACCTCGTGCTTGGTCAACAGGAACCAATTTAAGGGTCACAATGGACCACATAAGTTTTAGCTTCACTTCTGACATGTGAATTGAAATGGTATCATTTTACAAAAAGCCATTCATATAAGAGGAAAACCCCTAGGTCATGAACTACTTTTACTGTTCTTTACAATTTGTGTTGAAAAAAAGGTCTTTCAATCTTAACTGCCCCTTTATTTTGTATTTGTCAGTACTGAAAATATACCTAGAAAACACATTCATGAATAAGGTGTGCAACTGTTTCAAATATACACTTTATATTTTTGAATATTTTTGATCACTTCTGCTGACTAGAGATCATTTGACAAGTACTAAGTTGTCCATAAAAAAACTGAATGTTTTTATTGAACAATCAGCATGGATGACATTCCTTTTAAAAGAACACAGTTGTTTCAAAAACATTGTACATAGCGTAAAAGTGATTTTTCAGAAATGTAGAATTTACTATTACTATGTAATAAATACGAAGGATGTTTTGTGTGTGTTTTATAAAGAAACTTAGGTAAAAGAAAATAATGTGAAAAATATATGGTTTACATTGACAACAAGAGTTTACAGTGAACCAAATTAATTCCCTTCAAAGGACATACAGAGACCAACAATCTAACATCTGACATATACAATCTAACAAGTATACATGTTTCACATAATGTAACCGATACATAAAAAATCTATTTTTCATTTGTGAAAGGAATCAATCTGGTGCACTTTTAGTATTTCCCTGAGCGGTCATAACAAATATGCCTTCGGCAAACATGTCCAAATGTTTCACAAGAGCTAACGCAGGATATAACCTGAGTCTCAACCTGAGCAAGGCAAAAAGCTGACCCTTTATAAGGGCAAAAGCATTTAAAATACTTGTACACGATTATTACCAAAATCAACAACAAGAACATGACCGTCTGGCGTAACACATATGCCAGATGGTCGGTCAAGCTGACCAGGACCCGAACCTGGTGTGCCGAACTTGCACAGGAAGTTGCCGTTTGGTTGAAAAACCTGAATTCTGTGGTTGCGTGAATCTGCAACGATGATGTTTCCTTCTTGATCAACGACAACACCCTGTGGACGTAGGAACTGGCCATTTGCGCTTCCCTCTGTACCCAGAAATCTTGCATTGTGAAAATCGGGATGAATCACAAGGAGCCTGTGATTGTTGAAATCCGTAACCACCATTTGGCCTTCATTGTTGAAACAAACTCCACGAGGCGAGTCAAAATGTTTCCACAAAGCACCATCAAATCCATATTTGTTAATGAACAAACCATCACATGTAAATAACTGTACACGATGATTTCGTGTATCTGACACAAGAATTTTTCCTTCCGAATTTACAGCTACATCCCATGGATAATTAAACTGACCATTTTTATTTCCTTTCTCACCAAATTTCAATATGAAATTTCCATCCAGAGTGAAAATTTGGATACGATGATTATCTTTATCAGCCACTATAACCCGCCCTTGACTATCAGTAGCCACTCCAGCTGGGCGGTCAAACTGTCCATTACGTGTCCCTGCTGCCCCAAAGTGATGATGGTAGGATCCATCAGGGTTAAATGCCTGGACTCGATTGTTGCTACGGTCTGCTACAAGAATGTAACCTTCTTTATGATAACATATGCCCCAAGGACGGCATAACTTCCCCTCATCCTCACCTTCTCCACCGAACTGCATCATCATAGCCCCCACTGCAGTATAATTTCTACCACTTCTCACAGATACAGAGAAAGGGCTATCGTGTATGTGCTTGCCATTGATCATAACAGAGATTGCATGCTGGCCTTCAATCTGAGGTCGGTATGTCACACTGTATGTCCCATTCTGTCTGTCGATTACCTCCGTTCGATAAAGAGCACCTTCTGGACTTTGAATGACACATTCCACCGGGTCGCCTCCAACAACTCTCTGCTCTCCTAAGTGATCTTTGGCTTGTATGACAAATATGGCAACCTTCCCTTTCAGGGCTCTCTTTAAACCATCCCCAACAGCGATACAATTTGGTGCATAAGCGCTACTGCTTATGAAGCCAAGCTTTGTGATGGCAACATGAAGGGCAGCATCTGGGGGTGTGAATAAAATATTTTCATCCTCATGTGGTTGTAAATGTCCGCGAAGGGAGCGCAGTTTTTGTATTTCACTAACCATGCTCTCTTTGGTTTTCAAAACGTCAATATCACGACCTGTGTTTAACACAGTTTCAACATTTTCTACAGTTCTGCTCAGCGACATTAAACCTTGTTTCAAGTCATCCATTTGCATATGAAGAGATTTCCCCTTGACTTGTCGTATTTTCTCAACTCTCCTTAACAAGTCTCTTTCCCTCTCTTCTAAAGCTAACATATGGCGCCTAGTTATATTGCGGATCTCTGTGGCAACTGACTGTGACCTAACTTCAACACGTTCTGCCATACCCTGAGTGACTTGTAGACTTTCTTCAATAGCTTTCATGCCAGCTTTCGCATCTGCAATCAGTTTGACTGTTACAGTACGAGAATCATCAATGGCATCTTGGAGGTAGATGAAACTATGACCGACGTGCTCAGTCATGGTACATTCTCGGCAGATAGGGGATAGACATGTATCGCAATAAAGACGAAGAATTTCCTGTTCATGTTTTGTGCAAGGTGTTTGCTGACGGTCGCCCTGTGCAGCTGAAATAATCGGAGACGGCATACATGGAGTGATATTCTGAGGTCTGTACCTGGGATTTACGAATCTTTCGATGTAGTGATCCTTGGTTAGTCTCACTCGCTGATGTGCTTTCACACAATTATCGCAGAGATATTCATGACAGTTCTTGCAAACCGATGTGGCCCTGCTTCCTTCATCACATGAATTACACCAGTGATTCTGGTGACCATTTTCTATTTCACCGTTCTCGTAATCGTCTTGTGACACCATCACATCCAAAATATTTGAAATAAAGATACTTGATGGAATTCCTTCTATTCCACCAGAATTTAAAGACGCTTCCTGGTGACATGACGGGCATTTTAACGTCTCCGCTGACCCATTCTCCTGATGGTACCTTTCTAAACATCTCTTACAAAAAGAATGTAAACAAGGCAGAACTCTTGGATCTTGATATATTCTTCGACATAACGGGCAAGCTCCAAGCTCTCCCAAGTCCCCTATCTGATCTGATATACTGGCCATTGACGCATTAAACTCATGAGGTAGAGCGGTTACAACGTCGAAATTAGTTCCTTACGATCACATTTTGGTTTGTGTACGTGTTGACCAGTCAAGTTGACATTATACCAATATGTAACACAAGTTTTCGCACAAGTCTGTCCTTGGAGATCTTTACACGCCCCAAATACGCAGTTATTGATTCCACTTCCCTGAGTCCGCACACATATGCACATCACCTGTCACATTTTCTTTAATAAGTAATCCTTTGATAATTTATCACATGCAAATTTATCTACACTCCCGTAGAATAACACGGATAAATTCACACGATGTGGAATATTGGTCGCCATCTTTCAGCTTCAATGTAATAGGCGGAGTAACCCAATTATCAACGTACCTGTCAGTCAAACTACTGACCAATCAAATTTTACAATAGCAAATATTTGGCCCATCGCCAAGTAAACAAACGTAAACATTTTGCAGTTGACCAACTTTCTAACCATGCACTTTTGTTGATTCCGTTTCTGCAATATAGAAATTATGATGCCCAAAACGTTCTTTTCGGAACTAATTCCTTTATCAAAAAATCATCTTAATACTGACGATGTACAGCAATATCCTACGCTCAAAACATCGCCGTGTGTATTAATTCATTCATTGGGGTCACGTGACGTACATATTTGACACGCTGACCTTGTTACGCAATCAATCGTAATATAGGTACTATGGAACGCCATACCTGTCAGTTCAGTGAATTTCGTATCAGATCTCACTGATTGTTAGTGTTGAAAATGAACGACTAGGTTCTTCGGGTTGCTACACCCTTACAGTATGTGCAGGTGCTGATTTATAATTTTAAAAACGTGTTTTAATTTTCAAACTGGCATCTGTGCCAAAAAAATATAATGTAGGCCTACAGTATTATAACTCTATACCAGGGGCGTAGGGACGATTTGAGCTTTGGGGCTGTGGAGGGGGTTGGTTTCGGAGGTGGTAGCACCATCCCTTCAACGGGGTCCCGGTGTGCCGAAGATATTTTGCATATACTATTAGCTAGAGTAAATGGTGCAATCTGGTGACTTCTTGGACTGATCAGTAGCTGTTGAACATACTCGTTTTTTTTTTCTCGAGTTTTCATCCCTATAAAATTTACAGTTTACTGTGTTTAAACACTGTAATGGCGGTACAATGTTTGATACGGACAACAGTGTCTTGCCAGGGTAGAACCAATAATGTCTAAGTAAGGGATCGAACACAAGAGCCTGACTTACAGGGTTAATCCAACCCCTTAATATGGCATTTTAGTCATTACATGGCACAGGTCCGGTTCCAGAAATATTTGACTGGGGAAGGTGGGGGTGGGGGGAGGCACCAGTCTAGAACCAAGACGCGACTGCCGAGGCGCATAGCGCCGAGAGCGGGTAGGTACGGGAGCGGTGTGTGTGGGGAGGATTTCTGCCCATGTAAGGGGGTCAGGGAGGTCTTGCACTGGAAAGTTTTGAAATACAAGGATGAAATGGTGGCCTCAGGGGCATTTACTGGGTACTTCCCTCATTTTATGGGGGTCGGGGGACTCTCCCTCTGGAAATTTTTTAATTTCAGGTATGAAATGGTGACCTCTGGTGCATTTTTAAGTCTAAATTTGTATGCAATGAAGGAGTTACTTCCTGCTTGATGGAAGGGGGGTCAGGGGGCTCTCCCCCCCCCTTGGAAAATTTTAAAATAAAGGTATGAAATGGTGGCCTCTGGTGCGTTTCTGGGTCTAAATTTTGAGAGAATATTATTCCTTTGCCGAAATAGTTGGGTGTACCTTTGATAAGTATGGATCCGTGCCTGTGGCATTTATAAAGGTAAATTTACGCAATTCACTGTTTTCTTTCTGAAAGAAGCACTAATTATTTATTCGTATGTTACTATATTTTCTTTGATATTTCAAACAATATGTTTAAGAGTCAAAAATATTTAATTTTATATATTTTGTGAATGTCGATTTGCTTTTCTGTTTTACTGAAGATACTTACCTTTGTTGGCAGAATCTGAGACACAACATAAATTCGAGTGTCTATAATCTGTTAAGCAGTAAGCAGTTAAACACAATTAACTTTTTTTAATTGATGTGTCGCCTATAATCCGACTCTGCGGGGCGTGGAAATACAGCGAACTTGGATTTTGTGCAATACCTTGTCACCAAGGTGATCTAGCAAATTTTAAGGTGTAAGCGATATAACATATCAGTCGCCGATGCACTTCATGATAAATTGATAATTGGCAAGGGAAAACCGCCGTATTTATTCTCAATGATATTTCTAGCCTTTTCAAAAAGTTACGAGTTCGGCATTTCGCCGCTCCTCGAAATATTGGGGCGGCGGGCGCCACCCTTGCCGCCCCAGCTCCTACGCCCTTGTGTACACTTAGAGACTTCTAATGGCTTAACGTTGGGTACTAAAGGTTGCTGACTTCAAATCACTTGTCCCTCATCGATGTGGGTTCCAGCTCGCTTACGGAAGGTGGGTGGTTATACCCAGGTGCCCGATCGTGATGAAATAATGTGCGGAGGGGCACCTGGGGTCTTTCTTCACCATCAAAGCTGAAAAGTCGCCATATTACCTATAATTGTGTCGGTGTGACGTTAAACCCAACAAAATAAATAGATAACGTTCACGGTTGGGTACTACAGATGTCAAGGTCACTGGGTCAGATTTTGTGTTAGAGTAGGTTCAGGCTACAGGGTCGATCCGAGGGTGGTCGTACCCCCCCCCCCCCCCCCCGTGAGTAGTTTTTACTCTTTATATAAAACTATGTACAAATGCACACTACTTGTATATGTACTGACAGGTGCAGACTATTTGAAGAGACAGATATTCAGATACAAGGGAATCCGGGTACCTGACCCTGGCTCTTTTTTAATAGACCCTTGGTTCTTTAACATGCCCCGTGTAGCACCGAAACACGCAATGATTGCCTGGGTTTCTTACCATTACACCTCTAGTACTCAAAATGTTTCTGAGGCACCTGTCAGAACCCCGGACCTCTGAATTGGAAAGCCAGCGTGCAAACCACGGAGTTAATCCGTCCACCCTATACTCATCAAAGATGCGCCCTACTATTTTGGCAAAGGAATAAAATTTGCTCAAAATTTATACCCAGAAACGCACTAGAGGCCACCATTATATACCTATATTCAAATATTTCCAGGGGAGAGCCCCCTAACCTCCAAAAATGAGGGGAATACCCCACCAGTAAATGTACCAGAGGCCATCATTTCATAGCTGTGTCTAAAAAAGCGAGGGGGTAGCGGGGTGTGGGGATAAGCACTTGATCCTCCTAACATACAAGATCTAGTATGCAGAGGTCCCCTCCCGAACCTATCTGCTCTAGGAACTATACGCCTCCACGGTGACGCGGGGACTGAGGCTTACTGTATTTTTTAACCTGTCACTTCTTAGTATGCCCCATACCGCTCCCTAACTCCTGTACCCCAACTTCTACCACATCAAACACCCCGTCTCACCATCATCCGATTCCGCACTATCACCCCACCACACCCCCGTTCGTTTTAAATTCTTGTTTTGTATTTCTCATACTAACATATATGGTAGCTGATTCGCACTATTTTGTTATTATACAGACGTCGTTATGGCACCCCGACAAATGTCACCCTGCCGTTCATCGCCCCACCGAGCCAGATCTCGCCCCGCCGAACGTCGTACCATCAAACATCGGTATGACACCCTGCCGAATATTGCCCCGCCGAATGTCGCCCTGGAGCGGTGGTCTAGTGGTCAAGGTGTCGGCCGTTCAACCCGTTGGTCGTGGGTTCTAGTGCCACTGGGTTCACGATCATGCCTTCACATATAACGATCTTTCATTAAAATCAAGCTAAAATAAATTAGTATCAACTGCGAGTTATAGTTATTCAAATATGAATTGGTAGGAAAATTATTTGTGTAGCGAGGAAGTGCAGTTTTATGCCAAAATCGTAACTCGTAATTTGCTTATATACTACATGTGTACTAGTGAGGGGTAATTCAACAACAGTATACCTGTACCGGTACATTTACGTATGGCTGCAATAGCTGCAGTAATGCACCGCGCATTGTGTCTAAGAATTTATTATCTATAATGTTTGGAGTACAGCGGAGATTACATAATGAATTTCATATGGATAGATTGATTCAAAATATGATTATATACATCATAGGTCCATTGTTGGTCCATCTGATCAGTATATTTTAAAATGTAAACTTGAAAAAATGTGAACATTTATTTGTTAATTGTCATGTAATGGCTTGCCTGTCAATAGTATAACACTTACTGACTAATTCGGGCTTGTCGGTTGATAGTCATCACTATTTACCCGAAGTCTGAAGGCAAATGGTTTATTTCGTGATATCAGAAATAAATTTTTGCAGGCTCTTTTTTTTTTTTTTTTTTTTTTTGTAAAGTTTTGGCATAAGTAGGTACTGTGAAACCTGACATGATAAACTAATGACTGAAATATTAGTTTATTATGTCAGGTTTCACGGTACCTACTGGTAAAACCATTAAGTAGATCATTTAGTTGGAGAGACTGAGATTGCTAATGGTTACAGTTTTATCTGTATAAGTTATAAAAAGGTTACTTATTGACCTTATGAATTAAGTTACTGGTGAAACATAATTTCATAGAAGATCAATAAATAACATATACATGTAATAGTAAGAGTCATGATATGTCTCCTTATATACATTGCGGGTCAATAGTTCAGCTATAAATTTTGCTGGGCTAAAATCAAAACTTGAAGAAAAGAACATGAAACTAATGTAATGTAACAAAACACTCGTTTAATGATTTACCGGCCAAAATCAAAATTATTGCACAAGGTTAGAGATTTTTCGGAGCACGGGAAATAGTTCCATCTACTGTCCGACAAGCCATTCGATAAGTGTGTACAAAATTCATGCAATTTTGTTTTGTATTTCTTTTGTTTGTAGATTGATTATATCGAGACAATTTCAGTTGAAGAAAAAGTACAGGACACTTCCCTTTGGCGTATTTTGGAGAAAAGTTTTCAGTACACACTGCTTTGAAGTGATTCACTTCCCTTTTGAACTGAAGAAAAGTTAATGTCAGATGTAGGTGTTAAACATCGGCTTCGTTTATCGTTATGTGTTGCATTCGGGAAACAATTTTCATCGAAATCAGACTTAGACAGGCATACAGTATTGCATCATGATGTCAGAAATGCTAGCAAAGTGCTGACGTATCCTCATCAAGTTCTTCTTTAGGCAAGCTATAACGTACACATGGATATATATTCTGGTCTAAAACCATGCGAGTGCTCACAACGGGGGCACACGTTAGTAATAAGCACAAAAAGAACCAGCACGAAAAAGTATGCACTGGCCTTGTAGGTATAATTTGTACAATCTGCCAACTACTTTTACAAGAAAGTACCAACAGAAGACGTACAAGTCAACACAGCACACAGGCAAACGATTTTATTGTGACATTAAGTTGGTTCTGCACGTTCAGATAAGGATTTCTTTTCATGAACCGCTTGATGGATTTTCATCAGACTTGGTTTTGAGCATCATTATAAGATCGACTGCCAAATTTGTTCAAATGGCGACACTTGGTCCCTTTTACGGGCCTCTTTAGCTGAAATATACCTTTAAAGGTTCTTCCCATAAACACAGCATGGATCTTCATCAAACTTGGGTTTGTAGCATCATTGTAACGTGCCGTGCCAACTTTATTCCAATGGAAACGCTTGACACTGTGTTAGGGCCACTTGAACAAAAATAAAGATACCGTTAAATGACTTCTTCTCATGAACCGCTTGATGGATCTTCATCAGACTTGGGTTTGTATTATCATTGTAAGGTCTTCTCCCAAATTTGTTCAAATGGGTGTGTTAGACCCTTTTAGCTGCCGCTGGAGGTAAAGATGGAGAAAAGCCCCCTTTAAATGACATCTTCTCGTGAACCGTTGGCTTGGTTTTCACCAAACTTGATTTGTAGTGTCATTGTATGGTCCTATCCCAAACCTGTTCAAATGGTGCCTGTAAGAGGCCACTAGACGCTTGATGGATCTTCACTAAACTTGGTACGTAACATCATTCAAGATCATCTCCTAAATTTATTTAAATGGTTTTGTTTGATATTTTTAGCGGTTACAAGAGAAAAAAAAGAAAATTGAAACTTCTTATCTCGAAATTTATTTCAATTGTTGAGCATTTTTGGGTTGTCACATCAAAATATAGACAACAACTTTAAATAACTTTAAAGGTTTTTCACCATACTCCGTCAGAAACACTGTAAGTTAAACTTCGCGTTTCAATTAAAATTTATCGTGAGCTTGATGTGATATTTATGGAGCGGACACGTCTCTAGGATACCATCCAGGTACGTACCATATGGATGGGAGACGTCTCTAGGACACCATCCAGGTACGAACCATATCGAGCGGAGACGTCTCAGGGACACCATCCAGGTACGAACCATATCGAGTGGAGACGTCTCTAGGAAACCATTCAGGTACGAACCATATTGAGTGGAGACGTCTCTTGGACACCATCCAGGTACGAACCATATGGAGCGGAGACGTCTCTTGGACACCACCCAGGTACGAACCATATGGAGCGGAGACGTCTCTAGGAAACTATCCAGGTACGAACCATATGGAGCGGAGACGTCTCTTGGACACCATCCAGGTACGAACCATATGGAGCGGAGACGTCTCTTGGACACCATCCAGGTACGAACGATGGATAGGGTTGTTTTGCAAACCGTTCCAGACTCTTCAGCCGCACCGGTGAAAGCTAGTCCAACAACCTGGCTGTTGGAAGTGCCTTATATATACAAGCACTACATTGTCAATGATGTTAAGGTGTTGTTTTTTATTGGACCTCATTGACAGTACAATGTCGAGGATCAACACGGACGACTTATATAATTCATTAGTAATTTAGTTGTCTAGATAACAGGTGAGAAATTTCCATGTGACCACTGAAAGGGTATTTTATATTTACAATATAACCTGTTTATATAGGCCACCGAAGGGACTGACTGTAGGTGGCCACTCTTGATAGTTTACCGCTATATTCAGGTAGCCGATATAGAGCATCAAAGTTGTTTAAAACTCCATTTCACAATTCAGAAACCTCTCCTATCCAGAACCTCTGAAAATGTGTCCATTACATGTAGAATAATACACGATGTGAACTCTATATGGTAGCTGATTTCTGCCATTTCGTTCTGGCTTTTTTTTTTGGCCCTTGACCTTATTTGTCGTTCTGGCGTGCTGGTGCAAGTATCGTCGTAAGTTCTGTCCCAAGTATTTGGCATGTTGGCGTGTTTCACATTTGAAAGGCTCCAACACAAAATAGCGACAAATAACACGTCAAAGCAAAATGGCAGAATTCAGCCATCATAATAACTGATATCTTTTTCGAATTTTGTGATGCGGATTACTGGTGTCAGTAGGTTCCACACTTGAACAGCAGCGGTTAGAAAGGAATTATACTATAAAATGTTCTATCAGGAACGATATGGATATCTTCAGAATTTCTCAAATTGTTGCGTGAATCACCCTGCTCAGGGACAAGAGAAGATAGGTAGGCTGGTGTAAGATTAGATTTCATTTTAAAGAACATACTAATAGTCAATATTTGTATCGTTCGTCTGGCTTGAGAGTTTCAGAAGTTGCTTCTCGATATAGATTTTCCAAAGAAACAAGTCTGGTAGTACCGGAGGCGATGCGTGCACATTAATTTTGTATTTTGTAAAGTTGATCAAAAATTGTTTCCAACAATTTAGACTTTACAATACAATACAATACAATACAATACAATACAATAAGTTTTATTTTGAGTCGGCAAGAAGGCAACATTACAAAACATAAGCTCTGAAGAGCTTTTGAACCGACTATACAACAAATTAAAACAAGTTTAACAAAATTAAAAGAGCTACAAAAGAGAAATTAATTAAGCACACTAATTTAAGTAGAACTGGATGAGCATGTGTAATAATACAAGTGTTAAAATCTGTGTTGAAGCTGCTGATCTAGACGCTGCTGTCTAAAAACTGCCATAAGTAAGGAAAATAAGATCTGCAATACAAAAAAAACAACACAGACGTGTATGCTTAAGAAATGGTGATAAAAACTGTATCCCCCCAAATCAGATTTGGAAAGAACTGATCAGCAACTTCCTCACAGCAGCAAATGACTAACAACATGAAAGAGAGCATGTCACATATACAGACAGTGTACAATACAATAATATGCACAGAAGCATACAAGCAAGCTAGATAGCACATACTAAGCAATCAGCCAAACAAGGTAAGCAGAGGTGATAACATATTATTAAACTACAAAAAAACACGGCAAACTCAAGACATAATAAATAATCATTAAAACAGGCTAATCAAAGCAACTCAGGAAGCAAATTAGGTCAAAGCTGGTCTGCGGGACCCACCAGCAGAAAGCCCCAGGCATTATTTATTTGTGTAATGTAGTTTAAAAACAATGAGACAGAAGTGTGACATTTACTGTTTTTGCTATAATTGTTCCTAACTCTAACGTTGTCCTGTGCTTTATAATAAAGATAAGCCTAACTGATACTGGTAGTCTGCCAAGATCTGCACCGCGAAAACAAAACTTTGATAATTTCCACCCAGTAGTTCCAAAGAATACGCCGAAAGCCTGCTGAAAAATGCTTCTTTTTGTCCCAAATGCAACATTCTAAACTCAGACTAAAGCCAACAGAAAAGTACTGTTTATACCCTAAATTATGTACTTTATAAAGCAAAAACGAAAGGTAAAAATAGATTGATCGTACGCAATAGTACGGCTGTTATAGAAATATATCTGTTCTCTGATAGTTATCAGTTATCACTGAAAGAAGAAAATATAAATAACAATACAAATCGAACGATTTGTTAACAATTAAAACATTTATACGTGTGTAACAAACGAAAACGATCTGAACTGTTGTAACGCATTTTTTAAATTTATTTATTTAAATCACAACGTGCAAATAAGAATTAGAAATTCATTTCAGAAACATAGTTGTTGCTTCCTGTAAATTAACTTTGTTAATCATATAGTTTTACACGCACGCACGCACGCACGCACGCCCGCACATACATACATATATACATACATATTGGCAAAGTCTACATACAATTTAAGTAGTTAATTGTTTGGACCTCTGAATGGTATTTGAAACCAAGTCAACAAAATTCAGGGAGGGTACTCCTGTACACAGCCGGAAAAAGCAAAAGTAAAATGGACGCTGCTGCTTACAAAATGATATTTTGATAAAGTCCCTTTTCTGTTATTGGTCCAGTATTTTGAAAAAAAAGAGAAGATGAATGTGTCAAGACACTGTTTGATCATTATGTAGAGTCACAACAGAAGAAACGGACGTCGTTTAGAGCGGTGTTATCGCCCTTTGACAGATGACCCTCGATACGGGTTTGGATCCCACATATTGCCGAGCCTGTTGGACATTTTTCACTCCATTTTCCATACTGACCCTCGGCTCCAACTATAGGATTTGCTAATTCTTGAAGATTTTGGGTCCAGTGTAAATCATTACACGAAAACCGGACAAGGTTTGCCATGGTGTCGTCTCCTGTTTGTTTCTGAAAGTATTGTATCAACAATTACAGTTAACTGAAATGTAATGATTTCTGAGGTTAGTTATTGCATGACAGAAAATAAGAAATACATAGGAACTGATTTTGATGGTGTCGACTGTATTTGTTTGTGTACAACTTGGGATGTTGTACCAATACCACCGCATCTACGGACGTTCATTATAATGTTGCGATCAGTCAGATATAAGGGAACTTTTCTTACTTAAATCAATGGATGAATTTGTTTGCAATTAAATTTCATGTAACGGGACATGTAAGAACATATGAAAATACCTCTGGTTGAACCCTTAGCGCAAACCTCTGCAAGAAAAGAGGTATATGCTTGTTCTTTGGACAGAAAACATCGCCAGTCCATTGACCCCTATGACCTGCGGCAGACTGAACAAGTCTTTGTAACGTTCTCCGTACACCGTTCCTGTCGGCACACTGAAGGCTAACGGCATTTAGGGCCGTATTGTCACCGTCAATTCCTTGGTTTTCTTCGTACTGTAAAATAAATATTGAAAAAAAAAATCACAGATTTGCAGATTTTATTTCATTTTAAAGAACATTGGTAAAACATTTACATTTATGATATATTTCTCAGATATATAAACTTTTTTATTCTTTTATTTAAAATGTCTGTAGTCATTCTAAAATTATCGTTGTATATGTACAACAAGTGCATTTTATATACTTTGTTTCAATCATTTTAAGACCAAATAGGGAAATAATTCTGAAATACATACCTTCATATTAAATCCAATAGCAAATGTCCCTACTGGACAGAACTGTGGTGTAAACCACAATCCATACGAACCACCATTTTCAACTGTAAGTGTTTTAGTCACACGTCCATCTGAAAGTAGATTATTTCTATATTGAAGCAGTGGACCCGTTATGGCATTCGGCAGTTTCCGTGCAACTTTGTAATCTCGTCTGTTATTTCGGCATTTTTTTGGCCGTAAATATAGCCCATACAAACAATGGTTTCCATGACAACCGAAAAATGCCGAAATCACATACCGAGAAAACGTAACCGAGCGGAAACTTACTGAATTTGAAATAACGTGCCTAATTAATAACAGAAATTTTCAAATAGATACACTATACAGATCGGTATGTAACACCGACCAAGGGATATGTCGCTATGAAAGTAAGATAAATAATGATAGGGCCTCTGGTCTTAGAGGTGCTGCACATAACATTACCTCTCATGAGCAGACTCCACCGAAATATCTTTTAATAGATTGCTTACATTTTCAAAATATCTACACATGACAGAGACATTTTCGCATTAGACATCACTAGTAACCATTTCTATCGTATTATATATACAAATTTATATGCAGTTCCGCATTTAAGGAAAACAGATTTGCAACTGATGACAGCATCTTTTTCTACATTCATTTACCATCTTTACTATTTTTGTGGGGGACCAAATATGCATCTTGTTAGTCAGTGAAATAAACGTAACACACTTCGGACAAGAGTGACGAGATAAAAATGGCGTTACTTTATTTTACTGGCTACATCGAACCTATCAGAGTAAGACAAATGTAGAGCTCTATCTGAACATGTTATAAACGCCTTTTATTTCAGTTCTTACCAGAAAGAAATTCTATATGTCTTTGTAGCTCGTCAGGCACCAGCCTTTTGTAATATTCTTCTTTAAATGTTTTTATATTGACTGATATTGTTTCATAATCTACGTCGAGATATCCCATGTAATCCTCTCTGAAAAGTGATTCTATGGGCTCCAATTTATATTTGGAGGGTACTGGGTTGTTCTGGACAGTAGAAGCCCATGTCATTGCGTCTCCATTAGCCGGTGGAGCTGCACCAACAGTGATAGTCTTTGTTTCAACTGACTTAGAAAACTGGGAAGCTTCTTGGCGTTGTTCGACCGACAGACTGAACCCACCGCTAACGCGGATTAGACCGCTATAACTAGCTTGAGCTGCAACGTTGATGCCCTGTTCTCTTTTCTTTTTATACATGGAACTTTTCATTTTATGTTCATACAAATATCTAGCACCAAAGGTGATCTCCTTTGCAAAGTGAGTGCCAAAAGTATCAAAGAAGTCGAGATAGGGAGCTTTGCTTATTGAGCTATTTAACCTCCGAATCCAGCCGACGAATATATCTGTAAATGGTGGTGGGTTTTCCTTTTGAAACTTACTGTAGTAGTAGTTGCAATGGGCTGAAGATATTATATATACAGATTCGTGGGAAGACAAGTCAGAAAAGACCTGTTTGTAGCCCGCGCTGGCGGAGAACGCTACACCAAAACCGTCGCCGCTAACACCGGCATTTGTGGACAGATCACGGTTTAGCTCCTTGCTGGTCTCTATGACGTCAGAAGTGAATGATGTCACACAGGACACATCTGGTACCACAACAAGGCCCTTAGGGACGCTATAACGACAATCGGCTGTCTGCTTTCCATGCGAATAGTCGGCATCAAAAATTGGGTAAGTAAATCCAGGATCATGCCCATGTGCTAAGGGATATCCCCGATATATGTCGTAACCAAGAAACGCATAGTCAATGTCGGGGAAAGAGTGTTTCATGTGAGAATTCTGACAATCCTGCATCATACTGTCCTCTCGCATACCTGAAACAAAATTATAAGCCCTCTTATTACGCAACCCTTTCACATCTGTGGTAATTAATTTTTCATTTTCTACCTTTTCCGTTGAGTCTTGCATTAAAGTTAGTGAAAATTCGTATTAGATCTAGATCTAGATATTTGCAAAAGCATGTTTGTTCATTTTAAAATCAATTTACTCTTTTTTTTGATTTTTGAATTTTTTTTGTTCTTACAGGGGTAGGCTTTAAAACAATGCACATGCCAGTAAGTAGCAAAGGCCACTTTTACAATGCAGCATACTTTAATAACGTTTGATAGGACTTTGACTGAGTCTGGAAATATTTTCTGATCCTTTGGGATCTTGTAGTCTATAAAATGCTGAGGGCAATGATTAGGGCGTGTCGATTGTTGTACATTTCATTAGGCCTACATCTCAAACCGAGTCTGCTACCTCTCATACCGAGTCTGCTACCTTTTCCACCTCTCAAACCGAGTTTGCTACCTCTCATACCGAGTCTGCTACCTCTCAAACCGAGTCTGCTACCTCTCATACCGAGTCTGCTACCTTTTCTACCTCTCAAACCGAGTTTGCTACCTCTCATACCGAGTCTGCTACCTCTCAAACCGAGTCTGCTACCTCTCATACCGAGTCTGCTACTCTCAAACCGAGTTTGCTACCTCTCATACCGAGTCTGCTACCTCTCATACCGAGTCTGCTACC
Source organism: Mercenaria mercenaria (assembly GCF_021730395.1). NCBI lineage: Eukaryota > Metazoa > Mollusca > Bivalvia > Venerida > Veneridae > Mercenaria > Mercenaria mercenaria. The sequence continues at coordinate 60,747,281 of NC_069366.1, read as the reverse complement.
TCTCATACCGAGTCTGCTACCTCTCATACCGAGTCTGCTACCTCTCATACCGAGTCTGCTACCTCTCATACCGGGTCTGCTACCTCTCATACGGTTGTACCCCTCAACGAGTTGCTACCTCTCAAACCGAGTCTGCTATCTCTCTACTCGGGTCCTGTTTACGATTTGTCATTATGATTTATACTTAAACGAGTCCTATGTTTTAAAGTTAGATGCTTCTTTTTCCTAGATTTATTTTTTTTATAACATTAAATGATCATATTTAAATATAGACATGTTGCTTTTTCCTCGTATTCAACATATATTCAGTAAATAAATACGTTTTAAATTCAATTCTGAAACCGTTCTACCAATTCACAGATAAAAGATAAACTGTTTATTGTGACATCGAATTCTATTCCAAAGAACGGTTTACGTGAATATTTTCACTTGCAATACCAAAGTCAATGCTTAGAATACAAGTAAGGAGCATACCTATATTAAAATAATATTTCCTCAATGCCATGTCGTTTTCTGATGTTTCTTCTTGCATTCGAGTTTCACTTTTAAGTGTATTCTGATCAATACTGACATTTTTCTGTCGCGTATGATTGTCGGAAGCGAAATATTTCGGCTGTTCCATGGATTTCATTCCGGGTAGCGTTTCATTAGTGAGGAGATAGATGCCAGTCAGTTGACTTCTCATTGCTTCAAACCTAGGTACGCTAGATTCTGAGCTGCTCTGCTGTTTGTCCATTTCTGCTTCTATTTTACTCTCTAATTTACTGCAGTTGTAATAAATATATCTAACATATAAAGTATTAGAGAAATGAGGTGTTGATAAACTTTATCTGTTTAAGATTTTCATGTAGTTTAGTCAACTTATTAATGAATTATCTGATATTATAAAAATAACACATGGAAGATCGAAAAATCTTTTGCAACGCAATCCATGTACATATCTAGTTTTCTATTGATCTAATGTAGTCGCGTTAGCATTATCATAATTGCCTTTTGTCATTTTCAACAGCACTGTTTACAAAGGTTGCCACAACGACCAGTTTACAGAAATAGATGTTAAAAACCACAAGGATCTATAGGTCTAAACGAAGGGAAATAAAACAACACTGATACTTACTTGATTCTTTGTGCCAAAAACAGAAATACGCAGACGGCAACTCCAGCACATACACATATAAGACAAGTCTTCAATAGCCAGCATTTCTTCAATAAAACAGTACAAATTTAATTATATTATGCACGGTATACCACGTTGCAATTTTAATTCAACAAAAAAAAAAAAAAAAAAAAAAAGAATCATGAGGAACATTGAAAGTTGTGCTTTGATGGCCATGTAATTACGCAAACTCTCTATTTGAAACTTAAAGACCCACCACGAGCTAGTGACCTCCCTTTTTCGCCCACAAAAACTTCATGAAAATCATTTTTATAATACAGTAATATATACATCTATACGACAAGTTTTCAGGTGGACAATTTAGGCCCTTCCTAAATAAATGTGTTTTCACAACTTTATCTGCAAGCTTATTCAGTAAATCTCTTTTCAGCATAGTTTTAAGAATATAGATGAATAACAGTCTTACACTGTAGAGACAAAATGTGATTGAAACTTAACTAAATGTACTGATTTATGTACATATTACTACATTAATTCAATAAAATGTTAAGACATTAAACACATTGTCTTAGCCTAATATATGTCACTGTCAACTTGGAACTAAATTCTTGTGTATCTCATATTTTTCATGCAAATCATGTATAACTACCAGCATGGAAGTACAAAAGAATACAGTTATTTTGTGGTGTCTCTTTAAAGACGTGTATATATATATTTTAATGTGCATGACACAAAGTACAGCTAAATTAATTCTATATATTTTTTTTTTTGTAAAATTTCAATACTTCATTAACATGTGTGAATGCTTTCGACTAAACAATTGTATTTATTGTATTTGTAGATAAGAAGGTCATCAAGTGACTTTAAAATATCTTTTCGTCGCGCAATTACTTACTAAAGAAAGCCTTAATTTCGAAAAAAAAAAAAGAAATACAATGATATAAAAATATATTTTAAATCAAACGGTTACAAATCTAGAAGTTTTAAACGGTTACAAATCTAGGAGTTTAAAGCGGTTACAAATCTGTGAGTAAACATACACAAATACGGATTTTAAAAGGATACACGAAGGAGTGAATTAACAGTTTTTGTTTTTTATTATGCCCCCGAAGGTGGGCATATTATGATCGCAGTGTCCGTCCGTGCGTGCGTGTGTGTGTGATATAATTGGACTTAAATGTTCACCATAATGAGACAACGTGTCAAGCCGCGACCCAGATCCCTATCTCTATGGTCAAGGTCACACTTAGAGGTCAAAAGTTAAAAGGGTCTGTTTCGTGCCCGGTCCATCCATGAAGAGATATTGAAATAATTGGCATAAATGTTTACTATAATGAGTCGACGTGTCATGCGCAATACTCAGACCCCTAGCTTCAAGGTCAAGGACAGACTTAGAAGTCAAAGGTTAACAGGGTCTGTTTGGTGTCCGGTTCATAACTCTGCCATTCATCAAGGGATTTGCAAATTACTTGGCATAAATGTTCCCCATAATAAAACGACGTGTCATGCGCAAGATCTAGACCCCTAACTCGAAGGTCAAGGTCACACTTAGAGGTTAATGGTTAACATGGTTGTTTCTTGTCCGGCCCATAACTCTGCCATCGGTGAAGGGATTTTAAAGCTACTTGGCATAAATGTTCGGGGGCATTGGACACTAATAGTGACAGCTGTTGTTTTTTATAAATTCATCATGCTTTCCTCTACCAGATGCCAAAAATGTTTGATTTCTGTGCAACTAATTTTTCGGAATATTTAGAGAATATTTGTGATACACTTTAATAGTTTATCGGATTACCACACTGCACACAAAAGTTTGGCGCATTCGGAGTATTGATGAGAAAGTTGAATCTGTTTGAAGATAACAATAGAATTTTACATATTTTGTTATCTTTACAAAATCTTCTTAAAATAAATAGTACCATGGTGTAGTTTAATCTTTCTGCCTTATTTTTGTAATCTACATAGGTATGACTTTCTTAAGAAATTTTGAAGAAAATCATTTTAAAGTAAGACACCCATTCACTCCTAAATGCGTCCATGAACGGTTATTAATCTACGAGTTTACATAGAAATATATGAATTTTAAACGGTTATATATCAAAAATATATGGAATTTAAACGTTAGTTAAACCAATACTACGGAAGCTCAGATGGGACATGTGAATCTTATTTTTATATCACCTCGTGGCCACGAGATATAAAAAAGAGAATAAAAACTTATCTCATGGCCACGAGATATGAAAAACAGAAGGAAAAAACAAAGAAAAAGCAAAAAAAGTTAATTCGTGTTTTTTTTTATTTAAACTATCTCGTGATCACAAGATAGCTATTTGTTTTTGTTTTTAAACTATCTCATTTTTTTCTTCTTTTTTATATCTCGTGGCCACGAATTAACTTTTCTGTTATTTTTTCTTTTTTTATATCTGTGGCCACGAGATAACTTTTTGTTCTTTGTTTTTTGTGTTTTTTTTTATATCTCATGGCTACAAGATACGTTTTTTATATCTCGTGGCCACGAGATAATATAAAAACAGAACTCACATATCCCCTCTGAGCTTCCGTACAATACTGACGACTGGTGAAGAAAATTATTTTATATAATCGGACTAGGGAAATTTAAAAAGCGTGACTGAAATGTGACGATTTAAATTGTTCAGATATATACATAATAAACGTATATATACAAAATATGTTTGAACAGACATTTTACATCTGCTCTGTTGACATAACAACATCAATGATCATGATAAAAATGTCCCATACCCCGTTTGAGGCTGTCTTGGCACCATCTAGTGTTGAGAAGTCTGTTTTGGTCAATTTTGCAGCAGGTGAATTTTTTAGATTGTTTTCAACATCACCTTGTTGTTCTTTTTGCAATAGCTCCATTGCTTGCTCAGATTGTCTTGTTGCATCCTCCGTGTACATCTCCATTTCTTAACAACCTGTCAAATGACAAAAAAAGTTGTATCTGTTGCAGCTTTTGCTAAAATATTGTATCACGAAGTAAAATTAAAAATCCTAAATATTCATGATTGCGTTTTCTATAGAAGTGCTTTGTTTTCAAATACGTATTCACCACACTTTTCAGTGTGTCCATTAATTGCAATTTATATTTCTAACCATACAGAATAAATTTCAAAGCAGAAAGTGTCGCTGTTGGTCGGGGCTGCTTTCTCTTATGTCAGTTACCCGTTAGTTTTTTTTGCAGACATTATATAGAGGATATAAATACTGACATATAATACATAATAGACATTTAATCAGACTCTTCCGATCTGGAATGATTCACACTTTTATTGTCTTGGGGGATCTTCGGATACACAATATGTCTGATCTCAATTTAGTTTTGGGAATTTAGAATCTGAAACAATTTTTAAGGCATGCTGATAATAATAATTGCTTTCATTATAAAAAAAAACTGGAAGGGTGACAAGAACACTGCAAATCCTCTCCATTATCTTTAAAGATTTAAGGTCGTTCTTGTTCATATGTTGAATGCCGTTTGCAACAATTGTTAGCCAACCTGCTAGTTCTATTCATTAGAATTAAATCAAAGACACCTGTCGAGAGAGAGAGAGATAATTCTAAGGCCATTAAGTATTCATTAAAGTAAATTATTTTAAAATATTACAAAATAGCACATGTGGCTATGATTAATGCTTATATCATGTCTTGTTCATGTAGTGAATGAGTTTCATGTTTTTTTCCATTACCGTAGCCAAATATAAACAAATATTTGGCAAGAGATTTATGAAACAGAAAGTATCGTGAGGTTTCGGCTATAACCAATATGAAAAAAATGAGTTTGTGTTAAAGTTTTACTTTACGCCGATTTGACACTAAATTAAAAACGGGAACGATTATTAGAAATACGTACTAAAAAAAAAAATAAACACGAAATAACACGTTTGTGTGTCTAAACAGTAATGTATATTAGGCTATCGATATTAATACACATTTGAAACTAACCACAGTATGAATTTGTACTATTATATGTTTCAAAAATTAATTTGTACAATTAAGAAACAAGCACCTTTTTAAAATATGACTACGACTTATAAATACACAAGATCTGCAAAAACATTGTAAATAACAAACCGCTTCAGGCTGTGTTGGTCATATGGTCATATGGATAATGATAAAATTAAATAGTGAGCTGCACGATTTTCAGAAAATATGTTCCAGTATTTTTATGACCGCAAGATCAAATGATCTTGGTGCATATTGTTTTTGCTCTGTCTGTCTATCACAAAGTTTAACCTTGCTTATAATCCATTAATTTCTTAATGGATCTCTTTGATACTCGCACACATTTTCTCCTAGTCCAAAGTTATTCACATTGATGTACAGACATTTCATCTTGACCTTCAAACACATACCATATTTTCCAAATTTGGGCTTATGGATCCCTTTCATAATAACATACCTTCAAAGACAGGTTTTTTCAAGAGAAAACGAAATTTACGTATAATTTATTTTCCAACTATCCTGCACCGATCATCTATCTGTATTTTAAAGAATAATATACGCTTGTAGGGTTATATCTGAGGAGGACGGAAGCAATTTGGGGATGGGGGATGGGGGTGGGGAGGGGATAGGTGCAAGGTGTTTGTGTGCTGTGGTGGTGACAGGATACAAAAGGGCAAGAAACTAAACGATGTTTTCTTCTATTTTTTTGCTGGGATTGATGGGGGGAGTGTAAAGTAATATTTTAAAGTTACGTCTGGACACGAAATGTGATGGGCAGATTTTACCTTGAACTTTGACCTCCAACCCTAGTTCATGCACTCTGCACATCGTCTCATCACATCCTACCTACATCCCAAGTTTGAAGTCAATACCTTGAATGGTTCATAAATGCTCCGGACACTAAATATGATGGACAGACTTTACCTATTAGTTCATCTTGTGACCTTGACCTTTGACGTGTAGACCAGGTTTATGTTCTGTATATTTTGTCTCATCACTACTAAACTACATGCCAAGTTTAAAGTCAATACTTTGAATGTTTAATACGTTATGCACCGGACACTAAATAAGAAGGACATATTTGCACTTTAAGCTCAGTTTTTACCTACAGAGCCGGCTCAAGCAATCTGCACATCGTCTCATCGCCATCTATTTATATGCCAATACCTTTAATAGTTATAAAGTTATGCTCCGAACACGAATTATGGTAGACGGATGGACGGTCTGACAGACAGACGCATAGATCATCACATAATACGTCCGTTTCTTTTCAAAACGGGCGTATAAAAATTTAAAAAAAGCAAACGATCTTTTGGGAGCGGGAGGTGGGGGTTGCAGAGAATAATGTTGAATGTTACACTTAGGACATAATTTTATTTTTCATAACCTCTTACAATATTCTAAGTTTTAAAGCAATAAATAAGTTTTTAAATTGTGCTATGATAGACATATTTGAGCGAGAGATCAGTTGGTGACCTTGACCTTTGACCTACTGACCTAGTTTATACGATCTTTACTTAATGTCCTACCGACACTTACCTACGTATCCAGTTTTATGTCAATTTTTAAGTTACGCTCCGAATACCTTAAAGAGGGACATATTTGCACTTAGCTAAATTTGTTTCTGTGACCTTTTACTTACCGACCCAATTCACCCGCTCTTCACATCATATTATCGTCATCTAGCTTTCCGCCAAGTTAGTCAATACCTTGAATTGTTATTAAGTTATATTTTTTTTTTTTATATAAAGTAATAACTTTAAAAAACTGTTATTAAGTTATGCACTAGACATAAAATATGACAGACAGATTTGACATTGCTGTGATCTTGACCTTTGATCTACCTCCCCGATTCATGAATTCAGGACATCGTGTCATTGCCACCTACCTGTATGTCATGTTTGAAATCAATACCTTAAAGAGAATTCCTATAGTTTTTTCCTTTATAGAATATTTTCTTTTATTATACCTCACTTTTCTCTACAATGGTAAACTCCCATTACCCGAAAAGGAGATATTTTGACTATCAGAAACCTTTTCAACCTTTTTGACACGTGACCAAGAGGTCATGTGACCGCGCTGATATTTTGAATGTCATATAAGAGCAAATAACTGCTTCAGTTTTTAGCCACATGATTGCCTCCCTTGTACACAATATCATATTGTAATGACGTTGCTATTCAATGTGTACATAACTGATTACCGCGCTAAAGATGAAAGTATTGAATTAAATGAATCAAAAACATTTTAAAAACTTTTTTTATGTGTTTAGTTTTGTTCGGTATAATAAAATAAATACCATATGGCAGCGTGTGTGACATTGATATTGTCAACCCTCGGAAGAGAATGTCACCACTCGGCTTTCGCCTCGGGTGACATTCTGCCCTCGGGTTGACAATATCAATGTCACACACGCTGCCATATGGTATTTATATAATCCTATTCTGTCGTTCATTTCGCATGAACACCGAAAACAAAAGTTTCATTTTTTATATTTACATACTAACATGTCTCGATTTTATTTCCAATTAAACAAAGAAGGCAATTAATCTCTGCATATTCTGCGATTAACAATGGTTGACGCACGGACCGGTAAGAGAGCATTTTGACGTCAATAATGACGTAAAATTCCCGCATGACGTCCGATATATTACTCTTCGGGTAAATGAAGCCCAGTACAATATTCATTAAAATATGTCAATGTGCAAGTCAGAATGAAAACAATCAAGGCCTTCTGGTGGTTTATCGTCTAATTTACCACGTGTCAGAGTTCAGATGCGTAGGGACTGAACCATGAGGGCCTTTCCTTTTAGTGTTCATACGAAATGAACGTCATAATTTTGGGGTGAATGTAAATATTTTGTCGTAAACGTTGTCGCATATCCTCGTGTTAACCACGAAATAGTGCTTCCCTATTTCCCTACCTGTTTAGATAAAAGACATAACTAGAATCGAAATAAAATAAAGCAGTGCCATGTTTTATTTAAGAAATAACTTATAGCAAGGAGTGCTTAAACACTATTTATGCACGATGGGTGGTTATTCGTCGGGCGTAATAATTTCACGAGGGCGCAGCCCGAGTGAATTTATTTGAACGACGTATTACCACTCGAGTGCATGAATAGTGTTAAAACACGATTGTGCTATAAATTATTTGGATTCTAATATGCCCTAAATCTAAAACAGTAGATAAAATACAGAAGCGTTCTTTCTTGGTCGCAACAAAAACTTTGACGTCTCCGCACGTTAACGTGACGTCACTCTAGCGTAAGAGTGCTTTAACAGAGACAAGCATATAAGAACGTATCTTATTATCTGAATCGGTTGTACGTTGCTTCTAATTATTCATTTGGGCTACGCTCTCGTATAATTTTAGATATGATAAAACATGGTTGTCTCAGTATTAATACGACCCGATTTGTTTGCCAATGAACTGTAATGTTTTGCTAGTACGACATACCTGATACCGTCATACGTCATTAACAACCAGATAAGTTAAGAAAAACAATGCTTTGCAATGGCTTTGTCCGCCCGCTTAGCTCAATAGGGACAGTTAGGTCACTGCGTGAGGTATATGTTCTATAAGACATCGTGTCTGAAATCATTCGTCCTAAACATATGATTCACGTAGGAAGTTAGTAGTTACTTGCGGAGAACAGGGTCACTTGTTTCTGTTGAAACGTCCTTGATGTCTTGCTTGTATAAATTGTGAAGTCATTAAGTAATCAATTCAATATTACAGAAATAGCTATGTACCATGCGGTGAACAATAAATATATCCGACTTCATACTATGTTTATTTCGTACATCATAACAATAACATTCATTACTTAATTTGTCTTTCGGCATGAATCATATCAAGATAAAATCTGTCTTAAAATAATCATTTAAAATTGTAGGGTATTTCCACCTATCATATTATGTCATATAGCAATTTATCTGGGACAGTTAAAGGTGGTCAGTAACATTTTATCAACATTTTGTGACCTTTTTCATTTTTAGCCCGACTATACGAAGTATATGCAGAGCTATCCTACTCATCCCGGCGTCGGCGTCCTTCCACGTCCCCGAATTGGCTAAAGTTTTTTTTACGCTTTCTCTTTTTTTCTCCTTATCTCTGTAATTACTTGATGGATTTTTTTTTCAAACTTAAAATAGTTATTCCTCATCACCACCCACATCATATGGAACAGGGACCATAACTCTTGCACCAATATTTGATGAATTATCTCCCCTTTTTACTTAGAATTTCAGGTTAATGTTTTGGTGCACTTTCACTCTATCTCTGTTATTACTAAAAGGATTTGATTCAAACTTAAAATAGTTGTTCAGCCTTATCTCTCACATCATATATCTCAAGGTGCATAACTCTGACACCACTTTTTTCATGAATTATGCCCCCTTTTACTTAGAATTTATGGTTAATTTTGATGCATTTTCTCTTTATCTTAGTAATTACAAAATGGATTTGATTTAAACTTGAAGAAGTTGTTCCACATCATCACCCACATCATATGACACAAGGTGTTTAACTCTTGCACCAATATTTATGAATTATGTCCCCTTTTTGCTTAGAATTATACTTATTTAGTGCTTTGATACACTTTTATCTTTACCTCTTTTATAACTTAATATTTTTGACACAGACAAATGCACGATGGGCGGTTATATGTCGGGCGTAATAATTTAACGAGGGCTGTGCCCTCGTGAAATTATTTGTACGACGCATTACCGCCCGAGTGTATGAATAGTGTTAAAACACTCTTCTGCTACAAATTATTTCGATTCTAATATACCCTTAATCTTAAACAGTAGATAAAATATAGTAGCGCTCTTTTTTGGTCGCAACAAAAGCTATGACGTCACCATACGTTAACGTGACGTCATTCTAACGTAAGCGTGTTTTAACAGAGACAATCGCATTAGAATTCAATATATTTTCTAACTTTACATTTATATTTCACTGATAATGGGATATTTCAACATTCTTAACCAAAATGCAAGTTTTAAACGGAACTCATATATTTCCAATCTATCCTGGTTGCTCATTGAAGATAGATAAAGGGAGGTAATACTAGTTTTACAAACTTGCATTTTTAATTTATTTTCTCTTATTATATATCGGCAGAACAGTGGGCTAAAAAACATTTAGTTTTAAGTGGTCAATTATAAGTTTTATTTGAGGCACAATGTATGCAGGATTTGAACTACTTGATGTTGTTAAATGTTTCGGTCCCTTTGGGTCCATTCTGTATGTAGTTGTGTAACAGGATTCCGTTTAAACCGGTGCTAGGGACGTGAGGGGTGTTGTACATTTTATTACTTTTCAAATCCAGAGATCGCGTGTTCTAATTTATAGTGTGACCGTATAACCTAACATCAGTTTACTTGTACTAGATGCATTTGTTTTCGAGAATGATACTAATTAAGAAATAAAACATATATTTAATACATGTCGTGCCACAAAATGTTCGAATTGAGTTGTATTTGGGTAGAAAATTTATTTCGGTGCGAACATAACTATATAGAACAACTATTTGGCGTACATTACAAGGCAATACAAAACTATGTCACGACTTCCGCTTTGTTACGTGTTATTATTTACAGCGTAGATCTAACTGAAACATGTTACGTGTGCACTACTTCACTAATTTCATTTGATGATTCGACATAGTTTCCGTATTTTTTGTAGGTAAAATAAAGTAACATTTTTTGTCCATTTCGGCATAAGTTTTTCAAAATTTAGTAGTAGAGCTCTACTCTAAAGTGCATCTTGGTGAAAATGGTATATTCGGGATGTATTTTGATGATTTTTCTGTTTCCCTGCAGTACAATCTTACATAAAGGTATGTTTTACGATCTGATACGGCAGCAATGATAATAATTCATTATTATTTTCAATGACTGTATTAACAAACACTTAATGCGTACATATACATACATAATAAATATACATTTACTTAAACAGATACTCAATTTAATAAAGACTCTTATACTTAACTTAACAGTAGCTTTTCAGCTGACGCATAAGTCACGAAAGAAAGTTTTACTTGGTAGGACATCTAATGAAAATGGAAAATCACGAAGTCTCCGCATGTGATGTTTTTGCATGCTTGTACATCCGGAGAATGCCGAACGAGGATACGTAATCACACGGAAAGTGCCGAGTGTCATCACGGGTCCATTACCTTGACGACACAGACTTTATTTACCAGCATGCTCAGTTCTCTGTTTTACGTGCAAAAAAAAAGAAAAAAAAAAAAGAAAGCTACTCGGTTCAGCGCACAAGTCACATAAGATGTCACAACAAATGTCTTGTACCTTTGCCTTTAAAATTAAATTATACTTTTTTTCCAGATTTTGCCAGCAGAGTACAGTCAGTTCTTCGCCGGTTTGGGATATTTCAACAGTATAACGGTATACCTGACTGCATTGATGTCGCTCGTACAAAGGCACAGTCTCTGTTTAACTCACCGAATGCGTTGGATAGCCGGGACAGTTATTATGCCGTTATACTTATAAACATGTTTTCTAATCCGTCGTGTACTCTCTCTAAAACGGAAAACAATGGAATTTTCTACAAAAGGTTAAACAAAGAACTACAAAATACTAGACCAAGAGGACCGGAGTCTAAACTATGGCGTAAGGTAGGGAGTCTGATCAATAAAGCGCTAGAGATCATGAGGCTCGAACCTGTCGATGTTGTTTACCGTGGATGCGTATACCATCCGGATTTTTCGCAACCAGAATTCAGTTTTCGGAAAATAACAAGCACATCCACGGATCCCTTGATAGCAGGAATATATTCTGATTGTAAAACTTTTATTCTAATTGAAGACGCTCTTGGCTTAGACATTGAGAGATACTCTCAGATCCCGGACGAATCTGAAATACTTCTACAGTCAACTAACGTTTATTTGGTTGAGAAATATACAAGAAATGAGACGGAAATACACGAAGAAATGGAGAAGATATTACCGGGGATGACGCCGCCAGAAGTGTTTGTGCGTTTACGACAGAAACACGGGACTAAGCATACATTTCTTTCTCGATTATTAAGTTGTAGTTTCGGGATTTGCAGGTCCGGAGATTGACTTTCTTCAAAAGTGTTCTGCTCCTTGCTAAATATTATTTGTCGCTATTTCATATTTTTGTCATTATGTTACATTTCTTACAAATAAATAAAGCAAAGGAAGACGAAAAGAAGTCTAGAACCAAATTAAGAAAAGGTCTTATTTTTTACAACTTTGCAATGTTCTAAACTTTGATGATTTGTTCTGATTTGTTCGCCTAAATTTTCCCTCCGCCAAGAATTGACAAGCTTTCTTCACAAAGTGTTGATCTATAAGCATAAATAGCTGGTCTTCTTTATTTTAACCGTGACCATGTGGTTTAGGTCGCTGACTTTGAATAAAATGCCCCCTTGCCGCTGTGGGTATTTACATGAGAAAACCATCTAGCTGACTTAAAGAATGTCACCATGTGCCCGCTCGTACCTGAAATAATGTCTGGAGGTAGCAGGAATGTAACAATGTGACCTATAATTGTGTCCGCATTTGTAAATACTAAATACTAGAGCGTATATAATTACGTAATTCCCTATTAATAAATGTTTCGGTATTTTACTTCCGCATTCAACAGGTATTATTTTATACCAAGTTCAAGTCACATTTAATCTAAATATTTAGTGAAGTAAACAAATACGTTTTAAAGTGGCTTCTGTAAAACAGGATTCAAATGCTTTAAAGGGGCATGTGCCCAAATGTGTGTCGCAATTCAAGCAATTATCGTTTTCTGTAACAGACGTAAGGTAAAGACGTAAATGAATAAATATAACTCGTTTGTAATCATGAGAAGTGTCTTAAAATCTACATTGTAGAAAAATTCTATTTGCAAAAATGTCATCAAAATTGTAACTTTCTCTTAGACTGTCATCAGGAGAACTTGTTGGCCCGGTCCTTTTTTCACACGAATCTAGTGCAAAAATAAGCTCACGACTCCAATGTTTTTTATTTGCTTATCGTTTTTATTTTAAAGTTCATTCTAAAGTTATGAAAATCAGGGTTTAATAAAATTCGACATTGTAGTAAAAAAATGATTTGAACGTGCAAAACTACTTTATGCCATCAGTTTGTTTGTTTGTTTTTTGTTTAACGCCGTTTTTCAACAGTATTTCAGTCATGTAACGGTGGGCAGTTAACATAACCAGTGCACAGGTGACAGTAGCGTACCTAGGATGCAGTATGGGTCCATGAGCCATATACACTTAAATATATTACAATCATTACGTTTTCTAAGAAAAAAATGCCAAAAAGTCATTTAGAAAATGTTTTGCCCCTGTGACAATGAGCCATTAGGACCGGAGTCTAAACTATGGCGTAAGATATATACAATATATAGGGAGTCTGATCAATAAAGCGCTAGAGATCATGAAACTCCAACCTGTCAATGTTGTTTACCGCGTATGCGTATACCATCTAATGGCTCATTGTCATTGTCAAGCTTGGTAAAGAGTTTCCCAATTAACATGCGATTAAAGAACCCAAACAAATTGGACAGGCAGTTTCTGACAAGTTTTTTAAAGTTTCGTCTATTATGCACATATAGAGAAAATTAACAACGTCCCCACCCCCTCCGGATGCCATGTTTTTTATGGATCAGAATACCCTAGAAAATCTTGAGAGACTTCAACCAAGGAACATTTATGTGAATCATTTAAAAATAAGAGAAGATGCTGTTTGACGGGTTTTCCATGTTTAGTTTTTGCCGCCATGGTTTTGACAAACAAGATTAATTTTAACGATTTTCGTAAATGGTCAACCCAGGAACATTACATTTTGTGTAAATACTATTTTAAAATCAAGCGAACAGTTTCTGACAAGAAGGCTTTTGATGTTTCAACTACATACTGGGAAAATTGACCTTACGCTCTTCAGAAGTGACAATGAATCCGAATAATGAGAAAAATGTTGGCAGAGAGTATTAAATCCAAGGAACATATTTTTTGAATAAAGCAAAAGGTGTCCCATTCGACACGTTGGACATATATATTTAATTATGATGATCAGTGTACAATATACATGAAATTAAAACATGTTATCATATTAAAACATGTCATGCTTAAAATTAACATGTTTAACTAAAGTATAGTGTCATTCGTAAATGAATTACAAGAGACCTTTAATGAACTATTGATTGACATTTACATTACTGTATGAATAACGGTCATACATATCCCAAATACTAGATTGTTACTGCTAATCCAAGGTTTGAATACTGCATTAAAATGTTTAGAATAAGACACTTAATAGTAAACGGGCGCTAAAAGCGCACAACAAAAAAGTGGTACATAAAAAATAACAAATATCCTTTATGATCAAATCATAAAGTAACTGATTAGCAATATCATTCTAGGATTATCATTTATCAAACTTTAAAAGAGAAAACAAGACGAAGGTACATTATGTACATAGTGTGAAATAAATCTTATATTCTGTCAAAGAGAGTAAAAGATGACCGTACATTATCAACGTAGTTTAAAAGATCTTTCTTTTAAAATATTGAAACAGGCTCTTGTACTATCTCTTATCAATACTGGGTTGGAACATATTTCCTTTATCTGATCTTGTTTTGATATAATACAAAAAAAATTGATTTATAAAAACAGGCTTTGTTAAACAAGTCAACTTTAACGTCATAGTACATGACTGTGGCAATCCATGCAAAAGTGTACGTTTTCCATCTTCTAAATTATCACAAAAATGACATTTTCTGTTTCCAATATCTATACCTCCAAAACGCCGCGTTTCAATTCTCAATGGTGCCGCACCACAGCAGAATTTACTATGACTATTTGGAAGTATAATTTTACAATGCTGTTCTATACTAAATTCAGATTTAAACAGTGAATTGGTGCACAACTTTTATCTATCTCTATTTCTGGTACTATTTACCTGATTCAATCTGGGCTTCCAATCATTAACATACATACGCATAGACGTTGCCTAAATTGTTGCTATAAAAATATGTTTAGGTATTGAAGTATCAATACAACAGTCGTGATTCAGATCTAGACTAACCAAATACGACTTAACACTATGAAACCAGTTCTTACATCTATTACTCGACTTAACATTTGCCCATTGTGTGACACGTTTATCAATTCTAGGATGAAGAAATACTAGCCCAGAAATTGCAAACAGATTTCCATTGTCGTACAGCTGGGGGATCCCATCCCATTTCACCATTTACAGCTACATTTGAGGTGTATCTCCTGACTCCAAGGAAGAAACGCGTTGCCTTTTTGAACAGCATTCACACAAGAGTATGATTTCTTTTTACCCTAGATAGATGAACCATAATCATTGACTAAAGAATCATACAATATTTATTAATATCCTATGTAAAACCTCCACAGCAATTAAAAGACCTAATGCGGGTTACAGCTTTAAGTGTTATGTTATAGTTTAAATGTTCATTTAATACAAGACCAAAATAAGAATAACTATCAACAAAATCTTATGATTTTTTACACCCCAGTGAAACTCAATTCTATTGAACAACACCAGTCATTAAGGCAGTCTAATAAAAACTGTAAGTCATGTTCGGTTTCAGCTAATAAGACAATATCATCAGCACAGAGTTAAATACCTTCCTCGACCGAAAACTGAACTATTTAAAACAAGTTTTACATATTCTGTGCTACTATCTGGAATTCCTTACCAAGTCATATAAAAAGAGTATCATCAGTAGGGCAGTTCAAATCACTATATATAGCTTGGCACAACACACAATCATAATACTTAATATTTCTAATATTGCACTTCGTATAGTTACAGTATAAACAAAATACTGGTATTAAATGCACTTGTCTGTCTTCTATATGTTACAATGTACCATGTAAATATTTTAGATGTATATGTTATGTATTGTTTTGAGGGCCTCATGGAAGATTGATGTTGTTCGTCAAATGAGTTTTCCTCGTTAAATAAAGGCTTTATTATTATTATTATTATAAATACATATTATTTCTTCACCAAAAGCTATTCCTGTATTAAATGACTTCAAATATGTAGCCAAGGCGTTGATGCAGAAATTAACAGAAGGGGTGATAGACACAACCTTGTCTCAATCCACATGAGCCATTGAACCAATCAATACATAATCCATTAAGTCTTACACAAGACAAAACAGTACTACATAGGGATCTTACAGATTTTAATAATTTTCCAGATAAACCTATTGTATTGTCTAATTTCTTCAGAAGTTTACATCTATTAATTTTTGAAATCAATGAACGTACAAAATGTAAACTTCAACTTGTGACGTGTTTCAATAATATTGGTAGAACATAAAAAATGGTCAACTGAGCTACGTTTCTTTCGAAAACCATTTTGTTCATCAACAAGAGATCACAGAGTGATCTTGGCGCCCACCATTGAGCCATTTTTTGAATGTTCCAAATTTCAAGACTAGCTCAAGGTCAAAATCAGGGTAAATTTCATTTCGGTACAGAACACTGTGCATGTGGTCCATGCATGTGTTTCAAATTTGAAAGCTGTAGCTTGAGAAATATTAAAGTAGGTCACTAGATCAATTTCAAGGTCAAAGTTCATTTTGTTACACAAAACTATGCATGTGCTTCAAATTTGGAGGCTGTAGCTTGAGAAATGTGAAAGTAGGTACTAGGTAAAAATCAATGTCACATTTCAATTCAGAACACAAAAATATGCATGTGGTCCAAATTTGAAGCCTGTAGCTTCACAAATGTGAAAGTAGGTCACTAGGTCAATCTCAAGATCAAAGTTCATTTCGGTACACAAAACTATGCATGCGGTCCATATTTGAAGGCTGTAGCTTGAAACATGTGGAAGAAGGTCACTAGGTCAAAATCAAGGTCAAATTTCATTTCGGAACACAAAACTACGCATGTGGTCCAAATTTGAAGCCTGTACCTTCAAAAATGTGAAAGTAGGTCACTAGGTCAATGTCAAGGTCAAAGTTTGTTTCGGGACACAAACCTATGCAGGCAGTCCAAATTTGAAGGCTGTAGCTACAGAAATGTGGAAGTAGATCACTAGGTCAAGATCAAGGTCAACTCATATCAAGGTTCATCTTGCTTCTCAAAACTATACATGTGGTCCAAATTTGAATGTTGTAGGTTATCGACAAAAAGAAGTGTTTCCCTATATAAGTCTATATGAACCATGTGACCCCTGGGGCGGGGCCATATTTAACCCTAGGGGAATAATTTTAATAAACTTGGTAGAGAACCACTTGATGATGCTACATTACAAATATCAAAGCCCTAGGCTTTGTGGTTTGAACAAGAAGATTTTCAAAGTTTTTCCCTATATAAGTCTATGTAAACCATGTGACCCCCAGGGCGGGGCTATATTTGATCCTAGGGGGATAATTTCAATAATCTTAGTGGAGGACCACTAGATGATGTCACATACAAAATATCAAAGCCCTAGGCCCTGTGGTTTTGGACAAGAGGTTTTTCAAAGTTTTTCCCTATATAAGTCTATATAAACAATGTGACCCCTGGGGCGGGGCCATATTTGACCCTAGGGGGATAATTTGAACAAACTCGGTAGAAAACCACTAGATGATGCTACATTACAAATATCAAATCCCTAGGCTTTGTAGTTTGGACAAGAAGATTTTCAAAGTTTTTCCCTATATAAGTCTATGTAAACCATGTGACCCTCAGGGTGGTGCCATATTTGACCCCAGGGAAATAATTTGAACAATCTAGGTAGAGGACCACTAGATGATGCTTCATACCAAATACCAAAGCCCTAGGCTCTGTGGTTTTTGACAAGAAGATTTTCAAAGTTTTTCCCTATATAAATCTATGTAAATTATAGAAATAAACAAAGGGCCATAACTCACTAAAAAATATTGAACCAGTCTGATTTTCAGGGGGACACAACTAGGATACCAATACATCATTCTGACAAAGTTTGGTCAAAATCCCCCTGGTAGTTTCTGAGGAGATGCGATAACGAGAAATTGTTAACGGACGGACGGACGGAAGGACGACGGACCACGGACGCAGAGTGATTTGAATAGCCCACCATCTGATGATGGTGGGCTAACTAGAACTTCCTGAACTTCTGCCCGTGTTGTCATTTTTTTATTCAGGACATTACAGTTTAACTTGACATATGAAAACACAATACTAGTATGTGAAATACATGTATATCTAAACTCTCAGGAACAGTTATACGTCTGCATGGGCGTAAGTTAACTTCATCAAAAGCATAAAATACCAAACATAAACTAAACACACATACACACATGCAAAATGTTTATGCACATTTAAATGCGCATATAAACTCATTTGTTTGTGGTGCATCTTCGCATAGCATCACTTTTACAAAGAATTAATCCCTTTTGTAAAACAACTTCATAAATGTTAAAACCCTGACACCAGAAAACCAAAACGGAAAGAAAGTCAAACTCATATTTATGAATGTGAATGCTAACAAATCACGCCGTACTTCGTTGTAACTTCCACGGAACCGGAAAAATCTCTGTTCTGTTACAAGTACAAAATTGTAATTAAAATTGTACAGAACGTGAAACATTCTATTTTCACTTTAAGATAAAGTCACAACAGAAGAAACGAACGTCATTTAAAGCAGTGTTATCGCCCTTTGATAGATGACCCTCTATTCGAGTTTGAATCCCACATATTGCCGACCCTTTTGGACACTTTTTACTCCATTGTCCATATTCACCCTCGGCTCCAGCAATATGACCTACTAGTTTATGAGGATGGTGGATCCGCTGTAAATCACGACATGAAAATCGGATTTCGTTTGCCATGGTGTCATCCCCAGTTTGTTTCTGAAATTAAATGAGTTGGTAGATTCGAAATGATTGAAGGCAGTTACCTATCAAACATAATGAAATGGAACAGAACACTTATCTTCAATAGAAATGTTTTCTAAAGTTGCAATTTGAATCTATTGTTCACATTTCGGGATACCATACGAGAAATATACTAAAATGCCATGTAGAAATATCGTTCAATAAAAAATGTACCTTTGTTTGCACCCTAAGGGCAAATCTCTGCAAGAATAGAGGAGCATCTTTTCCCTTTGGACAGAAATTATCTCTAGTCCATTGACCTCTATGACCTGCCGCGGACTGTATAGGTCTGTGTAACTTTTGCTGTACACCGTTCTTGTCGGCACACTGAAGACTAATAGCGTTCAGTGCAGTATTGTCGGCGTCAGGTCCATTACGGTGTTGGTACTGCAAAATAATAATTTCACTTATCCTTAACGGGAGGGGTGGGGGATCTGGCTTGCAGCTTTTACTTAATTCCCATGGACTGTTTATTTAAGTTTTGGTTGAAACGTAGGTTTATAAAAGATTATACTTCACTAACAATTTTTAGACTTCGCTAAGCCATATTTTAATTTTCCAAGTTCAGTTAAAGGAATCGCGGTTTATGTACTTTATTACAAAAGTTAAGGACCAAATCAAAAAGAAAAAATAAAAGTACATACTTTCATATTAAATCCATTTGCAAACGTTCCTTCTGGGCAAAATTGCGGTGTAAACCATAATCCATATGGGCCCCCGTTTTTAACTGTTAGTGTTGTAGTAACACGGCTGTCTGAAATAGATTTTTTTTACATTAAATTGAAAATTTCTTGCATGTTCTATATCTGCAAATGTTTACGGAGATGCTATAAGAAAATGATTTATTTGAAACAAGCATTACCAACTCTGTTACTTTTGCTTTCTTCGCGTATGTCAGTTCTATAAACGCAATGAAAAATGCAATAGGGGTAGAATACAGAATAACTTTTGCCTTAACGTCTGAATGGAAAGTTTTATCATTTTCAATATTACAAAATAGTAATATGACTTCCAAAAAACATATGTAATAAATGGCTGAAAGTAACACTATTGCAACAACAGTCTTTTTTATACTTAGACTCAGTACTTCAATACTTGGACTCAGTACTCCAATACTTGGACTCAGTACTCCAATACTTGGACTCAGTACTCCAATACTTAGACTCAGTACTGAATATTTTCTTATCCTCTGGGATCATGAAATCCATTCAATTTTATTGCAACAGAGTTTCGCTTACGTCGGCACTCACTTAGCGTGAGGGATGTTGCCTTATCATTACCTCCCAATGTACAGATTCAAGCCAAGTCTGCTATTATTTTGCTTGGTAGTTTTCTATGCTTTTACTCGAATTATTCTTTAATGGACTCAGTCATAAAATTAAAGATATTTTTAAAAATCTGTTTTATATCAGTACTTACTGGAAAGCAATTCTATATCGCTTTGCCGCCTGAGCGAGTCTGTCAGCGTCATGGGCTCTATCCCTGTCCATGTTTCATTACTTTGAACATGGTTCATTGCTTCAGGCCCATGCATGTAAGAAGCTCTCCTGCTTTGTAGTGTGTCCATTTTGGCTTCGTTTTTAGTTTCCGACTTACTGATATTATCATGAAACATAATAAATAAAGTTAATCATGAATGGTCAGTTTTAGAAACGTTCACTTACGCATAGTCTAGTCAAATTATTTATGACGTTACTGATTAACGTTATTCAATAAAACTTAAACGATAACAATTAATGCGCATTGTGCAGAATTGTTTGGCTTGATACTGTATTATAGCCTTTTACATAATAAAAGTCATCCATCGGCTGTTTTCCTTTTCAGCATTTTTAAAAAAAAGAAAGGGAAAATAAAAAAGACAGAAGAAAACGTATACGTACTTCAGGTTGTGAGAGAGATACACATATAGAAAGGCCCCACCAATCACAATCACACATACAGTGGAACATATGAAGAGCCATCGCTTCTGTAAATGGAAATATAAATAGTAGATTTAAGCTATATATCTCAGAGGGTGATTTCTTAAAAAATTGTTACAAAAAATCAGATGGTTTAAGATATGAGCAAACTTCAAGATACTATCATCTGAATAATGTTTAACTCGTATATGATTCTCGACAAAGATCAAAGATTGTTATTTAACATTAACAACAACAAAAGCAGCAACAGAGAAAACAACAACAAAAAAGACTAACTTGATATCAAACAGAAGGTAAATATTGAAATATTGCAAATTTTTATGCTTTTAAAAAAAAATATTTTTACAAAACTTTACAGACATATAAGAATATAAGATATATTTACGTTTACAAAGTTAAACAGTACTGATATAAATGTAACAAACCCAGTTTAATTTCTCCATTCTTGTTTATATCTGTCTCACCAGCCTGTCAGAAGATAAATTAGCATAATTAACTGCAATTTCTAATTTCCCAAGGTAAAATAATTCATAAACTTTTTCTCACATTTATTTTAGCATACTAATGATATAATTCTAAACTTACTTAACAAATACCCAAACACTGACTGCGTTCTCCAAGGAGAACTTTTACGTATTAAGCTGTAATGAAAAGTGTGGGATCCTCTGATGTTGATTACGTAATGCAGTATTGTACATGCAAACCCGCGTTATTGCGTATTTATAATGCGTTTTAAAAAGTAGGTCAGCTAAGTTTCAGATTTATCTTTGGAACTAATACGCAATTTTTAGGCGAAGCAAAGACGGTCAATCTCTCTCAATGATAGAAATAAACAAAGATTTTGTATCTATGTGAATCTAAGATCAAATGCAAAATACATTGTGCTAAAGTATAAAACCTCAGGTGTTAATTTTGTTTGGTCTCCTAAGAAATCCTGCGATATTATCAATAAATGCAACAATTGTTGGGTAATAAGAACATTTGATGTTTTGACCGTTTACAAAATTTACAACAAATACCGGCTTAGATTAAAACAGATAATAGGTAAGGGTAGATTTTCGGAAGCACAGAGCACCAAAAACACAGCCCCAGCGCCACGCATTTACATAATAGGCCCACCAAAAAAGAAGCTGTAATGGAAAGATATTTCAGACGGGTTGTTTCGAACATCCAACAAGTACATATTAAATTATGCTAAATATTGATGGAGGGGAAAGGAACGGCAAGGGGCGAAATGGGGTCAGGGGGTGGGGTGGGGGATGGGGTGGGACAAACTTTCATAAGAAAAAACAAATAAATATCAATTCGAATGTAATTAGATAAAGTAATAAATTTTCGGCATTATATCGACTCATACACATTTTGGATCTGTGATGAGGAAGGTAAATTATTGCTATTTATAACATGTAAACATTGGTATCCCAATGTCGTTATTTTTATGCTGTTATTATCTATTTTCTGCGTAATTGTATATCAAGGTTCAATTATTTTAAAATTATTACACAGAAAACGCATTTATCAAAAAATACATTTTTAACTACATATATCCAAGTATCTTGGTGACACTTTTAATCATGGACGGTTTTCCGTTTTCAAAAATAACGAGATGCATCTTTTTAATAGAATAACATCCAAACAAAGCTCATCAATCGGTTTTAGACAGCACTAGAAATTTAGAAGATGATACATTGTTACTGTAAGTCTCGGGTGTGACTATGTTATAGACTGTTACATGTATGGGCTTAGGTACAGTATACGATTTTACAATTGAACAAGTTAATTTATATGTTTAAAAATTGAACAAAATAGTTTTGAAATGTACACACAATCACGTGTAACAATGGATCGTGGGGCGAATCCTCCTTGAAAATAGTTCACACTGTATAAGACAGAGTGTGCATTTCAAGCACAAAAATCTGAGCACATCTGAATGAAATATACACATTACCGTCCTGCATGATTGGAGTGCACGAAGAGAGTTGGATTCGGGGTCCTCTTCAAGAAATTTAGAATTTATACAAGACAAAACTATGTATTTTAAGCATTCTTAGAAAAATTCTGAGGTAATAAGTTAAAAAAATTACTAATCGACTGCATATTCGGAATACAGGTAAATATTGGGTTTTAATTCCCCCCCTCCCCACCCCCCCCCCCCCCCCACCGCTACCCCCCACACACAGACACTGCGCAAAAAAAAATGAAATTTAAAAAGACAAATTGGTGCATTTTAAAACATCTTCGATAAAAAAATCTAAGAGAATCATGTTGAAATGTACACATTACCCGCCTGCATAACTTGAGTCCAAATATGTTATGTTATACCAGATTTATATCCTTTTTCATGATAAACATTTTCAAAGGCGCTTTACAAATAGCGCAACCACACAGGGCGCGAAATTCACCCTCTACTAGAACAGACATAGAACGATCTGACAAGAGCGGTAGCATGCATTTCCACTACCGTCCATGAACAGGCTCAGTCAAACCGAGCCTGCAACATTTCCGTTTCTGTCGCGTTGAGCGACCTGTGAAGTTTCACAGCAGCGTTGTTTGTGCCGTGTGGCGGCCGTAAAAAGTCTCCCCGTACATTCAATCAGGGCTGTTATATTTCGATCTTCTTAGATAGTTCAGCAGGACTTTTATGTCGTGTTACTGGTACTGTTTAGTTTCTCAACATGACCATTTCGGCCTGGGTGGTTCCAATACTCCCGCTTTCATAGCCTTTGGTATTGTTTAATCACCCCTTGGATATGGTGCCTGCGTTTTAATTTTGTCTTTTGACAGTTCCTGTGATACGCAGGCTCCATAACGTCAGATCCCCTTCCTAAATTTCTGTTTGTTTAGTTCTGCCCATTGTTTTCTCGTTTAGGGCCAACCCTTTACTTTATCTGGGGACCAAACGCCGCTCTTCATGAAATTATACGCCTCAACACGTGTACCATTGAAGGTTCCATGTTCACCGCCGTTTGAATACATCTCCGGATGTCTCAGAATTGCTTTTTGTACTTTTAGCATGTGTAAATGTTGAGTTCTGCTCAACCTGGGGCTAGAGGGCGTGGACGGTAGCATGCATTTCCACTACCGTCCATGAACAGGCTCAATCAAACCGAGCCTGCAACATTTTCGTTTCTGTCGTGTTGAGCGACCTTTGAAGTTTCCACTTTTCTCTATTTTAGAGTGAAATAAAGTTCCCTGAACAGATGGAGAAAAATTCTTTTTAGATACAGGCCTGTCCGGCTAACTTAGCGTAGCTCTTTGCGAATAGACAGTCTGGTTCTTTAATGTAACCTGTGTTAACACCGGTACAAGCGAAGCCGTCTTTCATGGGAAGAACTAGTACAAGCCTCTTAGTCAGGTGGGAGACACTCAAGAGCATCTCAGAAATTTCCAGTGCCTGGACCGGAATTCGAACCCGGCCGACCCCTATTCCAAATAGAGATGGGGTTTAAGGTACTCCCCTGGTTCGAGATTATACAAGATAAAATGGTACATTTAAGACATCTCTGACAACAAATCTGAGCAAATTAGGTACAAAGGTACGCATACACAATACTCGTCTTCGTAATTTGAGTAAATTGAGGACTGTAGAGGTGGAAGGCTGCGGGTTCGAGACCCTCGTAGAAAAATGCGAAAATTCAATAAGACAAAACTATGCATGTTTAAGCCATTTCGGACAAATGAATCTGAACAACTCAGGTTGACAGGTTTACCATGCTAGACTGATAAATCGGAGAAAAGTTTAAGTTCCATAAGAAAGTGATTTTATTTTCAAATGAATTTTTTCAGCCTGTTTAAACAAAAATTGTTAGCAAAATGTTATGTGTTTCACAAGCAAAAGTAAATAATTAAGTGCTTATGTAAGAAATGCTTGGAGTGAAATATGTGACACCAGAGAGTTTGAAATATCAACCTTCGCCTTCCCCTTCAACGTCTCTTCGAAGTTAACGTATTAAGTTGAAGTTCGATTAAAATTCCTTGAGATTTCAAGCCTTAGAATGAACCTTACTTCTTTTAATCCGCCCCGCCCATTCAATTTTTCCGTAATTATGATCCTTTCTTTTCGTGCATTTTGATATAAATTGTCCGAAAGGGCAGGACTTTTACAAGAGGTTTTAAAAAAGAAAATTAAATTAAAAACATTTCAATTAATAAATTAATATAATCTCATCACATGGATATTAGTGCGATTACGATAAAAAACAAAAACAACAACAACCCCCTTCCCCACCCGCAAAAAAAAAAAAACAACAAAAAAAAAACATACAATGTGAACAATGTAAAAACTCATTGGTGTTGCTCCGAACATTTAAGTTTTATGTAAAATGACGTCAATATACAATGCACGATTGTAAATCATACATGGGTGAAAATAAAAATGACAAGAGCTGTCCGTAAGACAACGCGCTCGATTATTCGCAGTGCTTGACTGAATTAGAGATTTGCCAGTAAAAACTCCAACGTAGAAAGGCACATAACACCGTCAAAATTCAATCAGAGTTAAGGTCCTGGTGTAGACTTTTATAGTAAATAACTATTTTGAGTTTCAAGTCAAAGCTTTAATAGAAACAGAGATATCTGACTTTATCAAAAAATATGACAAAATATTCTAAGTTAAGAAGGGGCATCATTCTGTCAAAATTCAAATCAGAGTTATGGGGATTGTTTCTCATGGGGTAGACTGTGATAGTAAATAACCATTTTAAGTTTCAAGTCAATAACTTTGATAGTAACAGAGATTTTTTTTATCAAAAACTTTAACCAAATCCGACGCCGACACCAACACCGGGGCGAGTGCAATAGCTCTACGTTCGAGAAGTCGAGCTAATAATCATATCAGCGTATTCTATTGTTGATGGTGTTCTTGAAAGATAATACAGTTAATATTTTAACAAAAACCTGAGGCACCAACTATAACAAATGCATTTCTCGATATACTTTGAAGTTAAGTTAAATATGTGCGATAAATCAAACACAAAAGGCATGACCATAAAAATAACCGACAGATTCATCCGTTATGCTCTTGACTAGTATTTCATAGTTTTTTCTTAAAGTGTTTTTTTTTCACTTTGAACTGGTACTTTGTACATCGAATTCCTTAAAAGACGCGTTTTACTTGTAGTCTCTCATAAACAATGTACCTGATGAAAATCTAACCTTTTAAAAGAGTATGTTGATAACATGAGTCAATATACACAGTTTATGAATACATTTAACAAGCGATTTGAAACAAATGTAGGATACCCTAGTGATATCATACGTTTTGACATCATGGCACTCTATGACTCTGTATGATGCCAAACTCTCGTGCCAAGTCACCAGGGGGGTGGGGGTGATGACTCACACCGAGTTTCAAGACCGACGTTCTTTGTAAAATGTAAGAATCAAAGGGGGAATGACCCGCAATGCCCCTCTGCCAGACTCTTGGTCCGTGCATGTAAAGAATGGAGTTATCCCATACGGCTAATAGGAAACTTCTCGCATCATGATATCATAGATCTGAAATTGTCTCGTACTTCAAAAGAATTTTCCGTCTTACTAGTACCATTTTTTGTTTATAATTAAAACGCAATTGTTGTATTAAGTGTCCGGCAGAAACGGATTGATTTTGTTTGGAAGTGAAAATAAAATGTTCCACCAAATGTCATGCCATGTGCCTCCATCCAGATTTCAGTCTTTGATGCCGAGTATGTGGACAGAGTAGATGTAAAAAGACTGAAGTTTTGACTTTCGTGATATCACATCTTTGGACGTTCAAAACTTCACTTCATACGACAAAAAGGTACATCTAGTATAATCGATACCGCCTGGGGACACAAATATGCCGTAGAAGTTAAAGTTTGAACAAAATCTCAAAGTTTCTCAAAATCAGTTGATAACTTCATACTTCCAGGTTCAATTCAATGTATTTAGATAAAATCATTCTTCATTATTCGTATACTTATTGATAGTGTTTCGCATCAAATTTAGTCTAATTATACATATGGATAATCGAATAATTTGATAAGCAGAAATCCTGAAACTAAACTTTTTATTTCACATAGTAATAAAGAGAAGTCTTAGGCTTACTTGATATTACATGGAAAACTTTAGTAGCAACGTCTGATATAAATAAAATACACGCATATCGGTGACGTTTTACCCCAAATATATATGAGAGATGTTGAAGGGAAAGGCAAGGTTGAAATCTCGAACTCTCTACTATGTCATTCCAAACTTTATATATTGGCCAAAAACCTGTGTCTCTATCTTCAGTAAGAAACAAGCTCCAGCCGCCCCAAATATATCCAATTCTTTCTATCTTGAAAAGCTACCTATAAGCAAAATTTCATCGTAATATCTCATTCTTATTTACAGTTATTGGGCTCAACTAATTCAAGCTCTCTAATTAGAAGAAT